>NC_140174.1:51447712-51837712 GCF_963971535.1 Notolepis coatsorum
ACATGGATCAACAACAAGTGACATCAGAGTAAAGTTCCTGAATTTCCCCCAAGGGGATCAATAAAGGAATAATCTTATCTTATCTTAAGTATGCTGTGTTTCATTTAACGCCTGAGCTTGTGTTTTAAGGGAGCTGTTGAAGCTGAGCTGAAGAGGAGCTGAAGTGGGGAAATAGGTACTTTGTAATTTATAGGGATGTCCCGATACCGGTATCAGTATCGTGTCCGATATTGTGCCCATACTCATATTCATAAAACTACTCCGATACTACTACTCTGTGCCATGTTTGTTCAGGAAAACACAAAGTTGAATGTTAAAGATTTTATTATATTTGTATTATTATTTTATTTTAACTTAAAATTAGGGATGTTCGATATTGGCTTTTTTACCGATATCCGATATACCGTTATTGTCCAACTCCGATACCGATATCAACCGATACCGATATTTGCGGGGTTTCCCCCCCAAAAAAAACTGAATAATTTTAGGTAATTAACATTACATATCTCTTGTTGTGGATATTAACACAACATTATGCATACTTTTGACAATAAATAAAATAAGAATTTGTTCTTACTTGCTTTGCCTGGGTAAATAAAGGTTAAATAAATGTAAAAAAAAATAATGTTATAATAATTATTCTATTCGATATTACATTTTAATGCCAATATCGGCCGATAATATCGGTAGGCCGATAATATCGATAGGTTATGTATATAACCTAGTTATATGAGTACTGGCTGAGCGTCTCGCTCTTTCGCCATATTGAGATGAGGTATATCTCAATATGGCGAAAAGAGCGAGACGCGAAAGTGAGAAAGTCAGAAAGTGAGGAACATAAAATACAAAAAATAAAAGCATTTCAATCCATTGTTAGAACTGAAATGGTTTTATTAAGTACTCATATCAGTACTCAAATCAAACAACCATAAGTAGTTATAACTACTGAACAAACAAATATGATTTGAAGGTTAAACTACCCCACAACTACTGCAAAATTCAGTTAAAGTAGTGAACTACATAATAATGATGTTGCTCTCACTGCCTATCTATCTACATGTTGGGTTGTGGTGGCCATTAGGGGCCATGTGGCAGGCTATGTAGCATCACATTGTCAATACCTGAAGCTCACATTAACGGGGAACAGGTCTGGAAGTGGGTGGAAGTAGGTTTCTTCATTGAGCATTTATCCTCATCATTAGGACACAAGTATTTTGTGTTTTGAAATAAATCAGCTCAATTTATTTTCTGTAAACCTGATTTCCTACCAACGACAGATAGGGACTAATAAGCAGACTCATTACAACTACTAGTATCACAAAATTATGAAATTATCGTATATTATGATTTGGCATTATTGATCATACATTGTACAGAGGGCAAAATCATTGAAAAAATATGATAATTATTTGGCAACACTGGCTGAAGAGCCTCTCCGTGAGTGTGTGTGTGTGTGTGTGTGCGTGTGCACGTGTGTGTGTTTAAGTGAGCAAGGGGGGAGACAGAGAAAGAGAGAGAGCGAGAGAGATGCCAGCAGATAGGAAATGAGAAGATGAGATTCGTCTTATCTTTCAGCGCAGTTACACATGGCGGATCTTTATCTCAGCCAGCAGATACACATGTGAAGTTTAATTCATCTTTGCCTTTTCACTGATTAGCTATTTGTCAACATCCTTCTCACCATTTTCCCTCCGCAAAGCCCAGGGGGGAGGGGGTTGTCTTTGACTCCCCCACTCCTGCAGAATGTTAAGTCTGTCTTTCTCCAAATTGAGCGGATGAGCGCCTTCCCCTGCACTGCAGCCAAGGCCTTCTTTAGCTTTAATCTGTACAATGGCTTTGAACCAGCCAAGTATTTAATGATTGACCTCTACACGGTGGCAGCAGATGACTGTCCATCTCTTGTACTGCGCACAGGGAAATGGATCTCGTGATTAAATAGAAATGTTGTATGGCCACTGGCAATAGACGACCGGAGGATACCGGAGTGACGGTCCCCTGGTGTTTATTTTAATTTGTCCGACATTAGCAAGAGTGTCATTCCCGTGTCCTCTCTGTGACCAAATGTCTGGACGATTAAAAAAACGAACAAATTAACGAGTTGAAAAGGCCTGATGTGATTAAATAAAAAAAAAAAACACACGTGCACGCCCGCCGCATCGGTGGCTGGAGCCAGTCGCTGTAATTGGATTACTAATGGGGGACACAATTGAACTCTGGGCTACCGGGCGACATTAGGACAGGCCCTGGACAGAGGGGTGGTTTTTTATTCTGTTGCAGTGGGCTTATTGCGCTGGGGGAGGGGGGGGGGGATAAGCACTATAAATCATTGTCATTGTCCCAGAAGTAAGGAGTCATTACATTTCTTAAATGAGTGAATTTTAGATAACCCCAGTTTCACGTCCCTTTGGAAGCCAGTTGCTGGACAATAAGGCGACGTCTCATTAATTTGATGAAATTAATTATTTTTCTAGCGGAAACCATTTCTATGTCGCTGGGCCGCGGTGAGAATCTTAAGCGCTGGTAGAGTCTAACGTCCTGACATGCATTACGATTACTAAACCATGAAATGTGTTCCTAATTTCAAAATAGAATATATTAGCCAATTAGCCCCTCCCCTTCTAAATATGGTATCCATATTTGCTGTTATTTGCTCTCGAGAGCTTGAGTTTTGTGGAGAAGACGGCGGCACCATCTCCCACTGTAATATTGTATGGGCCAGTACATATCACACTCATCTCCAAAACCTGAAGAAGTTTGTCAGGATAGCCACCTCCTCTAACATACTGGAGCAATCCGCACCCCTTTTTTATAATTTATTTTACTCTTATTTTGAAGTATTTGTATGTCCCAGAGTCCATTCCCAAACCCTTCAATAATTATTTCCAGATAAATTCACAGGTTCACAGACAGAACACAAGGCAGTCCTCCCATCTCCACCCTCCATTTTACCGCACCTCCCATGGCAAAACTATCTTTAAAATATAAGATTCATTGGAATAACTATTGGAATACATTTGTGCATTTGTTCTTTGTATGTCTTTTAAACGTGCCAAATAAACTAAACCAAAAACGAAACTAACCATTTTGCACGGGGCAGCCACATGGAACAGTCGCCTTATCTGTTTGTGGGACTGGACAGTGTATTTTCCAAAACACATTCTCATATCAGACAATTTTTGTTGTTGTTTCTCACCCCCCCCCCCCTTTGCCAGCTCTGTTGATCAGTCTCTGGCCTCCCAGACACACCCACCCACCGCCTGTAGGCAGCAATACACCACAGACATGTCTCTTCAGCTGAGACTCTCCCTTCCCCTGCCCTCTCCCTCTGCAACAACAGAGGCCGTATCATTATCCTCACAAAGCAACAGGAAGAAAGCGTTCACTCTCACTAGCCTTCCTTCTTCCTCTCTGCTCGCCCGCGTACTGCCTCGTTCCGCTTGACACTTATAGTGAGTGGAGGAGAATGATGATTTTTTTTATTTTTTTTTTATGAATGTTGTGATGTTTGCCTGATCCCGACACAAAAGAGGAGGTGGTGAGGAACCTGTGAAGATTGACCGAAGAGGGGTTGTTGGGTTCTGACTAGGGATGTCCGATATTATCGGCCTACCGATATTATCGGCCGATATCGGAAATAACGGTATCGGTTTTCAATTTAATTTTTTAATTTTTTTTACATTTATTTAACCCAGGCAAGCAAGTAAGAACAGATTCTGATTTTATTTATTCTCAAAAGTATGCATAATGTTGTGTTAATTCCACGACAAGAGATATGTAATGTTAATTACCTGAAATTATTCTGTTTTTCGGGGGGGGGGGGGGGGGGGGGGGGGAACCCTGCATATATCGGTATCGGTTGATATCGGTTGATATCGGTATCGGGAATTAAGAGTTGGACAATATCGGTATATCGGTATCAGTAAAAAAGCCAATATCGAGCATCCCTTGTTCTGACTGTTACCAACGCAGGCCGAAATGGCCAAGAACATACAGCCTAAAAACCAGAGCCTAGAACATTCTTTTGTTCTGTTAGCATGAGTTAAGTGACAGGGCGACCAAGTGTGTAGGCTACCGTGAGAATACAAGCATTCCTGGCTCGTGTCCCAGAAAGCTATTGATCTGAGATGTTCTGTTCTATGATCCTGTCCACTGTGAGTCTGTAGTGCTGTGTGTGTGTGTGTGTGTGTCCGAGTATAGTTAACTACATGTAGTTCAACTACTTTAACTGAATTTTGCAGTAGTTGTGGGGTAGTTTAACCTTCAAATCATATTTGTTTGTTCAGTAGTTATAACTACTTATGGTTGTTTGATTTGAGTACTGATATGAGTACTTAATAAAACCATTTCAGTTCTAACAATGGATTTGAAATGGCTTTTATTTTTTGTATTTTATGTTCCTCACTTTCTGACTTTCTCACTTTCGCGTCTCGCTCTTTTCGCCATATTGAGATATACCTCATCTCAATATGGCGAAAGAGCGAGACGCTCAGCCAGTACTCATATAACTAGGTTATATACATAACCTATCGATATTATCGGCCTACCGATATTATCGGCCGATATTGGCATTAAAATGTAATATCGAATAGAATAATTATTATAACATTATTTTTTTTTACATTTATTTAACCTTTATTTACCCAGGCAAGCAAGTAAGAACAAATTCTTATTTTATTTATTGTCAAAAGTATGCATAATGTTGTGTTAATTCCACAACAAGAGATATGTAATGTTAATTACCTAAAATTATTCAGTTTTTTTGGGGGGGGAAACCCCGCAAATATCGGTATCGGTTGATATCGGTATCGGCCCCCTCCAATGTACAGTCATTTACCTAGTATGGTTTTGTCAATAGTTCAATGTACAATTGTGTTTGTTTGTACAGTGTCTCCTCCCCCCCCCCCCTCAATGTACAGTGTTACTTGTTTATACAGTATGCCCCCCGCCCCCCCCCCCCCCCCCCCCCCCCCCAACCACCTCCAATGTAAATTACCCAGTATGGTTGTCAATATCCCAATGTACCCAACCCCCCCCACCCAACCTCCAATGTACAGTTTCTACGGCAAATGTATATACTCCCTTTTCTTGACTCCTTCTGTATCACAAACAGTACTGTATTTGCAAATCTGGTATGTCATAAATGTATAGATGTAGCAGTACTGACTATCTGTATGTCATGTATGTCATATATGTCTATATGAATTGAAAATGGGGGACCCTGATGGAAACAAGACAAACGTCTTTCTCAGGTCTGCATCCCCTTAACAATTGTATGTATTGAGCCGTACTGTATTGTACCCATTCTGCAATCTGTTAAATAAAGTTTTCATTCATTCATTCATTCATAATTGGGAACCTCCCTTCGTCTGTGTTTTGTTAAGTTAGGCCCATGACACCTCGGGAAGGCTCAACCCAGTGTTAGTGTTCCAGCGTCCCAGAACCACCACCACCCTCCATGCTAGTTCTCATGGTCCTTGATACCCACACGTAGAACTTCCTGGTGTTACCCTATGTTGAAAATGGAACAATCCGTGATAACAATATCACACATGAAACAGAAACACCAAGAAAATACTCACCCTTTGTTTACTTTTTGTTAATTATTTCTCCTCAACCAGATCCACTGACTTCCTTTCAATGCTTCATCCGACATCTCATTTATCGCCTTTCATAAACTCCGGCCACAAATCCCCAACTCTCCTAACAATGATAAAGTTGATCGTGCTATAAATCCTCTGCATCCTACTTCAGGTATGTTTATTTATTTAATTTCCATGATGCTGAACAGGCTACAACTCGTGTTGTTGTGTTGTATTATAGCTTTTAGTGTATAGTCTATAGTAGGACAATTTCCTTCAAAATACGATAATTTTAAACCATTGGTACGATGCTTTAACATTTCCCATCTGGCAACGCTGTCTTCAGCCCCTCTCCCACTTCACAGCAAAAATGTGGCCCATAAATGGGCTTTAAACCCATTTTCATTATGTAGTAGAGTTTTAAGAGACTGTGGACAGTTGTGTTTATGGCATACAGTGAGCTATAACTGAGAGTATATCTTGCGTGTACAACAGTCTGGCTGACCTCCCCTAGAGAGGTCATTCGGTGGATCCATCACGTGTGTCTGGTGTGAGATCACACCTATACTGTACTCCCTCACACTGATGAGGACCAAGGGAAGGAGGGAGATAACCATCAGGTTAATGTTGCTGCAGAATAAATCACCCACTGTAGTATATATACATTATGACACGCATGCATGCGCACACAGGGGCCATAACCGTGTGACGGATTTCTCACGTCATATCTTAGTAGTACATCAGACATGGCATGTATTAAACTGAAGCTGAAGAATGTGGTGCCTATAGGCATGTGACAGATATAGTAAACATTTAGCATGAACAAAATGACAAGCAGACAAACAAACACATGCATGCACACGCGCACACGCACACATACATACACACACAATATAGAATGTGTAGCCATTGCCATTTCTCATTCACCGGGGTTCCATCCTCCTCACACCAACCCAATCGCCATGACGACCTTGGGGAGGACAGTTTGGCCATAAGACCCATCTCTCTTTCTCTCTTCCATTCCATCTACCAGCGTCCCTCCCCTCTTCCTCTCTCTGCCCCCCCTCCCCCTCCCCCTGTGCTCTCACTCTACCATGTCTGATTTATACCGGCGGGTTTGAAGACAATAGCTCCTCCAAGTGGTGGGTGGGGAGGTGAGGGGGAAGGGAGATTTAATTGGCGTCATGACTTTCCCAGGTAAAACGTCACAGCCGGTGACTATAAACAGCGCTTGCCTGCCTGCACATCTCTCAGGACAACAGCTGATGGCTGATGACCTCCGACCTCCCAGAGACTCCGGGGTGTGTAAGGGGGGAAGGGGTGGGGGAGGTTGTGTGTGTGTGTGTGTGTGTGTGTGTGTGTGTGTGTGTGTGTGTGTGTGTGTGTGTGTGTGTGTGTGTGTGTGTGTGTGTGTGTGTGTGTGTGTGTGTGTGTGTGTGTGTGTGTGTGTGTGTGTGTGTGTGTATCTGTGTGTGCGAGCATGTGCGTGTGTGCTAGGGCTGACCTCGACTAGTCGAATAGTCTAATAATCTATCGAAGGGAGCCGTAGTCGACTGCCAAGTTTTAGATTTTTTTATCATTCTTTCCAAAAGCAAAGAGGCCTAGAAGCGTGGCTAATGCTAATGGCGCGTATACCAGAGAGGCTAACTGCCTAAGAAAACAGGCACAGATGCACAGGATTTCACCTGTCTAATGAACACACTAGACAAATATCAAGATGTATCCATCAGTGGACCAATTGCATGCTTTCGCAGAGGACAAGAAGCCTTCAATCGACTCCTTCATACATTAAGCACCCCCCACAGCCCCAATGGAATGGGGGGGGGGGGGTAGTCGACTATCTGCAAATTTTGGCCAATCAAAGTCGACTATACAAATCCTTAGTCGGGGACAGGCCTAGTGTGTGCGTGTGTGTGCGAGCGTGAGTGCGCACGTGTGTGCGTGTGGTGTGTGTGTAATGCATGCCAGTGTCACCAACAAACTCTCTCCACCCTCGCCCTCTCGGGGATAAACAGGTAGAAAGTAAACGCTCCTCTATCATTTTGAAAGCAGCTATTCCAATCTCATCCATAGGTAGGAACCAGATATCATATCTGCTCTTTGAAAACCCAGGGTTTATCATCGCCACATCCCGGCGTCTAAGCACTGAGGGAAGCACAGTGTATTTAACGCAATGACTCTCTTCTATCTCGCAAGTTTCTTTGAACAGTTTAAAAAAGTTTACCGAAATCCCTTTGCGCCGCCAACAGGTGATGAAGCGAAAATTAACTGTGCTGCGGAGGAGGGAGAGTAACGTGTCGGAGTGGAGTCTATAATGGGAGGCCGGGCGCCATGTGGGAGGCTGAGGATGGGTGGGCGGGGTGAGGGGGTGAGGTGGGGGTGGGCCCCCGTTTAAGCGCTCGTAGACGCTCATGCGTGTCAAGACTGCCAATCCACTGGGAAATCAGGGCAAAAGAAACCGTCAGAGTTCTAAGCAGCAGAGATCTGACATTTCGAAGTGCGAGGCGGCCGAGCCACCTGCTGCATTGAAAGGGTTGATACGAAGCTCTGATGAGAGAGACAGGGCTGGGAAATGGGCCTCATTTGTAAAATTTTCAGAACTTCTCATATCTCTCTCTCTCTCTGTTTCTTTCTCCAACTTCATCATCATTGAGCTATAACTTTTCAGAGGTGTCTGGTATATCTCTGTAATGAGAACAACTCCCTAGATATTATTGATCTATGTCCGCAATTACCTTCCGACTCTCAATTATTTAATACAGCTACAGTGTTCCTCCACCTCCGCAAGCTGTTCAAAGAGAACAGAAGAAGGTTTAACTCTCCAACCTGGCCTCTTTCAAACAAAGCCTCACTAAACCAATCTGAACAACTTTTCTTCATATTTTTTTATTATTATTGATTCTGCATTTTGATAACCTCCTTGATTGTACGTTTTTATAACCTCCTTGATTGTGCATTTTCACAATGTTGAGCATATTGAATATGTGGACAAAGTCATGTGTCTGCTCCTGTAAGACATCACAGTGTGCATGCGTACAACAGACAGGTGTTGATATAAAAGAGCATGTGCATAAATAAACGGTCTCTTTTTCCAGATCAAACTCAGTCCATGTGGTCATGTCTTTTTTCTGTCCGTCGAATACTAGCTAGGTTTATGTTAGCAAACTACATTGGTTGACTGCACACGTAGAGACTTCTGCTGACAAAAATGTCTCACGCAACACATAACCTCCTTGATTCTGCACTTTCATAACCTCCTTGATTCTGCACTTTCATAACCTCCTTGGCTGAATTTCTACTGTGGCTTAAAACATAAATTGGCGCTTGTGGAACAAATTGTAACATTAACCTATTTTAACTGAATCTGTTCAAATTGGATGCAACGTCAATATATGAAATATTTATATGCAATGAAATTCCCTTTACAAACATTTAAAAGGTTAATAGTGATACATAAAATGTAAAATATAGAAGAAAAAAGAAGTTGACAAAAAGTACAATAAATTGGGAAAATAAGCAAAGTTAAATAGGTTCTAATTATTTCTTTATTTTCTCAACCTCCATCCTAAAATGAAGATTACATTGCATATGTCCCACAGTTAATAGTCTGCACACACTGTTAAACTTGCTCCTTAAACTGTGTGTTTATTGAGAGATCAACATTCCGAACACATACCACATATCTGATTTGTGATCAAAACATTGATCTCTCAATAAACACACAGTGGGAGCAAGTTTAACAGTGTACCCATTCTTAATTGATTAATTAAGATTCATTCTTAATATTTATGCTGATCCTCTGTTTACCAGAGTGGATGTGTGTACTTTTTGATTACAATGTGACAGTTAAAGTCTAGTTAAGTATTTGACCCCGCCCCCCAACACCACCACCATCACCATAATCACCATTGCCATCATCACCACCATCATTACCACCACAACCCTCACCATCACCACCACCATCATCACCATCACCTAATCACCATAATCACCACCGCCATCACCATCACCACCAACACCACCACCACCATCACCACAACCACCACCATCACCATCATGACCACCACCATCACTAACACCATCATCACCACCACCACCAACAACACCAACACCACCACCATCACCACCACCATAATCACCACCATCACCACCATCACCATCACTAACACGACCACCACCACCACTAACATGACCACCACCACCACTAACATGATACCACCACCACAATCACTAACATGACCATCACCACCATCACCATCACTAACACGACCACCACCATCACTAACATGACCACCACCACCACTAACATGACACCACCACCACCATCACTAACATGACCACCACCACCACTAACATGACACCACCACCACCACTAACATGACCACCACCACCATCACTAACATGACACCACCACCACCATCACTAACATGACCACCACCACCACTAACATGACCACCACCACCATCACTAACATGACCACCACCACCATCATCATCACTAACACAACCACCATCACTAACACAACCACCACTACCACCACCATCACTAACACGACCACCACCACCACAACCACCACTAACACAACCACCACCACCACCACCACTAACACGACCACCACTACCACCACCACCATCACTAACACGACCACCACCACCACTAACATGACCACCATCACTAACACGACCACCACCACCACAACCACCACTAACACAACCACCACCACCACCACTAACACGACCACCACCACCACAACCACCACTAACACGACCACCACCACCACAACCACCACTAACACCACCACCACCACCACCACTAACACGACCACCACCACCACAACCACCACTAACACGACCACCACCACCACAACCACCACTAACACGACCACCACCACCACAACCACCACTAACACGACCACCACCACCACAACCACCACTAACACGACCACCACCACCACCACTAACACGACCACCACCACCACCACCACAACCACCACTAACACGACCACCACCACCACCACCACCACTAACACGACCACCACCACCACCATCACCACCATCACTATGATGAATTGAAAATGGGGGACCCTGATGTAAACAAGACGAAAGTCTTTCTCTGGTCTGCATCCCCTTAACAATTGTATGTATTGAGCTGTACTGTACTGTACCCATTCTGCAATCTGTTAATAAACTTTTCAATCAATCAATCAATCAATCAAACTAACAAGACCACCACCACTAACACCATCACTAACACCATCACTAACACCACCACTAACACCACCACCACCACTAACATGATCACCACCATCACCACCACCACCACAATCACCACCACCACTAACACCATCACTAACACCATTACCACCACCACTAACACCATCATCACCACCACCACCACTAAAACAGGACAAGACTCCTCTGCACAGTACTAGATACTGAAATAGCAAACAACAAAACAGCCACCTTCACAAATCCCTTGCTACAAGGCCGAAGGCGAAGCCTCACTGCACAGGCATAGTAGACTCTCAGTGATACAAAGACAGTGAGTTTATAGGTTTGGACACATTGCGGTTAAGCCTTCAACATGAGTATGAAGAACCAGACTAACAGGAGATCTCCTAGGTAGTCCATCAGAAAATATCCTGGCCACCTGTTACCATTGTACTGGAGCCAGACAGGAACCCTGGCAATGTAGCATTAATGGCAGGTTTGGAACTTCAACTTTTGCAATGGGTTGCTAGGACTCAAAGTATTAGACCACAATACACACTGAAAGCAGACATATAGGATTAATGGAAAAGACATTCCGCTGGTAGTCCAGCAGTCTCAAATCCCCTTACGCGCGCGTGCGCGCGTGTGTGTGTATAACGTCCTGTGATTAAGACGGGGAGGACGCGACCCTCTTTGACCCGCCCCTGTGCCTCAAATAGATTCGCTATCAGCTCTATCTTTAATCTTTCAAAATGTTCAGTTGCTATCGCTATCAGCTCTATCTTTAATTTTTCTAAATGTTCAGTTGCTATTGCATGCACTCATCTGTGTTTCACTACACACATGAGTGCATGCTTACCAACTGTCAGTCTGCAACACTACTATCACCGACATCTAAGAAGGGAGATCCCCCCTTGAATGGCCCTTCTAAGGTTTCTCTCCTCCACACTGCCTGTGGTGCATTTTTCCCTACTGTTAGGTTTTAGTGAGTTTTTCCTTACCTTCGCGTGGGGTATGTCTGGGAGTGTTTGCATTCATTCATTTATTTGCACTTATTTAAAATTTGTTGGACCTTATGGTGTTCTTGTTTTGTTCTTGACTTATTGTTATGTTTCTTCTTGACTTGTTTAAAGAAGACGTGTCCGGCCCATGGGGACATTAACGTGTGTTGTCGGGCCTTACAAATCAATTTGATTTTATTTGATTTAATTTATAAGAATTCTGCACTGCCTAACCAGGTATGACAACAATATACACGAATACAGAATACCATATTGTATCATTACTGGTTTCCCCCACTTGCAATGCTTCTCAGTGCGCGCACATGTGTGTGTGTGTGTGTGTGTGTGTGTGTGTGTGTGTGTGTGTGTGTGTGTGTGTGTGTGTGTGTGTGTGTGTGTGTGTGTGTGTGTGTGTGTGTGTGTGTGTGTGTGTGTGTGTGTGTGTGTGTGTGTGTGTGTGTGTGTGTGTGTGTGTGTGTGCGATTGCACGTGCATTATGCATGTTTCTGTTTCTGAACAAGTGTATGTGATGTGTGTAGATTAATTTAGTACTGCTCTAAAAGAAAAACTGCCTTGGTGCTGTTAAATACAAAGTTAGAGTAAAGGGTGTGTGTGTGTGTGTGTGTGTGTGTCCCCCCCTGACTTTCAATTAGCTACTGCTGGTTAAGTAGTGCAGTGTAGATGCTATGCAGTGGCTTCTGGCGGGGTTCAGCTCTGGGTTTGTTTCGAAGATGAATGGCGCCCTCTAGCAGACAAATTAAGACCCATAGACATTGGCCTGCTGCTGGAAAAACTTCAAAAGCTCAGCTACAATGAGGGTTCTTCTGTTCTTTCTAATTATCACTGCCAGAAAGCACAAACCAGGAGTCAACAAGGCTTGGGTTATAAGAACTGGGATGAAACTAGGGTGTGTCCCTCCCTCCAACCCACAATGTAGGCCAAGACTCTCTCCCACCCAAACACAAACACACATGCATGCATGCAAACACACACACCCTCTCACTTCACTCTCTCCCCCCCCCCCTCTCTCTCTCTAGTGTGTGAGAGGCTGCATAATTAGGCTAGCTCTATTCATTTTCTTGTAATTCCTACAGTAGATTCCTTGCTTTTCCCAGAGAAATCACTCTGTGCCGTGAAGGAAATCCATGCAAGCTGCCATATATTCAAGTCAATCACAGGCTTTACAATGACTAGAAGCCAACCAAAGTGCTTTACAGGTAGGACACAATATAAAAACACATACAATGCAGTAACAAATACACAAAAATTACAGAAAAGGGTATAGTACACTAAGAAAACAAGAGCAAGGTGCAATATAAAAGAGACAAGAAAAATAGATAAAAAGTCCAGAGTAAGGCGGCTAAGTGGCCTGCAAGGCGCTCGCCACTAATGCAGGAGATGCTGGGTTCAAGCCCAGCTCTCGGCGTTGCTTCCGGCTTGGCTAGTCATTCATACTAATACAATTGGCAGTATTAGGGGGTGGGAAAGCCGGTGGGTGGGGATCGGACGTTGTGGACAGCGACTCCTACAGGTCGGTTGGTGCGCCTGTGCAGCAGAATCAGGAAGCAACAGGGGCAGCGTGAGCCTCCCACGCGTTACTCCTCGCCGCTGAGAGATCGCGCTGTACAGGTGAAAAGATGCGACGGCTGCCTCCTTGCGTACCGGAGGGGACACGTGATGCAAGGCTTCGTCCACATTGCAACCGACCAGTGGGAGGCATGCGGTCTAACAACGTTTGAGACAGGGGAGGGTAGAATTGAATAATACGAAATTGGGATGGGAGAAAAAATAGAAAAATGGGGAGAAAAAGTTGATAAAAAAAAAAGTCCAGAGTAACAGCAAACGTAATGTACAGGTGGCAGGCTAACTCTGGTCAAAGGCCAGGGAAAAAAGGTGCGTTTTAAGCAGCGATTTAAAAGCCTCTAGGCTCTGGGCAGATCTAATGTAGGGGGGGGGGGGGCTGTTCCAGAGCCGAGGGGTTTGTTTGTTTGTCAGCGAAGGCTCTGTCTCCCCTGGTTTTGAGCCTGGTCCTGGGCACCTCCAGCAGCAGCTGGTCAGCAGACCTTAGGGCTCTGGATGGGGTGTGGTGGCGCAGGAGCTCAGCAAGGTATAGTGCTTTAAAAACAGTCAGCAGTCACTTAAAATCAATGCGGAAACGGACGGGGAGCCAGTGGAGTGAAGGCAGGACTGGTGTAATGTGGTCAAGTTTTTTGGTACCAGTGAGAAGACGGGCAGCCGCATTTTCGCCAATTGTAGGCGACGGAGCAGCGACTGGTCAATGCCAACATACAGCGCATTGCAGTAATCTAGCCGGGTTGAAATTAAGGCATGGATTACCCTCTCCAGATCCTTCTGGGAGAGATAGGCTTTGGTCTTAGCCAGGAGTCTGAGGTGGAAAAAAATAGTTTTAAACACAGAGCTAACCTGTTTGTCAAATTTAAAGGTACTGGCGAAGATTACTCCAAGGTTTCTGACAGAGTAGCGGATATTGGAGCCCAGAGGGCATCGACAGTAAGGTCAACAGAAACATTTCCAAATAAAATTATTTACGTTTTGCGCTCGTTTAGGTTGAGAAAATTGGCACTCATCCATGTTTTGATGTCGGTCAGACAATCTAACAGTGGCTGCAGTGTGACGTTACCTTTTGCCTTTAAGGTAGATCTGCACATCGTCGGCAAAGCAGTGGAAGGACATGTTGTGCTTCGCAAGGATTGAGCCTAAAGGCAACATGTATAATAGAAAAAGGATGGGGCCCATTATCGACCCCTGGGGCACCCCACAGGTAAGAGGTATGAGAAGAATTCTCCTCGCTGAACTTAAAAGCTCCGGCCAGTCAGGTACTGTAGGACTTGAACCAACTTAGGGCGCCGCCTGTGATGCCATGCCTGTGCTGTGAACATATTTTTCAAGCCACAACAGTAGGACAGTGTGGTCTATGGTGTCGAACGCAGCTGTGAGATCTAAGAGCACGAGAATGGCGGGATTGCCAGAATCAGCAGCTAAAATTAGATCATTTAGAACTCTCAGGAGGGCTGTTTCAGAGGCTATGGCGCGGTTTAAAGCCAGACTGAAATTTGTTGTGGATTTTGTGTGCATCTAAAAACAATTGTAACTGAGTGTTTACTGCTTGCTCCAGGACTTTAGACAGAAAAGGTAGTTGAGAGATGGGCCTGAAGTTAGAGAGAATAGACGCAGGGGTGGCCAACCCGCGGCTCGCGAGCCGCATGCGGCTCTTTGCCCATCAATGTGCGGCTCTTCCATCCATAAAAAAAAATAAAAATAAATTAAAAAAAAAAAAAAAAATTAACTTTTTTTTCTTTTTATGTCACTCATTCCATAAGGACGTAGAATAAACATTTACAATTTTTTTTTAATGGTCCATTTGCATGTTCTTGGTATCTGAATCTAGGGACATGGATCAGTGTCAGAAATAGTGTGTCTGTTACTAGGCTTGAGTAAATTGTAATGAACCAAAGGAGAATATCAATTCTATTTAAAAAAAAATGTATCTTTGACTGTGAATAACACCATGCTTAAATTGACCAGACCTGAAAAATCTAAGCAAATGAATAAAGGGAAGATGATTAAACAGAAGGTTTTGTAGATACAGTACTGAATTCTGCCATCTTTTTTATAATGTAAATTTCTCCACCATTTTTCATCATATTGCAACACCGTTTTTTGCAAGACGTTCACAGAAAGGTAGAGAAACTAACTGCGTTCCGTTTTATGGCAATGACGTTCAGGTTTGTGGGAGATAATCCCAAAAAATAAGAGAAATTAAAAAGTAAATTCAGAAGTCAGATGATTGACAGGGGCTGGTGTGAGCTGGGTAGGGTAGTTTTTCTAAATTTGAAAGCCCTGAGTCTCTTCCTTCAAAAGACTACACTCACTTTTGGATGTGCCACTTCCTCCTGTCAATATGCGCCGGTTTCCGACTCAATGCCCTGAGATTTCTATAATCTTATATTTCACTAATAACAGTTAAAATAATTGGTAAACAAACGTAATGCTGAAAATATACACTTTTACTGTATATCTCGGGCTTAAGAGGTTAACCCTGTGAGGCCCAAATTAAAAAGACCTTAGCAACTTCAGAGGCCAGAGTGTTATGGTTTGTAACCGACCTCAAACGCAACGGCACAGAGAGGAAGTTCAGAGTTAGCCAAAGCAAGGGCGTATTTATTTACAGAGTCACAAGATGGAATGAAGTACAGCAATAGAACAAACGGGGATCTGGCATGTGAAGATGAAGCGGCTCTGCAGATACTCCCAGTAGGTAGTGGTGAGGAATTGGCAAGTGACGTTGAAGCGGCTCTGCAGATACTCCCAGCTTTCACTCCCGGTGGAAACGGAGAGAGAGAGAAATCAGAGTTAGCCCAACGTACACACAGAGGCAGAGAGGTGACTGGTCCGGTATAAATCCAAGTGACTTGATCTTCGGTGTACCACACACAAGTTAGCTTAGTCCAGAGAAAAAACAATACAGTATCTTCAGTGTTAATCTAACACAAAAATTAGGTGAGTCCAGTACAAACAAAAACGGGATCTCTTCGGTGTTCACCAAACACACAAAAAACTGATAATCCAAAAGACAGTCTCCAAAAACTCACCAGAGCGCAACGCGAGAAGCGGACAGATAACGAGGCGCAGCTCCGAACGGGGAACCAGGTTCTCCACAGCTGTTCTCCACAAAAGATCCTGGAGAGCAAAAAGACAGGAACAGCGACGGGGAAGGCAGGTGAAATTCAGAACGACCCAACATCGATAGTAAGGGGGTCTGAGCATATAAAGCCTTCAGGGGCGCTAATTACAAGCTGTGACAGCTGCGGGATGAGATTGATACTTGCTCCAAAAGCGTGTGGCGGGGAAAGCACCAATCAAACACGGCACCTTAAAGGAACGGAGCGCGTGGTGGGGAATGCATTAATCACATAGTAGCTTAAAGGAATGGAGCGTGTGGCAGGGAGCGGACCAAAACCTCACACAGAGGGTGGGACATATAAACACATTTACTATCAAATAGCATTGTGAGGCTGAACAACAGGACCAATTGACTATACATGTGCTTAAAGGGGAACTATCTTATAAATGGCCTTTTTCAGTGTTTACCATTGTTTCTTAGCTATGTGGACTTATATTAATAGGATCTATGTCTCTAATTCTCATATTGGCGCATTCTTCCAATTCTCCTCTCACAATATTCACCCTCACTGAACTGAGTCATCTGAAAATGTGCATATCTGTGATGTCAGAGATTTCTCAGCTGCATAATAATGTGGCAGTTGATGTGGCAGTTGGCACCAGGCCACACAGTGGATCTTGAGTTAGAAAAATGCGGTTTTTAGTACTTGATTAGAAATACAAAACAATGCATTTTTTTTTGAAAAAAACCTAGGTGTTCCATAGACTCACAGGAATTGTGTAAAAGTGCCCAAATAGTGAAAGAAATAGTAAAGCAGTTCCCCTTTAACATTTTTTAAATAAACATAATTTTTTTAAATGGCTAAAAGTGATTTTGTAATTTTGCAACCGTGGGTCTCACAGGGTACTTTTAACCCTGTGAGGCCCAAATAAAAAAGACATTAGCAACTTCAGAGGCCAGAGGGTGAGACCTATAAACACATGAAGGGTGCCGTGACTGAAAAAAAAGGTTGAGAAACGCTGGTATATGGTGTGGCTCTTTGTGGTACCACAGTAATTTTTATGGCTCTTAGTCTCTGACTGGTTGGCCACCCCTGGAATAGAGGGATCAAGGTTTTTCTTTTTAATCAGGGGTTGTACCACAGCATGTTTGAAGGCGGTTGGGACAGGAGTTTATCAACAATAAAATAATAGGCAAGACCGAATCAAGCACTTTTTTAAGAAGGCGAGAGGGAAGGCTATCTGAGGGGCAGTTTGAGGGCCGCAGGTGCTAATTATGTCAGAAAGAGAGGAGAGAGAAACCGGCTCAAACTGCTCAAAGACAGCACGCAGGGGGTGTAGAGGGGGAGGGGTGAAGAGGCTGTGGTGAGAACTGGTCTAAGAGAAGAGATTTTATTAATAAAAAAGTTTAGAAAACGTTCACAGAGAGCTGATGATGGCACACCTGGGGAAACATCACAGGGGTTGATGAGAGAGTTTAGAACATTGAAAATAACCTGGGGTTTGTGGCAGTTATTTGAGATCCAATTAGAAATATATTCAGTTTTTGCTGTTTTGACAGCATTTTGATAAGCAGACAGGCAAGCAGGTAGAATTTCGAGGGAGACGTGGAGCCTATTCTTATTCCACTTTCTCTCCGCGAGCCTACATGTGCGTCTGAGAGCGCGCGTGGAGTCATTGAGCCATGGTGATTGGAGTGTTTTGCTGCGTTTGGACCTGGGAGGTGCAACAGAGTCTAAAAAATTTTGTGGACGATGTTCTGGTAAAACGCCACCCCATACATGCATACAATGGTGGAAAGTAACTAAGTATTTTTACTCAAGTACTGTACTTAATTTGGAGCTACTTGTACTTTATGTGGGTATTTTCACTTTCACAGTTAGCTGTATTTGATGCTTTGCAATCTATCGATTCAAAGTGTTCTACAGACTACAGGTGAGGATAACTTAGAGTATTTTTTTATTAAATTGGCTGCACCAGTTATTGCTGAGCAGTTAACTTATATTTTTAATCTCTCTATCTCTTCAGGTAGATTTCCTCTAGCTTGGAAATCTGCACGAGTGATTCCTTTACCTAAGGGAGGTGATAGGGATCATTTAGATAATTATCGTCCTATCTCCAGGTTACCTTGGCTAAAGTCCTGGAAACAGAATAAACAACTTGAGTTTTTCCTTTCAATTAACTCAGTACTTATGTAACGGATGGTATCGTAAGCGCAGTCAAGAAGGCCTGGGGTGAGTAGCGGTGCTATGGGTTAAACTCACTCTCACATCCTCAAAAGACGCCCCATTACTTAGAAGTGGATTCACCTCTTGGTATAGCGGTCTGTGTTGCTGCCTGTGGTGTGGGAGACCGGGGTTCGACTCCCACTCGCGGCATTGAAGTTTGAGGTGATGTTGTCACAACCGTTACACTTAGTTCTCAGCAATCTGGTTTTAGAGCCAAACACAGTACTCAGCCACCACTCTGGTTACAAATGATATTATCGCAGCATTAGATAAGAAGAAACATTTTGCTGCCCTCTTTGTTGATTTATCAAAAGTCTTTGATACAGTTGATCACTACTTCCTTCTAACATTCGGTTGGATGATTATTCCTGTGTCTGGTTTCAGGATTATCTATCTTCTAGGCGGCAGTGTGGGAAGTTAGGTCAAGCCCATCTGAATTTGTGTCCATAACTAAAGGTGTGCCACAAGGTTCAGTTTTGGGTCCTGTCCTTTTTACAATTTACATTAATGATATTATTTCTAGTGCTGTCAGGTAATTACATTTTTTTTATCTAATTAATTACAGGATTTGTAATTAATTAATCTAATTAATCGCATAACCATTTTAGGCCTGATATTTTATATTCTATAATCATATTTCAAATAGCATGTGTCCGGATGGCAGAATTCAGTACTGTATCTACAAAACCTTCTGTTTAATCATCTTGCCTTTATTCATTTGCTTAGATTTTTCAGGTCTGGTCAATTTTAGCATGGTGTTATTCACAGTAAAAAAAAAAAGAAAAAATGTAATTGATATTCTCATTTGGTTCATTACAATTTACTCAAGTCTAGTAACAGACACAGTATTTCTGACACTGGGAATACATTCCCTGAGATCCATAGATGGCCCTAGAATCGGATACCAAGAACATGCAAATGAGCATTTAAAAAAGTTTGTAAATGTTTATTCTAATAATAATATTTATTTAAAAGAAATATTTAAAAATGTTTTATTAATTTGGAGTTAATTTTCATAACGCGATAATTTGCTGTGTAATCAATTAACGTGATAAACTGACAGCCCTAATTGTTTCTTCTTTGTACGGATGTCATGCCCATTTGTATGCTGATGACACAATGGTGTACTGTATTGCTGCCTCTGTTGGCCATTGAGAAATTGCAACTTTCCTTGTATGCTCTTCAGGATGCCCTTGCTAATCTTAAATTAGTTCTTAATGCTAGTAAGACTAAATGTATGTTGTTTTCAAGAGCCAGAAATATTAACTTTGATAATGTGCGGATATCTACTGTCAGTGGCTCTTGTATAGAGAGAGAGTCACTGAGTATAAATATCTTGGCCTGTGGCTTGATGAGAAATTTACATTTAAGTTCCTTGTGGATAATCTTGCCTCTAAACTGCGACAGACAATAGTTTTCCTGTACAGAAACAGATCCAATTTTCCTATTTAGTAGAACAATTATTGTTGAATCAGTCTTCAGTTTTTGGATTATGGTGATGTATTTAAGCATTACATCACGTGCAGGAGTGGTTTGTGAAAAATAAACCATGCCTAGGGGTGATCGTTAGACCCCCCTAGGCATGGTTTATTTTTCACAAATCACGACTGCAAGTGGTGTAATGCTTTTATACAACTGCCACATTCATCCAACCTTATTGCTATACAATAAACACACATTAATCGAAGATATATTGAAAAAAACATCCGCCACAAAAAGTAGTTCCCACAACAACAAAAAAGAGAAATTGCCTCCATGTGGAAGCAGCTCGGAAGTGCATCCAACCAACTAACACATCCAACTGTCTTTCAACTAAGACATCCAACCAACTAACACATCCAACTGTCTTTCAACTAAGACATCCAACCAACTAACACATCCAACTGTCTTTCAACTAAGACATCCAACCAACTAACACATCCTACTGTCTTGCAACTAAGACATCCAACCAACTAACACATCCAACTGTCTTTCAACTAAGACATCCAACCAACTAACACATCCAACTTTTCTTTAGTTTTTAATTATGAAGTTAACGGTTGTTATTGGAATGATTGATTGAAAATTTTATTACCAGATGCAGAATGGGTACAATACAGTATGGCTCAATAAACACAATTGTTAAGGGGATGCAGACCTACTTTCTATAGAACTTCATTCTTAGATGCTTCTATAGAAAGTAGGTAAAACAAATTAAAAGGTTTTCTTTGCCCTATAGGGAAAAAAAGGTTTTCTTCGCCCTATTTTTTTATTTATTTTTTTAAACCTACTTTAGAGGGCCTAAACTTAACCAGTTGGAAACCAAGCATACAGTAATAAAATTATCAATCAATCAATCAATTCAATAGGCCATGCTCACTTAAAACAGCGCAGCACTCAGCTGCTTCTCTCTCAGTCTGACTCTCCCCCGCCGTTGCAGACAGGAGTGTGTGCGTGTGCGTGTGCGTGTGCGTGTGCGTGTGTGTGTGTGTGTGTGTGTGTGTGTGTGTGGGTGTGCCAGACAGTGTGAGAGAGTGGGCTCTGCAGTCAGGGGAAAGGAAGATTTTTTTTTTTTTATTGCAAATAATCAATCAATCAATCCGCGATTTTTCTTTTGTTCCACAAACCCATAGATTACACAATCCAACATTGTGTAAGAGACTAAGACATTCGCCGTGACAGAATCGGTTATTATTTAGTCGTTATGACTAGGGATGCACCGAATGGGAAATTCTTGGCCGAAACCGATACCGAAAATAGGAAACAGTTGGCCGAAAACCGAATGCCGAAAGGCCGAAAATGATTAATATAAATATATATATGTTTTTTTTTTAGCTACCTGATTATGGCAAAAGACATGATTATGGCTAAACTTAACTTAAATAATATTAATAATCACTATTATGGGCCCATAAAACATTTATTCAGCACTTTTGAATGCATACATTAATTCCAGACTGTTAAGAATAAAACGATTGATGACGACTTCCTGTCCTCGCATTTCCATTTCCGGTTTAACGATACATTTTCAACAACAGATTGCTGCTAATTAAACACTTCATTTAAACGGAGTAACGTTAACGTTATGTCGAGTTCATACGTGTAGTGTAGTATGAACTCGTCATAACGTTAACATTACTCAGTGTCCACTGTTGCTGCCACCATTGCGTCGCAGATGGATGGTACACTGTTAGCTCCGTAGCTAATCTGCTCCTAGACTACTGATAGCAGTACCGTTAACGTCGGAGCTGATCAATACTCCGGTTTTTTCTAATTTAGTTTAGAACCGGGTTTCGGGGGGCATCCCTACTCCCAAGAGGAGTTAGTTATCACAGGCTGTAGAATGCAGGAAGAGCTGCCAAGCTGCTCACGTTACATGTTGCGCATGCTACCGGTATGTCTGTAGTCGCGTTTTGATGACGTCATCACAACAACACGTTATTTGACTTTCGGTCATATATTTTCGGTGCTAAAACCCTTTCGGCCGAAAGCCGAAAGAGCCGTTTTAACCATTTTCGGCCGATAATTTTCGGTGCATCCCTAGTTATGACGCTATCAACATATCCATTTGTAAAGATTATTGTCCGCCATCTTGTTTTTTTTTTAAACTCGGACGCGGAGTGATAGTGATTCGGTTGTGGGCGGGTCCTGGGACCAAGAGTGTGGAATTGTGACAGATACATACGTGTAAATTGACTGTTTCAGCCAATCAGAATCGAGATATTTGCATGCCGTTGTATAATTATAGGCATGCTGTGGAATCAACTCTTAAACCTCAGGATTCTGCATATCACTCAGCTCTTAGGTGTATTACTGATGATGACACATATGATACTCACCATTGTGTCCTGTATGATAGGGTGGGTTGGCCTTCTCTTGCAGAAAGGCGCAACAAACACTGGTATTTATTTATTTATTTAAAGCCCTTATTAGTAAACAACCTGTTTATATATTGGAACCTATTCAACTCGATCAAATTACTGGATGGTTCTTAGGGTCCCTCAAGTTTGTTCTGATCTAGGCAGCTTTTTCCTTTGATGCCTCTAACTCTTGGAATGTCCTCCAACTCTTTCTGAAGTTGGAGGTTCTCCCTTTCCTTGGTATGTTTAAACATATGATTTCAGATAGGGATGTCCGATATTATTGGCCTACCGATATTATCGGCCGATATCGGCATTAAAAGATCTTTATCTTTTAAAGATACCAATACCGATACCGATATCGGAAAATATCGGTATCGGTTTAAAAAATATATATATATATTTTTTTACATTTCTTTTGTATTTTATTTTTTTATTATTTTTTAAACAAACATATAAACAAACATGACAACACACGATAAGATATACAAGCATTAATTGTCAGGGCACATCCAATGAGATCACATTATAGTTAGTTGTCTTATATAAGATATACCCCTAATACCTGTTATCTAAAAAAAAAACTACACACATATGCTCAGCTCGAACCCCCCCCTCCCGGACCCCACCTTGAGAAGTACCTCCACTATCCCTCGCACCTAACCAGACACTACCATTATAAGCTAGCTTTTATTCTCTCCACCACTTCTAACCACATTGACATTTTGGATTCATTGAGACCCAGAATTCTTGCTGTAGATATTTCATGGTAAATTACATCGAGATATGTAAGAAACCAAACTTTACGGCACATTTTTTCCGGTTGAAACCAGCGTGATGCGATCAGCTTTTTGGCTACTGTGATACCCGATAAAACCAATCTCTTTAGCTGTGGATTCACTGCAAACTAAAAAACATCATTCAATAATAATACCGAGGGGTGTACAGGTATATTCCAAGATACGAGTTTTGATATTTGTTGGGTCACATCTTTCCAGAATGCCTTAACTGGTGAGCAGTCCCAATACATGTGCATAAATGTCCCTTCGTCCCCATTTGCACATTGGGTGCATTTGGAATCTTGTTTAAGCCCCATTCGGCACAGTCTTATAGGAGTCAAGTATGTCCTGTGAATATAGTTAAGATTGATTTGTTGATGATCCGGGTTCCTTGATGTAAGTCGGACATTTGCCCAGGCTCCTTGCCAATCAAAGTCATTTTCCAGGTCTGGTATATCCCTCCTCCAGACAGAGTCAAGTTGGAGGGTTTCATACGAGGACGTTAGTAATTGATGATAAAATTCTGAAACAAAACCTCTCGATGTCTCTCTTGCGTAGAAGAATTTGTGGTATCTGTGGTGTTCAATTGGTCTGTCTAATGGAACACTGTGAGACTTCAAACATAGCTCTAACTGTTTGTGAAAAAGCCATGTGGACTTGGTGAGATTAAATTTTTTGCGTATTTCTTTATCACTACAAAAACCCTGTTTGTTAAAAACATCCCCTAATGAGTGTATGCCTTGCTCTTCCCATATAGGGAATCTTATAGGTCGTTTTCCAATTAAGAGTGCATTGTTATTGAATAAGGGAGTATGATTGTGCCAATTTTGTGGGTTAGGATTTTTTTTTTGTGATTCACGCCATATCCGGATCGCATGAGTAATTAAGGGGCCAAATTTACGTTCACAGTGCTTGATTGGTAGTTTAGTGTATGCTATGTCCTTCAGTCTATGTGGGGCTACTATGTTTTCTTCTATTTTTCTCCAGGATGCTAATGCTTGGGAGTCAAACCATGTTGTCAATGGACTTAATGTGTACGCCTTAAAATATAGGAAAAAATCTGGAAATGCCATGCCACCATCTGCTTTATTTCTCTGTGCGGTGGATCTTTTTATACGTGGTGGTTTGTTATTCCAAATAAATTTGTATGTGGAGGAGTGTAATCTTTTCCAGAAACCCTCTGGAGGGGGTAACGGTAGCATTGAACTGAAGAAGTTGATTTTAGGTAGTACATCCATCTTAACTATTGATATCCGTGCTTGTACTGTGTTTTTGAGTTTTGCCCATCTATCAAGGTCGTCTTTGATTTTGTTTTGGATTTTTGTGTAGTTGTGCTTCACCGTTTGTCTTATGGTAGGGAATATTTCCACTCCCAAGCATCTGAAATGTTTTACCATCGGTATCTGTCCTGGGAGGGTTGTATCTTTTTTTGCAGGGGTGTTAAGTGGAAGGAAAGCCGACTTCGGCCAATTTATCTTAAATCCCGATAAATCACCAAAGTCCTCAATCAACTTGAGCAGATGAGGCAATGTGGTGTTGGGGTTTTTCATGAACAATATTACATCGTCCGCATATAAACAAATTCTTTGTTGTGTGCCCTTGATTACGATTGGTTCTATGGATTGGGATTGTCTTATATATTGTGCTAAAGGCTCTAATGATAGATTGAACAGTCCGGGACTAAGAGGACAACCCTGTCTGGCAGAGCGTGATACCGGAAATATTTGGGAGATGATTGTGCCTGTTGTAATCATGGCCGATGGGTCTTTGTATAATACTTTAATCATATCTATGAATCCTTTTCCTAACCCCATCCTTTCTAGCACTGCCCACAGATACGACCATTCCAGCCTGTCAAAGGCCTTCATAGCATCCAGGGACAGCATCGCCTTAGGTATGGTGTCCTCCTTGTCGGCATCAAGTACGTGCAGTATACGTCTTATGTTCTCAGTGATCAGGCGGCCTCCTATGAAGCCAGTTTGGTCCGGGTGAACTAAAGACGTCATATGCTTTTGTAATCTGATGGCTAATACCTTAGAGTACAGTTTGATATCTGTTCCGAGGAGGCTTAAAGGTCTATAGCTACCGCACTCGTTGGGGTCTTTGTCTTTTTTAAGGAGGACTGTTATGAGTGCAATATTGTCATTTTTATGGAAGTTCCCCTCCTTGACTGAGTATAAGATCATATTTGGTAATAAGGGGCCAATTATGTCCCAACAAGAAAGGTACATTTCTGATGGGAAACCGTCTCTTCCAGGAGCCTTACCACTTTTCATTGCGGTTATGGCCTTCTTGAGTTCCTCTAGTGTGATCGGTGTTTCTAACTGTTTAGCGTCATCCTCTGAAAGTTTAGGGAGAATAATTTGATTAAGAAATGTGTCCATTTTGTTTTGATCGAAGGTCATTTCTGATTTATATAAGTCGGAGTAGAATACTTTGAATGTATCGTTTATTTTTACAGGATCTGTTACAAGTACTTGTTGTGCTCTAATGGTAGTTATATCTGCAAATGTTGCATTAATTCTTAATCGCATGGCTAATAGGTGGCTGGGTTTGGAACCATGGGAGTACTGCTGTTGTCTTGTGCTGCGTATTTGTATTTCCGATTGTTGTCTGTATATGGCATTGATCTCTATTTTTAGTACGTTAACTTGATTTTCTAGTCGAGTTGAGTTGTTGTATTTCAGAGAATTAAATAACGTTGAGTAAAGCGTTTCCAGCTCATCCAGTTTTGTGCTTTGATTCTTGCGCATTTTGGAGGAAAAGCTATCCGTGAAGTCTTTGATCATTCCCTTTACCGACATCCATATTATTCTGGGGTCTTGCACCGAGTTTGCATTCTCCCATTGGAATACTATAAGAGCTTCTTTGAGTTGTGTAATGAATTCCTTGTTATTAAGCAGCAACGAGTTAAATCGCCATCTTGGGGCTCGGGAGGATAGTATACCAAATGTACCTTTAAGGAGTAAATAACAGTGATCTGATAGTGCGTTGGGTATCATTTCCACTTCATAATTATCAAATAGTCTCTGTGATGCAAAGACATAATCTATTCTGGATAGTGTATTATGTCTCGCCGATCGACAAGAGTACTTTCGGGTCGTGGGATTAAGTAACCGCCATAAGTCATTTACACCTGTAATCTTTGACCAATCCTTTAATGCCTTCGATGAATTCTTTTGTTCGCTGGAAAAGGCGAGGTAAGATTTGTCCATCCTTGGGTTCCAGATGGCATTAAAATCCGCTCCTATTATAAATGAGTAATCGGGAATGTCTAACATTGCATTGGTTAATGTAGTGAAGAAATCTTCTTCGTACAAATTTGGGGCGTATACCGCTATCAGCGCTATTTTCCTGTTCTTATGTTCAATCTTAGCTATAGTTATCCGACCTTCTACATCAGACCATACTCCCTTTAGTACAATATTCAACTTATGTTTAACGACTATTGCTACACCCCGAGTTCTCGTACCAATAGAGGAGTGACTGATATTATGGTATATGTTGTCCGCTAATTTATCTATGTCTTTCCCTAGAATGTGCGTTTCGCTTAGCAGAGCAATGTCCACATTTTTTTTACATTTCTATAACCTTTATTTACCCAGGCAAGCAAGTAAGAACAAATTCTGATTTTATTTATTGTCAAAAGTATGCATAATGTTGTGTTAATTCCACAACAAGCTATATGTAATGTTAATTACCTGAAATTATTCCATTTTTTGGGGGGGGGAAACCCTGCATATATTGGTATCGGTTGATATCGGTATCGGAAATTAAGAGTTGGACAATATCGGTATATCGGTATCTGTAAAAAAGCCAATATCGAGCATCCCTAATTTCAGACCATTGTGTGACTACCTGTAACTGTTTTAGCAGATTTTCTTTTTATTATTTTAATTATTATTATTTTTTTACTTTGTTGTGTTTAATTTTCTATGAATATTGCTTATTTTTTTTTTATATCCTTTTCCCCCTCCTTTTTCCTCCGATTTTCTCCCATCCCAATGTTAATCGTTATGCCAATTCCCAATCCCCTTCCTGGTCGCTGCGCACTTACCCCCCACAGTCGGTCTGGGAGAGTGGAGGCTATCACGTGCTTCCTCCGACACACGTCTAGCCAATCAACCGCTTCTTTTCACCTGGCAGCGCGGACTCTCACTGAGAGCGTGTAACGTGTGGAAGGATCACACTACCGCCCTTAGATCCTATCCGCGCTTAGCAGGCGCCCCGACCGAACTGTAGGAGTCGCTGTTTACAACGACCCGGACCCACCCCGCCAGCTTCTCCCACCCTCTAATACTGCCAATTGTATTAGTGTGAACAGCCAGCCAAGCTGGTGACAACCCCGGAGCTGTGAGCTGGATTCGAAGCGTCTCCAGGGTTGGTGACAAACGCAATCTCCGTTACGCCACCTGGCCGCCCTATGAATATTGCTTTTATTATGTACTGTTTGTTTACATTATGATTAGTACAATCGTTGTTTCTATAAATGAGGGAAACCTCAGAAGCTTACGATTTTAAATAAAGGTTGAAATGAAAAGAAAAAAATTATAATCATAATTTTAGGGAACTTTATACATTTGTTCCACTACATTTCAAAGGAAATATTGTACTTTCTACTCCACTACATTTATCTGAACCCATTAGTTACTAGTTACTTTGAAGACAACGTTTTGCATAGAAAACATGGCAAAGATGTATGAAGTTTATATACTTTCACATTTGAAGCCTGCCAAATTCAAAATGACGTAATCAGAGCAGCTGGACCACATACCACTTTAACATGACCTATATAGTCAGAGGTCAATGGATCGAGGGTTGAATGCTCCCCCAAGCACTGGAATACACAAACGGCATGCGTCCTTTTACTTAGGATAAGTACATTCAATAGCAAACTTTTACTTAAGTCGAATTTGAATGGAGGACTTTTACTTTTACGAGAGTATTCGTTTATCTGGGTATTTCCACTTTTACTTAAGTAAAGGAACTGTGTACTTCTTCCGCCACTGCATGCATATTCCAAGAAGGAAAGAAGATACAGATGCGATAATAATCATATTCCCTGGAGGATGGGGGGGAAGGCCCTCAAAAAGCCCACTGCCACTGGTTTACACTGACGTCACAGGAAGGCGGTTCTGTGCACAGGTGCGCTTCTAGCCAGGTGTAAGGTGAGGAAATGCAGGTCCTGAAAAACAAGTTCAACTCTCACCAGTGTTCATCACTGCAAAGGCATGGCTCGCAACTGCGTGGGAAAGTGCGTGCCGTTATTTTTCCTCGCTCTTCTCTTTGACGTCTGTGGTTTGGTCGTTCTCTTGGTTGGCATTTTCGCCAACCTGAACGTGGACGGGCGCTTCTATGGGGATTTCCTCATCTACACGGGTTCGCTTATTGTTTTCCTCAGTTTGATTTGGTGGATTCTTTGGTACACGGGTAACGTAAAGGTATATTATAATAATTCCGAGGACTTTGAGAGTGGTGGCGCGGTGGACACGAAGTTTACGCACTGGGTGAGAAAGTTGTCGGAGAGACTGTCCCAAGGTGGGATGAAGAGTCTGGAGGCGGGCGAGAAGAAGAGCTGCGTGGGGAACGGGAAAGAGATGGTGCCTGTCCACGTACCGTCTCGCATTACCTGGGGAAATGACCCCATATCTGGTCGCGACAACCGGGGTTATGATGGAAGTAATGACGGAGTGCCCTCCCAAAAAACCGTAGAGGTGGACATCATGATGAAGAACTCCAAGGTGTTGCTGCAGCAGACTGTGGACGCCAAAGCAGAACGACTCCTATGATGACGAGAGCTGGTGCGTATTTCACCCAGGCATCAGTTATCATCACCTGCCCCCAGGCAGTCACCCCAGCATCCGCTTTGTTTTTATGTGTGTTCTATTGTCAGAGCACTCTACACTGTGTTATTGTGCAGATTTTCCCACCCAGTTTACTAAAGAACATATGCCCTGACATCTCTATATAGGCGACCTGTTGGTGACAATGATTGGTCTGAGAAATTAGGCCTATATGGTAAAAAAAAAAAAAAAAAAACAATAATGGAAACTCGTCAATATTCAGTATCTTCCCCCAGCCTTCACCTAAGCAATTTCTAAATGTTACTGTGTTGTTTTTACTGTCGCTTTAAATCCCTAATCCACGTTTTTTTTAACATATCAATGTGGGGTATACTATATTCACATATGTTCTTTAAGAATTGTATCTGTTGCGGAAAATAAGCGTTTCCCATTGTGAATGAATGAATGCAAACTTTATTTAACAGATTGCAGAATGGGTACAATACAGTACGGCTCAATACATACAATTGTTAAGGGGATGCATGAATGAATGAATGAAATGAATGAAAACTTTATTTAACAGATTGCAGAATGGGTACAATACAGTACGGCTCAATACATACAATTGTTAAGGGGATGCAGACCTGAGAAAGACGTTTGTCTTGTTTCCATCAGGGTCCCCCATTTTCAATTCATATAGACATATATGACATACATGACATACAGATAGTCAGTACTGCTACATCTATACATTTATGACATACCAGATTTGCAAATACAGTACTTTTTGTGATACAGAAGGAGTCAAGAAAAGGGAGTATATACATTTGACGTAGAAACTGTACATTGGAGGAGGTTGGGTGGGGGGGGTTGGGTACATTGGGATATTGACAACCATACTGGGTAATTTACATTGGAGGTGGTTGGGGGGGGGGGGGCGGGGGGCACATTGTATAAACAAGTAACACTGTACATTGAGGGGGGGGGGAGGAGACACTGTACAAACAAACACAATTGTACATTGAACTATTGACAAAACCATACTAGGTAAATGACTGTACATTGGAGGGGGTTGGGTTAGGATATTTACAGGGGCCAGTGTTGAATTGCAGTCTCCCGTAGGTGTCCCTTGAGAGAGGTTTTGAAAGTGGGTAGTGATCCACATTCCTTTACAGCTTTGGGTAGGGCGTTCCACATTGATGTGGCATAATTGCGAAACGTGTTTAGTCCCTTATTTGAGCCGAATCTGGGTTTAACATGATTTGTGGAGCTCCCTCTGGTGTTGTGATCGTGGTATTCACTGACCTTTGGGAAGTATTTTGACATGTACATGGGTACCTTGGTCGTGTAGTGTATCTTGTAGACCAGGCCCATTGCAAGTTGTTGTACTCTGTCGTCTACTCTAAGCCATCCTAGGTTGTCAAAGTGGGCAGGGGTGAGGTGGGTTCTAGGAGTAAGGTCAAGCAGTAGTCTGACCAGTTTGTTTTGAGATGTTTGTAATTTTGTTTTTAGCGCCTTTGAGGTGCTTTGGTACCATGAGGTGCAAGCATAGTCGTAGTACCCCTGAATGAGTGCTCCTGCCAGAGTCTTCAGGGTGTTCTTGTTTACCAGAGAGGAGATCCGGTACAAGAATCGAGTTCGTTGGTTGACTTTTTTTATTACATTGGATGCCATTTTGTCACAGGAGAGATTAGCCTCTAGGATGGAACCCAGGTAGGTAATTTCATCTTTCCTTGTGACAATATTGTCACCCACTGTAACTGAGAAGCCGTCGGTCTTGCTGAGTTTGTTATTTGAACCGAAGAGAATGGACTCTGTTTTGCCCATGTGTAATGATAGTTTGTTATCAGCGAGCCATATGCAGATTCTGCCTAGTTCCGAGCTGAGGGTTTTTTCAACCTGTAACTTGTTCTTGTCAGAGACCAGCAGGGCTGAGTCGTCCGCAAACAGGAACAAGTTGCAGTCACAAGCTGACGACATGTCATTTGCATAAATTAGGAACAGTAGCGGTCCTAGTATGCTTCCTTGTGGAACACCACAGCTCACTGTGAGGGGGGGGGATAGAGTACCGTTTACCTCCACCATCTGTTCCCTCCCCTCAAGGTAGGATTGCATCCAGCTCACTGATAGACTATCAAAACCAATTGCTTTTAGCTTGTCAATCAGAATGGAGTGATTGACCGTGTCAAAGGCCTTTTGTAGGTCCAGCATGACCATGCCGCAGTATTTGCCTGCGTCCACCTCTTGTTTGATGTGGTCATTCAAATAGAGAAGGCATGTGTCAGTGGAGTGGGATGTTCTGAAGCCAGATTGGAATTCGTAGATTAGATTTTTTTCCGCTAGGTACTTTTCGACCTGTTCGTAGACTATTTTTTCCATGACTTTCGAGATGGAGGTGAGAATAGAAACAGGGCGGTAGTTGCAGACCTGAGAAAGACGTTTGTCTTGTTTACATCAGGGTCCCCCATTTTCAATTCATATTGACATTTATGACATACTGTCCATACACAACATACATGACATTTATGGCATAGGGACATACAGGTATTTAGTACTGATACATTTGTGACATAAACGTACTGTTACCCATAGATCCTGACAGAGTATTATACATATGATGGGGAGGGGGTGGGTGGGAGAGAAATATACATACGGCGGGGTGGAGACTGTACATTTGGAGGGGGTGGGTGGGTGGGTGGGAGAGAAATATACATACGGCGGGGAGAGAATATATACATGCGGTGGGGATTTTACATGCATAGGTTTGTTTTACTTCAGAAACGTTGCCAACGTAAACAAACCCGTTAGTTTCAAAATACAGCAATACAATTACAAACTCATATTGGGCTACTGGTTGTCTAGTGTTAGTCCTTGTATTGAGACCTCAATCAATCAACTAGAGAATCAAATCATGTCTCCATTCTGATGATCAGGTTGTTGATGGTGGGGCTACCCATTTTTCTTTTATTCTTTTTTTAATTTTTCCCCCCTGCTTCTTTTTCCGATTTTTCTCCCATCCCACTGTTAGTCGTTATGCCAATTCCCAACCCCCTTCCTGGTTGTTGCGCACTTTCCCCTACTGTTGGTCCGAGAGGCCGGAGACTGTCACATGCTTTCCTCCGACGCATGTGCAGCCAGCCGGCAGCCAGCCTGGCCGCGCAGATTCTCACCGGGAGAGTGTAACGTGTGGGAGGCCGCACTACCTCTCACCAGATCCTAACTTCGCTGAGCAGGCGCCCCGACCGAACTGTAGGGGTCGCTGTCCACAACGCCCAGGACCCACCCACGGCTCCCCTCCCCCTAACTCAGCCAAACGAGTTAGTATAGTGATCAGCCCGAGCCAAGGCAATGCTGACTCTCCGGGAGTCGAGACCGCAGCCTCTTTCATTGGTGACAAGCACAATCTCCGCTACGCCACCTGACCGCCCGGGGCTACCCATTTGTTTACGTTTGGATGACTGATTGGGCCTTTAAGTGTAATGATTTCTTTACTGTAGTGTAAATGTTTTGTCTTCCTGCTGTTCCTGTGTTGTTGGTACGAAAGCACTCCCTATGCTCTTACCCAGATATTAATTTTTAAACATGTCACATGGTCTCACAGATCAGATGAAATGGGCTACAGCTACATTAAACACTGATTAAAGCCAAGCCTGTGGACCCAGAAGAGGTGCCTCGAGACCTGATTGTTCACTTGCTCACGAATATCTGTAATAATAATGATTGATTATTTTTTTTTGGGCTGCTGTGAAAAGATCTTCAGTGGCCCTTGGCTGCTTTTAATTAATGAGCCTGGCCAGTTCTATTCACCACCACCTACACAGTTCTGCATTCTTTTAGATGTCAGTTTAAAGAATTGCTTGGAACTGGGTGGCAAGCCAGACCCCCTTTAGGCTGAAAGGCTCGATTGCATTTTAAGAGAACTCGGCAGTACTTATTGATTCCATGGAATAGAGTGCAGTAGTCCACAGGTCACCTTACCCAGCAACAAGGCCAAGCCCAAGCCTATACTTTGGACTTTTATCTTCCACTCATTCCAGGTACCCAATTGAACCCGATTTGCTGTTATCTATTTGCTGTTATCTATGGTAGCTAATGCTCCTAAAATATGTAACTATTTTAAATGGTCAAATGAGCAAACACTACAGTTGGTAGCCTAGGCATACATTACGGTAAAAAGGCTCAAAGGTGATATGGTTCCTGACAAAGGGTCATATTTACTGGCAGCCCTGCTCTGAGAACGCAATATGTTAACTGTTTTATCACCGGGCATTCCTCCAGAGAATACACGTCTCCACCTAAGGACAACATTGCTATTGTACTGCACCTGTTACCACCTGTTACGCTGCGGTCTGACCACTTATAGGTCAAGACATTGATTTGGTTCTTGAATAAATATTGGCACAGTGAACACAATGCAGATGTGTTTTGCAAACAACATTTTCTCAGTGTGCTGGGAAACTGATTCCTAATGGTTGGGTAACAGATGGATTAAAGGTTAAGTAATATTTGCAGGTATTACTTGACTTATTTAGTCATTGTTCAGCCAACTGTGTTCATTGAGGATTGGCCGATTTCCAAAAGTATAAATGGATGATGTGAATGAATGAATAGTTTATTGAATGAATCGTTTATTTCCGGTCTTTGTTTACAACAAATCAAAAACACACTTGTTTTTTCGGACACAAAATCCAAACACAATGACCGAAAAAAGGAATAGGCTGAAGCACATGCTTATTTTTGCCTATCCTTTACAATTCTTAAAAACTAAATATATTTGAATATAAAAAATAAAACTTAAAATATGCTGCAAGATATATTTTTTGAAAAAACAAATGTTTGATGTTTTACTCAACTGTACTCCTGAATTATTATTATTATTTTTTAAATCTCCCCTGAGAAGTACACAACATCAACCCGTCACTAAGGCTATTCCATAGTTTACATTAGTTCTTACTTTTTTACATGTTTTAAGAATACATAACCCTATTATACTTTCCTTCTCTTAGTTTAGAGACATTGAATACAAACTGGTAGGCTTTTACTCTTAGCACGAAAAATGATTTCCAAGGTTTTTATACATCATATCTACACATTTTAATGTACAGGACTTTATGAATAATGGATTTGTCGATTCAAGGTAACTAGCTGTAACGACGTAGACCAATAATGATTGTGGACTCCTTGTGATAAGATAAGATATTCCTTTTATTGATCCCCTTGCCACTGGGATTTCTTCATCTTCTCCGGGCCTATTGTTATTTTCATCAGCTTGTTCTTCTGGATCTTGTGGTATCTGGGGAACATTGAGGGGCAGGTATCTGTGCTGGAGTAGTTTCCCCCTAAATGAAACTCATGTGACTGGATGTCTGGTTTTCTTACTGGAACATTATTTACAGCACAATGCAATTTGTGGGGTCTTCTCTCCCTGAACAGTTACTGTTTTGAATAAGTAATAAGTAGCAAAGCACGGACAACACGACACTGAAAGTGAAGATACACGTCAACATTTAGGTCTGTTGATGTAAATAAATCGATTGCGTTATCGTATGATCGTTCACTGTTCTTCACAGGCGGTGATTTGGTCTTCTTTAAACCCACAGAATTCCAGACATCTAGCTTGCTCCATCTCTAGACGGGTGTCGATTTGGTTGACTGGTGCCAGCCACCACAAAGGGAGATGGATTATGCAAAATGACACAGCACACAAATCTTGCTGGCTTTTCAGCTCAATTCACGGATATTCACCCCTCAGTGGCACTGTATGTAATACTCCAGGTTAAATCAACAATTGAATTACTCCAGGTTAAATGGGCAATTAATTTCCTTGTTTCTCACTCATACCTCCTCCTCTTTGCAGGTGTGGCGCAGCTCACGGGTTTGAAGGATCTCCTTGCTGCTTCCTTGTTCCCCAACAGACTGAAAACGTTTAGCCTATGGACTAAAGACACCTTTTAATAGAAGACAATTTCTCATTCAGGGAAAGGCCCTTTATTCGTGGTAACCAAAAGGGCTGTGCACAAGAGGATGAAAAGGTCTTAAATGAATGTGTGTGTATATAGCAAATTTATATTTTTTACCACCTGGATTTTAAAGGGATTTGATCTAAATTTTCTTTGAATAAAGTTTTCATAGAAAAGGACTCTGTTATGTCTTGTGTGTGTTGCTATAGGCTGATTTAACATCTGGACTATATTCTGGAGGGTGTATCAGCGGATGTTGCTCTGGTTGACTGACGGATTACGGCATTGCAATGCCCACAACGGTGAGCTGGTTGAGGGACGGGTCTCTTTTCTTTGTCCGTCTCCCATCTGTGGTGCTGCTCAAGAACTCTAGTTAAGGAGGGCGGCTACGTGGTGCAGTGGGCAAGGCGCTCACCACAAATACTGGAGACGCTGGGTTCGCCTGTTCGAGCCCAGCGCTCCACATTGCTTTCAGTTTAGCTGGTCGTCCGTACTAATACACATTGGCAGTATTAGGGGGTGGGAAACTGATCGGGCGTTGTGGACAGCTACTCCTACAGGTCGGTTGGTGCGCCTGCGCAGTAGAATCAGGAAGCGATGGGGGCGGTGCCCCTCCAAAGCGCAGACCCCTGACGCTGAAAGATCGTGCCGCGCAGGTAGAAAGATGCGACTGCTGTTACCTCGAGTATCGGAGGGGACTCGTGCTATGTATGACTTAGTCCACATTGCAGCCGGCTTGTGGGAGGCAAGAAACAGCGTTCGAGACAGGGGAGGGTTGAATTGGATGATACGAAATTGGGATGGGAGAAAAATAGAAAATGGGAGAAAAAGTGAATAAAAAAAATAACTCTAGTTAAGGGACAATTGAAGCCGTTTCACACACCACTGGTGTCCACACCTTGGTATTTTATAGATATTCATCAATTATTTTTAATTAATTAAGTTTATATCAGATTTTGATTAAGTAGGCCTATGTCTATCGGACCAGACCCATTGACTATAGATGACTGTTCTATCAGAATATAAGCCATATACTCTTTCATGTATGCATGAGCCAACATTATCCAAGGTGTTTTTGAACCATTATGTGTGTTTTATCTCGGGGCTATGCAAAGATGCTTAGGCCAAATGATTAGAGTAATATTTCAAGCTTTTGAATCCACCTGTGGGCCCGAGATAAGGCCTGGATGGATCTCTGGGTGCAGGAATGTAATATGTTTTATGTAATGAAGATGTGTCAAAAAACACAATCCCAAGATAGCGGGCGGGGGCATTGCATCTGTTGTCATCATTAGGGAAATGAAACGTGTTTTTCCCCTTCTGCTAATGGATTGGGAAATATGCGAGATGCGACAGATAAATCTCTATAGAGAGGAATGTGACCTGGCACCTTAAAACCTGACTTCCTCACCAGCTTCACCTCGGCCTGACAGACAGCACTGAACATGGGAAGGTGAAGATGTGAGGTGATTCTACTCTCCTGATTTTGACTGTAAACATTTTACACACTGGACATACGCTTTCCGTGAAAGCAGCGAAGAAGAATTGGAGAAAGGAAAAACCCCAACTGTTGATAGGCCTTCGACTGCTTCTCTCCGTGATGGATTGCATGTCTCACGTGGGCCGCTGCCCACACCTTTTCTTCATTGCCGTCTTCTTGGATATAGCGGGCCTCATCCTGTTCTTCGTTGGCATCTTTGCTCCCCTCAGCATCTGGGATGTCTTCATCTTCTCCGGGCCTATTGTTCTTTTCGGCAGCTTATTCTTCTGGATCTTGTGGTATCTGGGAAACATTGAGGTGGAGGTACCTGTGCTGGAGTATGTTTCTCCCTAAATTAAACTCATGTGACTGGATGTCCGGTTTTCTTACTGGAACATTATTTACAGCACAATGCACATTTTTGGAGTCTTCTCTCCCTGAAGAAAAGGATACTTCATGAAATCAAACCTTAAGATCGGAAACGGGTGATCAACACGTACACGACAATGTGTTTGTTTTTGTGTACTTATACTTATCCCATATTGTAAAGTGAAACATTACCATGAACACAAGTTCTGTATGGTTTCCTCCTTTTAAGTGACAATTCTGTTTATTTGAAAACGGTGTACAGACTAATCCAGCTATATTTGTACAGTTGCTTCAGGGCCTGGCGGGATGTCTACTGGATCTAGAGAGAAAAGCACCACTGAATTATTTTGCACTCCGTGTCTTTCATGCTGTGAGTTTAGTTTGTCATTGCATGTAGGTTTAAGTACACTTTAAATAAGAAAGGGATTGATCAACAACATCCATTTGTGTTAATTATTTAAAGCTGTTTTGCTTCTGATCATTTACTCACAAAAAGCATCAAATGCAGGCTACTTTATTTGAAGATTTATAATTAGAATATGATTAATTGTTGAAATCGTGTTAAATCGATTTAACTGTATTACTTTATATTTATTTTTATTATATTTTTTTCCATCATCCCCCCCCATGGTGATTTTTCCATTGTGAAATTTGAGTGTTGGTCATTCAACCTATTCAGCAGAAACCAGTCAAACTGGGTGCATTACCCTCTGAGGCGGATAGTTGCTCTCGTTTTACAAGAATGGGTTTATGTGCCGGGACGAATAGCAACACTGTCCCCCCCAACGACCACTGATGACTCAGCAGCAGTGTCATCAAGACGAGTCATAATGACAGGAAAGCCATACGGTGTGATCAAACATTTACAGGACACTTCCAAAGATTCTGCTTTCCGTGCCCCCTATGAACCAGCGCGAGCCTCGCAACTAGTATGTGACACAACAGGTTTTCTTGTTGCAAAGCCAGACAATGACACACCCCTGTACTGTGTGTCTTGACATTGAAGCTTTATTCTCCACACGCTAATCTCAAAGGACCGTGGAACATCCCCTGGTCTTTGCCAACAAATCGGATCTCGTGGAGATGAATGATAATAAGACCAATATGAGTTGGGGAAACAAAACACCAGATTTATTTAGTTTTTGTACGCTTTATTTTACTTCACTGTTTTCAAATGTATATGTGATGTATTGAAGACATTGGTTTTTAATTAAATCGTATGTGGGGTAAATATGTGCTTGCTTAATAGGAAATACATAAAACGTGATTTCGAAATACTGTGAAAGTGTCACACTTTTTTCTTTTGCTTCAAATCGCTTTGACCACCATTTAAGATATGGACAAGACATCTCTTGTTCCACAGCCACGTATCCACCTTTGCAAAGGCTTTATATGTTCCAATAGAGGGGCCACATACACAGCCATTCAGATGTGCACGGGGGATTTTGGAAAGGTATATCATGGCATGCATTACTAATTCATTACTGTGGCCACTGCACTCACACGTTGCGTCAAAGAGTCACTCAAGCTTGCCTAGTTGACATGCGATTCTTAGAGGTGTCAAAATCCCTCTCTTAGCATCCTCCCGAGGTTTACAATTTCCAATTCGCACCTAATGTGTCTTTCCAGTGCCGGTTGCCAACTAAACAGTGAGTGCACACGCACACCCACACACACACAGACTCAACTGAACTTGACACTGCCTCACTCCGGGCCGTGGTGACAAAGGGAACAGGGATTAAATTATACCTGACTTCAGTTTACTGCTATGTAGTAGTGGCTCTGCCAACGGTATACACACTCCAGTGACCTCTAGCGTGGCCCCAAGGCGATGGAGTTTCACAGTCCTGTTTAAACCAGTGGGGTCCCAGAAAGGGTTCCAGGGAGGTCCCCCCAGCAAAATAAAGAAGTTAGCCTAAATGTCACTAGTATGACTTGCTACCATAGGGTCGTTATACCTGTATCACTTTATATAATAATACTATGACACTAGTGCTGTCAATAGATTAAATTTTTTTTACTAATTAATCTCACAATTTTCTGTAATTAATCTAGATTCAAAATAGCATTTTTCTACTTAAGACCGAAGCTTGTAACAGATATTTACTTGAGTAAAATCATGGAATTAATGTAAAATCAACACAAAGAAAGTATATTTAGATTCAAAGACTATTTTAATAGCTTTCTTTGAATAGTTTCTCTCCTGTGAAATACAAATGTTCAACAAAACCATCAACATTGACTCAGCTAGACCTTTTTGTTATATCCGCGGCGCTAAAATTGAAGATTTCACTCCATAGATTAATCTAGATTAATTTTTTTAAATAATTTAAATTAATCTCAAATTAAAGCATTCATTTTTACAGCCCTATATAACACACATACATTTTATTATAATTATTACTCAGTAGTACTCGTTTATAGTCCAGTTTAATCACCTGTACAGTGTATATTGCTATTGCACTTTACTGATTTTGCACTCTGGTTAGATGCCAAACCTCTTTTTGTTGTACTGTACTTGTGCTGTATAATGACAATAAAATGTAATAATATTTTATTCAAAAGAAAGAGGAGAATACAACATCAGAATGGTCACATTGTATAATCAAAATTATACAATGTGACCATTCTGATATGTTGTATTCTCCTCCGTTATCTCACCACTTACAGTAATGGAATTATGTACTAAAAACATCTACTGGGACAATATCAATATCAAATGGGAGTCTATGGCCCAACTTGTCAATAATTTGAGTTTCCTTGATATGAAAAAGGATTGATGATGGCCGGAAGGATGAGATCCCCTCTACGCCGCCCCCATACCTCAAGTGGATCTGTCATCAGCTCTATTTTCAATCTTTCAAAATGTTCTTATATACCCTAGTTGCTATTGCATGCACTTATTTGTGTTTCATTACACGTATATATGTGCATGCTTACCAACTGTTTCGCCTGTTTTATTGCAACACTACTATCGCCGACATCTAAGAAGGGAGATCCCCCCTTGAACGGCCCTTCTAAGGTTTCTCCCCTCCACATTGCCTGTGGTGCTTTATTCCTATTGCTAGGTCTTTAGTGAGTTTTTCCTTACCTTCGTGTGGGGTATGTCTGGGAGTGTTGCATTCATTTATTTTACATTTTTTGGACTTAATCGTGTTTTTGTTTTGTTCTTGACTTGTTTAAAGGGGAACTATTTTACTATTTCTTTCACTATTTGGGCACTTTTACACAATTCCTGTGAGTCTATGGAACACCTCTGTACGTTTTTTTTATTTTTTTTTATTCATTGTTTTGTATTTCTAATCAAGTACTCAAACAGCATTTGTCTACCTCAAGATCTTAAAGGTGCTATGCATTATAAATGTCATTTTTCAGTCTCTAGCATTGTATTATAGTAATAGGAGTTCGTATCAATGTGTTTTTGGGCCTAAATACTATATTGGCGAATTCCTCAGCTACAGCCCATCCCCTCTTTGCCTCTAGTAAATCAGGTCATGTTGATTTGACGACCTGGTGCACGTCACAGGGCGCTGTTTATAGCGCACGGTGATGTGATTGGCTCTGTGGTTTTAGTAATGCCCGCCTCCATTCTTGCTACCTGCAGGGTGGAAGGCTTGTCCAGAAGATCACTAATCAGCTGAAGCCTGATGCGGTTCCCTCGGTCTTCGACAGACAGACCGGCGTTAGCTCTCGGGACTCGGGAGCGATCGCTAGCTACTTAGCACCAGCCGGGGCCGGCGTTAGCAACCGGGAGCGTCGTTGAGCATTCAGCCTGCTGGCTACCTAGATCCACTTCAACCAGCGTCGCGGAGCATTCAGCCTGCTGGCTACACAGCTTGTCGGTGTGCTAATAGCCTCTGCAAGCTAACGGTAGCTGGCTCCAGGCTATTAGCACATCGACAAGCTGCTGGAGCTCCCGACGCTCGGCTGGTTGAAGTGGATCTAGGTAGCCAGCAGGCTGAATGCTCCGCGACGCTCCCGGTTGCTATCATGTGCAGGTCCTCTTCTCAGACCTGTGTGGCAAAGCACTGCACACGCATCATGCAAGCTACACATCGCTGCATGTTGATCAATGGTGGCCCACTCGGTGCATCACAGTGGGCTACTATTGTGCTAACAACAACCGCGGTGTCCGGCTTGTCGGCCGGCATGAGTGCTCGATTTGGGGTGGTTCTCTCCTCCTTGTGTGAATGAATGAATGAATGAAAACTTTATTTAACAGATTGCAGAATGGGTACAATACAGTACGGCTCAATACATACAATTGTTAAGGGGATGCAGACCTGAGAAAGACGTTTGTCTTGTTTCCATCAGGGTCCCCCATTTTCAATTCATATAGACATATATGACATACATGACATACAGATAGTCAGTACTGCTACATCTATACATTTATGACATACCAGATTTGCAAATACAGTACTGTTTGTGATACAGAAGGAGTCAAGAAAAGGGAGTATATACATTTGACGTAGAAACTGTACATTGGAGGTTGGGTGGGGGGGGTTGGGTACATTGGGATATTGACAACCATACTGGGTAATTTACATTGGAGGTGGTTGGGGGGGGGGGGGGGGGCGGGGGGCATACTGTATAAACAAGTAACACTGTACATTGAGGGGGGGGGGGAGGAGACACTGTACAAACAAACACAATTGTACATTGAACTATTGACAAAACCATACTAGGTAAATGACTGTACATTGGAGGGGGTTGGAATGATTGGGTTAGGATATTTACAGGGGCCAGTGTTGAATTGCAGTCTCCCGTAGGTGTCCCTTGAGAGAGGTTTTGAAAGTGGGTAGTGATCCACATTCCTTTACAGCTTTGGGTAGGGCGTTCCACATTGATGTGGCATAATTGCGAAACGTGTTTAGTCCCTTATTTGAGCCGAATCTGGGTTTGACATGATTTGTGGAGCTCCCTCTGGTGTTGTGATCGTGGTATTCACTGACCTTTGGGAAGTATTTTGACATGTACATGGGTACCTTGGTCGTGTAGTGTATCTTGTAGACCAGGCCCATTGCAAGTTGTTGTACTCTGTCGTCTACTCTAAGCCATCCTAGGTTGTCGAAGTGGGCAGGGGTGAGGTGGGTTCTAGGAGTAAGGTCAAGCAGTAGTCTGACCAGTTTGTTTTGAGATGTTTGTAATTTTGTTTTTAGCGCCTTTGAGGTGCTTTGGTACCATGAGGTGCAAGCATAGTCGTAGTACCCCTGAATGAGTGCTCCTGCCAGAGTCTTCAGGGTGTTCTTGTTTACCAGAGAGGAGATCCGGTACAAGAATCGAGTTCGTTGGTTGACTTTTTTTATTACATTGGATGCCATTTTGTCACAGGAGAGATTAGCCTCTAGGATGGACCCCAGGTAGGTAATTTCATCTTTCCTTGTGACAATATTGTCACCCACTGTAACTGAGAAGCCGTCGGTCTTGCTGAGTTTGTTATTTGAACCGAAGAGAATGGACTCTGTTTTGCCCATGTGTAATGATAGTTTGTTATCAGCGAGCCATATGCAGATTCTGCCTAGTTCAGAGCTGAGGGTTTTTTCAACCTGTAACTTGTTCTTGTCAGAGACCAGCAGGGCTGAGTCGTCCGCAAACAGGAACAAGTTGCAGTCACAAGCTGACGACATGTCATTTGCATAAATTAGGAACAGTAGCGGTCCTAGTATGCTTCCTTGTGGAACACCACAGCTCACTGTGAGGGGGGGGGATAGGGTACCGTTTACCTCCACCATCTGTTCCCTCCCCTCAAGGTAGGATTGCATCCAGCTCACTGATAGACTATCAAAACCAATTGCTTTTAGCTTGTCAATCAGAATGGAGTGATTGACCGTGTCAAAGGCCTTTTGTAGGTCCAGCATGACCATGCCGCAGTATTTGCCTGCGTCCACCTCTTGTTTGATGTGGTCATTCAAATAGAGAAGGCATGTGTCAGTGGAGTGGGATGTTCTGAAGCCAGATTGGAATTCGTAGATTAGATTTTTTTCCGCTAGGTACTTTTCGACCTGTTCGTAAATCATTGTGCCCCCGTTCTCGCGGGTGTCCTGCCGGGGAGCTTGTGGACGCGACAACAGCGGCGGCCGTAGCGTTAGTTAGCTCATAGCTATTGTGTACCGCCGTTGTCGCGTCCATGGGCTCCCCGGCAGGGTACCCGTGGGGACGGGGGTGTACAGAGAGGAGATAACCATTTTGTGTCGGGCGTGCATGCCGGCCAGCGAGCCGGACGTCGGGATATGTTGTTAGCACAATAGCTACCAAGCTAAGCTATGTTAGCTTCTAACGGTGTATACACAATATGTACAACGACACAATGATTTACATTATTACAAATATGGTAACGTGGTTGTGGCTTTTACAAATAGTGGTAACATATATATAGATAGACAGTACTGCTACATCTCTATATTTATGACATACCATATTTGTATTGCTACAGTACTGCTCAGTACTGCTATGATGGAGACCAGAGAAAGACTTTCGTCTTGTTTACATCAGGGTCCCCCAATTTCAATTCATGGTAACATTTTATATATATATAGATAGACAGTACTGCTACATCTCTATATTTATGACATACCATATTTGTATGTAACCTGAAACCTAATCTCTGACGGGGAGATGGGCGGAGCTATTTGGTGGGTGGCTGTCACTCAAAGCATTCTGCCAGAATGGGTGGAGCCAAGCCAATAATAGCCTGCTTTCATGAGGCTGAAAAATGCTGGTTTTGAGTACAAGATTAGAAATATAAAACAATGATTATTTTTGGAATAAAAATTACAGATGTGTTACATAGACTCACAGGAAGTGTGTAAAGTTGCCCAAATAGTGCTAGGAATAGCAGTGCATAACCCCTTTAATATAAGTCCACATAGCTAGGAAACAATGCTAAACACTGAAAAAGGCCATTTATAAGATAGTTCCCCTTTAAAGAAGACGTGTCCGGCCCATGGAACATTAACGTGTGATGTCGGGCCTTACAAATAAATGTGATTTGATTTTGATTTGATTGAGAAACACTGGTCTAAACTTTGCCGTGCTTTTCCAGAGGTTTCAAGCAATTAGGACCAGATATCCATCATTATAGGTATGCCTTATACACCATGTATACAAATTAACCTAATATAGGTGTATTACATGACTTCACACATAAGAACCCCCCCCCCCCCCCCCCCTTAAGCTAAACATCCACTTGATCTGACGAACATAACATAGAACCAGAGGGAGGAACCCAGAATCCTCTACAAAATAACAAAGGGAATGTATTCTAGAAACCCGAGACCCGAGTCTGTGCCTTGGGTTTTCAACCGTAACAAGAACTTGGGTTACCGCTACTGGGATTTGTAATGAGTACATTTCCCAGCGGTATACCAGTCTTTTTTTTTTGCAAACACTGAAAATGTTTATGGCCACAGTAGATCTGGCAGGGAATTTGACATATAGTTGTGAATGTTGGGGTTAAGATGAGTCGAATAGAATGGCAAATAAGAGTGATATTGGTGATATAAAGGCCTTATATTCACTGGCGATAACAAGCAAGTTCAGACATCAAGTAAACTTGAAGCTATCTGGTATGAACACTAGATGGCAGCACTGGCCTAAATGATTAGTTATGCTCATAGCTTGTAGTCCACATTATTTAAGACATGATTCCATGCCACATACAGTGCAATTTCCATTACCAACATTTGTCAGCATCTATGATCAAATGTTCGATTATTTTGTCTATACGCCTATTGAATGCCCAAGGCTATATTTTGGTAGGTATTAGAGTTATGAGAGGCTTGTGTGATCACATTTCTTTTTATTATGTATTATCCCTTCAAAAATAAATAGATCTACGCAAAGCCACGCTTCATGTGACTTGACATGTTGGAAAAAAACAAAACACCATCTATAATATTTCCAATGATTTTTTTTTGTAGTAAATGTTTGCAAAACATCTGTAGTCTCTATTCAAAACATGGATGTATACATTGCACTCAATCAAAATGTTGTTATTATTATGGCTGTTGCCAAAACTTAATGACATGTATTTTATATGCAATGTTAAAGGGGCACTTCACCAAAATAAAATGCAGATTTCACACAACCAAAAACTCATCGAGGACAATAGATCCTTGTGTTGTGTTAATTACAGCTGAATGAAATTATAAGGTAGCTGTACAAAAGGCTGGGAGATTTAGGGGCAGTGATGCGTTGCTCATGGGACTGGGTTGCACTCTGTGCAACCAAAGTTTTGTGAGCAGAAGCACGTGCACGCACATGCACTGATGTGCACGCGCGTGCACACAGGAATGCGCTGCACTCGACTGATGCGCCAACTCACAGTACCCACCTGGCTACTTTGCATATCAATAGCACCGGTCGTCAGGTGTTACATTCCATTCGTAGAGACAATTAGGCACTGTCTTTAGTCTGTGAGGGAACATTTATGCGCATGCGCGGGAGCGAGCGCCCGGTAGTGCGCGTCATTAGCGCGCGTGCAACCAGTGTTGATATGAGCAACGCAACACTGTTTAGGGGACTGTCCCTTTAAGACGCCGGTTGTCTTGTGGCTCGCGATTGTGAAGATAGTACGTAAGTTCAGTCCGATAGTTGACTCGTTTGAAAGTTAACGTTAACGTGAATAGTTATTTCATTTATGTGGGATCCATCCTGTAACATTCAGATTGTTAGAAGTCAATGATAGAAAACTATATATGATGACAACTGGATATTGTGAAGAATAAACCCTGATGGACAAGAATTCCACAAAGGAAATATACATCTCCTCACCTTCCTTTGTGTCCTGATCGATGCACCATCCTGTAAAACTGTTAAATATATATGCACTAGCCCTACCTAAATTACCTCACTATAGGCCGTACGGTGAAGGCTGAGAAGTGGCTAGAAAACGATTCTCGTTCCCACCTCGGCGAATTACACAATTTTCACTCTGGGTGAAAGTTCGATTGGTGTAGATTTAGGAACAAAAAGTTCTCCATTGACAAAATAGCCCATTTTGCGCAATCATTTTAGTAAAGTCGGGACTAGATCTTTCCTCGCGAATGGATATTTGGTCACCACAGAGTTTTATCTGACGCAATTGGTGCGAGTTCGGTCACATATCTAACAGTAGCAGTCCCTATAAGACCCTTTTTTTTTACTAGTACGAAAGGTATTTATTCATCTACATAATTTCAAGGTGCTGTAATTAACACAACACAAGGATTCAATGTCCCCGATGACATTCAAGGTCATATACTCTCGAGTTTTTTGATATGTGTGATTTGATTTGATTTGATTTTATTAGAGATCCCCATTAGCTGGTGCGATAGCAACCAGCTAGTCTTCCTGGGGTCCACACACAAAAAAACTAGGGATGTCCGATATTATCGGCCTACCGATATTATCGGCCGATATCGGCATTAAAATGTGATATCGGTTGATATCGGTATCGGAAATTAAGAGTTGGACAATATCGGTATATCGGTATCGGTAAAAAAGCCAATATCGAGTATCCCTAAAAAAAAACATACAAAAACAATCACTATTGCAAAAACAAAATTATTAAAAGTCAGTACACACAATGCATAATGAAACTATTGTAACAATTAAGATAGCTAAAATTACATGAGTGTAAAACAAACAAAAACAAAAAAATACTTTACAGTGTTAAAAACAATTTAAGATTCTTTTTAAAAGTGAATCTACTGTAAATGCAGCAGAGGTTCCGAGGCAGGCCATTCCAAAGAGTTAATGCTCTAAAAATAAAAGATCTCCCCAAAGCGCTGGTTCTAGGACCTGGCAATTCAAGCTGCCCACTACTGGAACCTCTAGTGCAGGGGTGCACAGTATTACTAAAAACAATCTGATTATGTATAAAAACAGGAGTTTTACTGCTCATGACCAACACAAGTATATTAAAAGACAATCTATTTTCAACGTTAACCTGTTAAGCCTCAAGGTCCCCCTATAGGGGACTTTTCTTTTCTTTATCATAAATCGATCAATAGAGACCGTATTAGATCCCCAATTATCATATCATGGGGTATCATTGGAAAGCCACACTCATTGGCTACAACCCTGTGCAAAGATTTTAGAGATTGCCAAATGATTGACAGAGCTAGAGCCCCGGGAGTCGGGGGGGTAATGTGTACTTTTGCGTACTTTGGGGCACGCCTCGCATATCGGCATGTAACTCGAGAACCGCTGAGCGGATTTTGTCATAATCGGTAATAATTTGGTAATTGACAGGCAACAAATAGGGCTTTAATTCTATCTATATATTGTATTAAAAGAAATGCACACGAGAGCCACTAGAGGTCGGCAAAGAATCGTCCACATGTGGGCCCTTGGATGTTAAGAGGTCAATGTTTAAAAAAATAATAATTGCGGTCAGGTGGCGTAGCGGAGATTGCGTTCGTCACCAACACTGGAGACGCTGGGTTCGCGTGTTCGAATCCAGCTCCCGGCGTTGTCACCAGCTTGGCTGGCCGTTCACACTAATACAATTGGCAGTATTAGGGGGTGGGGAAAGCTGGCGGGTGGGTCCTGGGCGTTGTGGACAGCGACCCCTACAGTTCGGTCGGGGCACCAGCTCAGCGAGGGTAGGATCTGGAGAGAGGTAGTGCGGCCTCCCACACGTTACACTCTCCCAGTGAGAATCTGCGCGGCCAGGCTGGCTGCCGGCTGGCTGCACATGCGTCGGAGGAAAGCATGTGACAATCTCCGGCCTCTCGGACCAACAGTAGGGGAAAGTGTGCAACAACCAGGAAGGGGTTGGGAATTGGCATAACAACTAACAGCCAAGAGTAATGTTTTATACGATTTATCGGAAATACAAATTTATCTGAAAATGCTAATTATCGTAAAAACCGCAAGGAAATGACTAAATCCAGATTCAACCCTGCCATTGGAAAGAGGAGCATTTTCCCTATCAATAGATGTATGATTTGGCCATAATAAGGTCAAGGTCAAGTTCAAGGTCAAATATGAATTTATAACTAAAATCGGTTATCATTAATTACTGTATCTACAAATCCTTCTGTTTAATCATCTTCCCGCGGTTCATTTGCTTAGATTTTTTGTACACATGATCTCAATAAGGTGGTGAATGAGCTCAGTGAGCATTTTCTCCTACCCGTATCAATTTTTTATCAAAGATGCAAAAATCATAAATCATAATTCATATTCTCCTTTGTTTCATCACAATTTTATCAAGCCTATTAACAGACACAATATTTCTGACACTGGAAATACATACCCCCAGGTCCCTATATGTTCCTAGATACCAAGAACATGCCAATTGACCTTGCAGAAGTGGAGCAATCTTCCATTTACTTAGGCATGTACCTTTAGGCGCAATACGGCTTACAGATTAGAGAGGCGGGCATGCATACGGCTCACATTAGACCTTAGTGAGCAGCCCAGTACCAACCGTGCTGCCCTGTTCTGGACCACCTGGAGCTTCCTGAGGTCACCACTGGCAGCAGATGACCACATCGCAGAGCAATAGTCAAGATGACATAAAACTAAACTTTGCACTATCTGACATAAAAGGGGACGGGCAACAAAAGAAGCACATTTCCTGGAAATACCAATTGCTCTTCCCATTTTTAAAACAATATAATTAATATGCTGAGACCAAGACAGAGTGCAATCCAGCATCACTCCAAGGAGTTTAGTACTTTCAACTTGTTGAACTGCCGAATTACACAAGTTTAAATGAAGCTTTGGATTTGTAGATAACCTGTGCCTTGTTCCCAGCACAATACATTTAGTCTTGGAGATATTAAGGACAAGTCTATTACATACTATCCAGTCATGCACAACTTTAAGTTCTCTACTCAAAACTTCATTAAGTAGATTGCACGATGGTGCAGCGTAATACAATGTTGAATCATCTGCATAAAGAACTGTTGTAGCACATTTGGTAGCCCAAGATAGGTCATTAGTAGTGATGCACCGATGTGAAAATTGTGGCCGATACCGATAACCGATATTAACATTGCTGTTCTGGCCGATACCGATATTTACCGATATCGATATCTCTGTATAGAAAACACTTTTTTATGATAATCAAATAAAGAGCTATTTTGCAAAACGCTTTTTTTTTTTTTTTTTTTTTACTTTTGTAACTTATTTTCAGAAATGACAGATATTTTGAAACTATTTAAGGCCAAAACATGTAAAAAAAAAATTATATCGGTCCATATCGGCCCTATCTTGATATCGGACCGATACCGATGTGTAAAAAAATGGCCATATCGGCCGATATTATATCGGCGGCCGATATATCGTGCATCACTAGTCATTAGTAAATACAGAGAAGTGCAAAGGTCCTAGGCAACTTCCTTGCGGAACGCCACACTCTAGACCTCTGCTACTGGACAGGCTGCCATTTAGATACACCTTCTGTGATCTAGAGCAGTGGTTCCCAAAGTCGGGGTCGCGACCCAAAGGTGGGCCGCGAACAGCCACGGGTGGGCCGCGAGATGATTAAAAAATAATAATTATTATTTTTTATTTTTATTTTTTTTATTTTTTGTTTTTTTTATTTTATTTTTTTTTGTCAGGCCACTGAACTTAGAAGCAGGCCAGGACAGTGTTTCTAGTTGTATTCTAAAATTCTATTCTATTGTATTCTAAAATGTGACTATATGGTTTTATATTAACTTAATAAATAAACAAAAACGAAAAATCTACTTATTTCAACGAACATTTCAAACTAAATAACAGATTATGCACATAAAATGCTGAAAACAACCGAAGCAACAATAGTATTTTAATAAGGCTATTATTATTATCATTATTATTTTGCAACAAGTTAGCCCTCTCATAAATAGCACATATAAATGAATAACTAACTTGAACTAACTTAATAGGATTGAAGTGATATTTGGCTTAAAAAATCGGTCGCCTGGCAAAAAAAAAAAAAAAAAAAGCCTGACGATGTGCATTGGGCCGCGGCTCTCTGACGCCTTATTTTCTGGGCCCTGGCCTGAAAAGTTTGGGAACCCCTGATCTAGAGGACAAATAACTTAGTATCCACTTTAAAGCAGAAGAGTTAAAACCATAACATTTAAGTTTCTCAACCAGTAGAGAATGGTCCAGCACATCAAATGCAGCACTAAAATCTAACAGCACAGCTCCCACCAACATAGAGTTATCTATAGCTTTAAGCCAGTCATCTGTCTCAAGGCAGTAGAAGTAGAGTGACCAGCTCTATAGGCATGTTGAGAATCTGTTGCAAGCTTGTTTGAAACAAAATACTCTTGAATTTGTGAATGCACCAACTTTTCCATGATTTTGCTCAAGACAGGTAAAATACTTATAGGTCTAGAATTTCCCTCATTAAAAGCAGCTTTGGTATCCTTAGGTAAAGGAAAAACCTTAGCCTCCTTCCACATCTTTGGAAATAGGCCCACATCCAAACATCTATTCATAATATGACATATAGGAGATGCTATGATACCAGCAGTCATTCTCAGCACTTTACTATCCAGGTTATCTAGGCCTGCTAACTTACTATCAGGAAGAGAGTGGCGTAACCGCTCCACCTCACTGACTTCAGCCTGATGAAATTCAAATTCACACATTTTGTCTTTCATTATAATATACTTAATACAGTCATTTGTTTTAAGGTTGTTTGAAATATTCATAGCATGCCTTAGTTTAGATGCTTTACCCACATAATAATCATTAAAATGATTTGCAATCTCACCTGGTTTCGTGAGAACAAATCCATTTGATTCCACTAAGGGTGTGCACACAGTTGTCTTTCGACCCATCATTTCATTAAAAACATTCCATATTTGTTTGCTATCATTTCTCGCATCATATAACCTTTGTTTAAAATAGTCCCTTTTTTTACCTTGTTTAGTTTTGTCACCTGATTGCGTAAAGCACAGTATTTATGCCTGTCATCAATTGAACCAGAACTAACTGAGGCTTTTTTGGCCATGTCTCTCTCTTTCATTAGGGTCCTGAGACTGCTGTCAAGCCATGGGGCAGATCTATTTTTGACCATGAATTTCTTTTATTAGATTATGTGCAATACAAATTAGCACTGTTTTTAGGCAAAGTGCCTCTTTTAAGGTACAACACAAAGAAAGAACAAACACCAAAGCTGACCCTGGGGGAGGAGGGGGGGGGGGGGGTTGTGTATAAAACAAAAGACGAGTCATTTGATGAGCAGAATGATGAGTGGTACATTGAATCTGCCCATTCATCTTATATTCATAGCGTCCTCAGAGCAACCTTGTCATACTGGTATAGAGTCCTGTATTGCCCTCAGTGCATTTCTTACTCTTCGTAGACAAGATGCATCCCGACAGGATTCTGCCAAGGCCCGAACCACATCCAGTTCGTCAAACACCTCCTTCTTAAGTATCTCTGTGTGCTCCTCACTGGGAGAAGACATAAGGCTCTGCAAGATAAACAATAGTAATACAACGTTGAGAATTCAAGACGGCAAATCATGAACCGATATGTAAAACTATGTAATGTTAGGAGGGGATAAGCGTAATCCAACCGTCGAAACAGCAACCTCTCGGCAAAAGAGCCCCGCTTGGCACTGCGCTCTGTTTACTTTTTTTGTTTTTGTCCGTTGTGACCCGGCAGCCTGCCTGCTTAGATACAGAATAAGAATAAGACTCACAGTCCCGACAGAGCCAAAGGGCTGTCACAGGTCTGACATGTAGGTTGGAGTGGAGTAATTTATACTGTGAATTTCTCCAGAGCTATCTTGGTAGAGCCTGAGGTGTGACCAGCAGTAGCAACCCCTCCCCTATATCCACTAAAATCCAACCAACACGAAAACAAAAACTATAAACAAAGTGCAGTACCATGTTGTAATTTCTTGCCTAGAGGTTGCCGTTTGATGACATTACAGATTCTACCTATAAATAACCTCTTGGATCTAAAGCCTTTTCATTGAGATTCTCAAATCTCAAGACACTTCTCCATTCAAGTGATTGGGGTGTATTTAGATTTCAGTGAAACCCATTTAATGATGAAAATCCTCAATTCCCAGTGGTTTTCCCCCACTCCCATTTCTACACACCTGCTGTATTATCTCTTCGGCCCAAGGATTCTCCTCACCGTCATCATCATCTTCAATGGGGGCCAGAAGCAGTGACTCGTCAGTGTCCAGGTCTTCTCCCCTAAATGTGTCCCCTTCCTCCTGCTTGTTCATATCAGCGTCACCGGTGGCCACCTTTTTCTTCTGGGCCCTCGTATTAGGCCTGGGGTTGGACCAACTCTCTGACGGATGCATGGAGTGGGCGTTGGGCAGCGGAAGGCTGAGGTAATATCTGTTCTCCACGCTCACCTTCTTCCCGCATGCAAAGTCATCCAGCAGTCTCTCCTTCAATTGGACCTTTGCAATGTCCATGCAAGTCTTGGAGGTCACGATGTAGTCTGGGAACCTGCAGATCTGGATGGCCGTGACCCTGGCTTCACACCCGTGCTTGGTGGATCCCCTGCTTTTCCTCTTTTTTGCGTCTCTCTTCATGACCATCTCACGCTCATCCTTCTTTTTCAGCTGTATATACATTAATGTATGCAAGTAATCGTGGGTGATGAGAGAACCGTCGTCCATGTTGACCGCGGACTTAGGGTCCGCTTCTCGACCACTTCTGCGCTCCTCCCCGCAGAGGGTCTCGCCTCCTCTCCTCTCCCCTTCCCTCGCTTCCTCAGTGCGAGGGACTTTGTCGGTTCTCCTCGTCCTCCTTCTGTTTGGCCCAAAATGGCACTCCAGCATCTTTTTACCCCCCTGCATGTAAAGCACCCCATCGTATTTAACCGCCGGACTGGTGCTCTGGCTGTATCTCAAATGTCGTTTACCAAGACTCTCTTTTGTCCTCGGTTGGTTAGGGTCCACTCGGAGGGACGCGGAGTCCCTGGTGCCATACGAGGTGGAGGTCAGGCGCTTTAGGACCTCGAGGACATTCTCAATCTCTCCCTCAGTCGAGACATATCCATTCATGTAGACGCCATCTGAGGTGAAATCTTTCAGCACTTTAGATAGCACCTCTGTGTGCGGGTCCATTCTGAAAACAAGGAGGCAAAAAAATTGTCAATAAACACCATAACTGTGGATAAGAATGTGCAGTTAAAAGTAGTGTACCATTAGCTTGCAGAGTTTGAAAACAGGGCCTAATTCAGTGGACTATAACCGGTACAATATGATTAGATTAGATTCTAATTTATTGTCATTATACAGCATAAGTACAGTACAACGAAAAGAGGTTAGGCATCCAACCAGAGTGCAAATGTAACAGTAAAGTGCAGTACAATGTACAGGTGATTAAACTGGGTATAAAATATATAAATGAGTACTACGGAGTATAGTGCTATCAGAGTTGTAGTATTAATATGCACAGTGATACAGGTATACAGACACTATGGTAGTAAGCCATACTGACTAGGGATGTCCGATATTATCGGCCTACCGATATTATCGGCCGATATTGGCATTAAAATGTGATATCGGAAATTATCGGTATCGGTTTAAAAAAAATTATAATAATACTTTTTTTTTCAATTTATTTAACCTTTATTTACCCAGGCAAGCAAGTAAGAACATATTCAGATTTGTTTTATTGTCAAAAGTATGCATAATGTTGTGTTAATTCCACAACAAGAGATATGTAATGTTAATTACCTGAAATTATTCAGTTTTTTGGGGGGGGGGAACCCTGCATATATCGGTATCGGTTGATATCGGTATCGGAAATGAAGAGTTGGACAATATCAGTATAGGTAAAAAAGCCAATATCGAGCATCCCTAATACTGACCAGCAGCGTAACTAGTACCTAAGATTAGGTAAAGGATATGTACAGATAATGGATATAGATAATAGTATCTGCAGATATCTAAAAAGGATGTGCAGGTATGTACTGACAAATGTGGATAGATATACAGTAAGAATAAATTATATATATATATATATATATATATATATATATATATATATATATATATATATATATATACACACAGCATTATTGCACATGCTATCATACAGAGTTATATGCAGGTGTATAAGTAGGTATATCTAGATGAATTATATGCAGGTATATTCAGATATGGATATATATGCTGTAAATATATAAATGTATATACAGCACTATTGTAATGTACATGCTATCATACAGAGTTATATAAACTATAGTGATGCAACTACTGTTGCTACAATCAAGAATAATACTAATACTAAATCATGCTTTAAATTATATGTTATATGTCAGGAACACCGAAGTGAATACATGGATACCCCAGCTGGTATTCCCAACTATGCTGAGTATGCTGAGGTTGGCCTGACGCCTTTGTCAAATTGTTAAAAAAAAAATTAATAAAAAATGAAATGTTTTACTTTGTTCGATTTGTCATTACAATACCTTAGCCGCCCCGATGACGCAGAGTTGCAATATTTAATTTGTAAAGTGCAATGTATATAATCCCAACACAGTTTGCATAAGGCTTTTCCTCAAACTGAGCTACGCACGCAGCATTATTTTTTTTCGTAGACGCATTTTGCGGAGACGCTCTCTGATTGGCCACTTCATGTGACATGTGCGCCCAATCGTGTGACGCCTGTTTCTACACCGGTTAAGCTTAGGCACTCTTTCGAAGTTGGTTAACACATCCTGCGCCATAAACGTCGTACGACGGGTTTCAAGTTCATGCGAATTCTGCCAATCCACGGTGTACGACGTTATTGAGATCATATTTTCGCCATGTTATTCATATTTCCCTCACAGAGCCTGGTCTGATGCTGTGTGAGCCGGCACAACTCTGCAACGCTTCAATACTGCCCCCTGGTGGATGATCGGCGAGTTGCCAAACCGGAAATTGCCGGTTGGATCTCGGTGCGTCTCCGAAATGCGTCCGGCCACTCGCATATCGTTGCGGGACTCTAGCCACACACCGTGGATTAGGGCTGGGCGATAAAACAATAACGATAACTATCGCGATAAATTATTTCCTCGAAATAAACATGAAACGTGGTTGCAAAGTTTCGATATATCTTGCTTGGATATCAGCACACACTAACAACCAATCAGTGAAGGAGATGGCGACAGCGAAGGAGACCCGCGGTGCACCTCTGGGTAGTAAACAAGCCTGGCTAGGATCATTAGCTTTCACGCCGCTATTTTATAGTTTACGTGCGGAGTGGGTGTGTGGCGTGAATTGTGAGGGTAACTGTTAGATAGTGTGGGGTATGCTGCGCCGCGGTGGACGGCGTTGCAATGTATTGGGGCGGAACGGAGTATTTTAGGGTGATAGTTAGTACATTGGAAACAAGGCTGGCTAGGATCATTAGCTTGCACGTTGCTATTTTATAGTTTACGTGCGGAGTGGGTGTGTGGCGTGAATTCTGAGGTAACGGTTAGAGTAGTGTGGGGTATGCGGTGGACGTCGTTGCAATGTATTGGGGCGGAACGGAGTATTTTAGGGTGATAGTTAGTACATTGTCCTGGGATTGATTGATTGATTGATTGAAAACTTTATTAACAGATTGCAGAATGGGTACAGTACAGTACAGCTCAATACATACAATTGTTAAGGGGATGCAGACCAGAGAAAGACTTTCGTCTTGTTTACATCAGGGTCCCCCATTTTCAATTCATCGTAACATATATGACATACAGATAGACAGTACTGCTACATCTATACATTTATGACATACCAGATTTGCAAATACAGTACTGTTTGTGATACGAAAAGAGTCCAGAAAAGAAGTATATACATTTGACGTAGAAACTGTACATTGGAGGAGGTTGGGTAGGTGGGGGGGGGGGGGGTACTGTACATTGGAGGTTGGGTAGGAGTGGGGGGAGGTTGGGTAGGAGGGGTGGGTGGGGGACACTGTACAACTGTACAAGCAACACTGTACATTGGAATATTGACAAGACCATACTTGGTCATTTTACTGTACATTGGAGGGGGTTGTGTTAGGACATTTACAGGGGCCAGTTTCGAATTGCAGTCTCCTGTAGGTGTTTTTTGAGAGTGTTTTTGAAAGTGGGTAGTGATTCACATTCCTTTACAGCTTTGGGTAGTGCGTTCCACATTGATGTGGCATAATTGCTAAACGTGTTTAGTCCCTTGTTTGAGCCGAATCTGGGTTTAACATGATTTAATTACATACACCGTTTAAATAGATACACCGCTTGCTCTGCCTAACTGTGTTAGTTCCATTCTTATAATGCATGATCCAGTGGCGGTAGGTTGCCCCCTGGTGGAATATAATAATCTATGCACTGGGCCGTGTTTACTGCGTAGACTCGCATAGGTGTCAAACTCGTGGCCCATTTGATGTGGCCCCCAAGAGCTCTGGAAAAATTTTAAATACATTTTTTTTTAATTTTTTCTTTTTTTTTAAACATTAATCTTGGGTTAAAAAATAGCGGCGTTAAAAGAATTGTGGGTTAATGCGTTAATAAAGCTTTAACTTTGACAGCCTTAGTTATTACACATTCTTACACATACATGTATGTTGAACATCTGAGGTATTGATGAAGTAACAAAGGAAAAAAGCCAAAAGCACTTACTCCTCAGACATTCTTTGACAATTTTACAGCCGAAAAAACTAAAAAGATCCAGGCGGAATAGGTAACAAAGGGTTGAAGAAATATTGTCTGAACTGTCAGATGCAAACTGGCTGTAACATATATGACATACAGATAGACAGTACTGCTACATCTATACATTTATGACATACCAGATTTGCAAATACAGTACTGTTTGTGATACGAAAAGAGTCCAGAAAAGAAGTATATACATTTGACGTAGAAACTGTACATTGGAGGAGGTTGGGTAGGTGGGGGGGGGGGGGGGGGGGTACTGTACATTGGAGGTGGTTGGGTGGGGGGAGGTTGGGTAGGAGTGGGGGAGGTTGGGTAGGAGGGGTGGGTGGGGGACACTGTACAACTGTACAAGCAACACTGTACATTGGAATATTGACAAGACCATACTTGGTCATTTTACTGTACATTGGAGGGGGTTGTGTTAGGACATTTACAGGGGCCAGTTTCGAATTGCAGTCTCCCGTAGGTGTTTTTTGAGAGTGTTTTTGAAAGTGGGTAGTGATTCACATTCCTTTACAGCTTTGGGTAGTGCGTTCCACATTGATGTGGCATAATTGCTAAACGTGTTTAGTCCCTTGTTTGAGCCGAATCTGGGTTTATTATTGTGAAAATTATTTTATTATTTTATCGCGATAACGTTTTTGGCCATATCGCCCAGCCCTACCGTGGATATGGATCGCTGCCATAACTCAATAATCAACATGATTTGGGCGTGTATTATTATTATACAAACCGGAAACGGATCGACTCGATCCCCATCAAATAACTGGGATCTTTTTGCTCCAGTCTCATCGCCCAACGGTAAGAGGACGTTGACGTTACTTTCAGCCTGTTTGTTTATTATTATCCATGCAAACTGCTCTGATCTATATATCACCCATACTACATAAAGCATTTAACGACGATCATTATATTTACGACCCCCCCCCCCCCCCCCTCCGTTCATCCGCGCATGATCAGTCATAACGTTTAGGATCATGTACAGTTGAAATTTTTTATATAGCGTGGATCGGCAACAAACGGCATTTGATAATCTATATGCGTTTATGCCAGATATCTCACGTTCTAGGAATTACTGCAGAAAACGATAAAAACATATTTATATTCTAGACGGTATTTTCGTATGAATGTATGCATTAAAAAGTAAAACGTTCCTACATCCTGAACGATAGATAATCGATGTTGAATGGGCCATAGTAATGTCAATTTAGCAATACAATTTAAAAAGTTATAGCCCTGCAAAGAAGGTGAACATCTCCATAGACTTACAGTACTGGCAGAGAATGGTATAAGATGCTGAAAGTGTGTGGCAGGGAATGTGTTAAGGTTAGAGTTTGTCTTAGAGCAGGGCGATAGAACACCAGCCCTGATTCCAAACTCTAACCAACTTCGAAAGAGTCGCCTAAGCTTAACCAGTGATAAACTAGGCGTTAGGTAGTTTGCAGGCTGTTAGACCCGGAAATGGGCAAAGACACAGCTCGTCACGCGATTGGGCGCACATGTCAGTGGCCAATCAGAGAGCGTCAGTCAGTGGCCAATCAGAGAGCGTCTCCGCAAAATGCGGCTACGGAAAATAATAACGCAGCCACGCAGTCTGACACGTGAATGAATGAATGAATGAATGAAAACTTTATTTAACAGATTGCAGAATGGGTACAAACAGTACGGCTCAATACATACAATTGTTAAGGGGATGCAGACCCGAGAAAGACGTTTGTCTTGTCAGGGTCCCCCATTTTCAATTCATAATAGACATTTATGACATACACAACATACATGACATTTATGGCATAGGGACATATAGGTATTTAGTACTGATACATTTGTGACATAAACGGTATTCAAATATACAGTACTGTTACCCCTAGATCCTGACAGAGTATATACATATGATGGGGAGGGGACTGTACATTAGGAGGGGGTGGGTGGGTGGGAGAGAAATATACATACGGCGGGGAGGGAATATATACATGCGGTGGGGAGGAGACTGTCTATTAGGAAGTGGTGGGGGTTTTGGGCATTTACGGTGGCCAGTTTCGAATTGCAGCCTCCCGTAGGTGCTCTTTAAGAGCGGTTTTGAATGTGGGTAGGGATTCACATTCCTTTACAGCTTTGGGTAGGGCGTTCCACATTGTTGTGGCATAATTGCGAAACGTGTTTAGTCCCTTGTTTGAGCCGAATCTGGGTTTAACATGATTTGTTGAGCTTCCTCTGGTGTAGTGGTTGTGGTATTCACTGACCTTTGGGAAGTATTTTGACATGTACATGGGTACCCCGGTCGTATAGTGTATCTTGTAGACCAGGCCCATTGCAAGTTGCTGTACTCTGTCGTCTACTCTAAGCCATCCTAGGTTGTCAACGTGGGCAGGGGTGAGGTGGGTTCTGGGGTTCAGGTCAAGTAGTAGTCTGACCAGTTTGTTTTGTGATGTTTGTAATTTTGTTTTAAGCGCCTTTGAGGTGCTTTGGTACCATAAGGTGCACGCATAGTCGTAGTACCCTTGAATGAGTGCTCCTGCCAGAGTCTTCAGGGTATTCTTGTTTACCAGAGAGGAGATCCGGTACAAGAATCTAGTTCGTTGGTTGACTTTTTTTATTACATTGGATGCCATTTTGTCACAGGAAAGATTTGCCTCTAGGATGGAACCCAGGTAGGTAATTTCGTCTTTCCTTGTGACAATATTGTCACCCACTGTAACTGAGAAGCCGTCGGTCTTGCTGAGTTTGTTATTTGAACCGAAGAGAATGGACTCTGTTTTGCCCATGTGTAATGATAGTTTGTTATCAGCGAGCCATATGCAGATTGCCTAGTTCCGAGCTGAGGGTTTTTTCAACCTGCAACTTGTTCTTGTCAGACCAGCAGGGCTGAGTCGTCCGCAAACAGGAACAAGTTGCAGTCACAGGCTGACGACATGTCATTTGCATAAATTAGGAAGAGTAGCGGTCCTAGTATGCTTCCTTGTGGAACACCACAGCTCACTGTGAGGGGGGGGGATAGAGTACCGTTTACCTCTACCATCTGTTCTCTCCCCTCCAGGTAGGATTGCATCCAGCTCACTGATAAGCTATATTGCATTTCAGGTGACCTGCCATCATGCCAACATTATTATGAGTTTCCCTAATTGAAGTTACCTGCCAGGTTTTGCATGGCATTGGCAAATCGTAAAATACATAAGTTTATGCGAACAGTGCCGCATTATAAACATTGCATTTTGAAAATGATCGAGTGAATATTGCACATCCGGCTAAGTTATTGTAATGACAACAAAGCCAACAAAGTAATTTTGAAGTATTTAGATTGAGTCGCGGTAAACTTTCTGCCAGCTAGAATACCCCCTCTCTTGATTATGGTTGCAATGGTCAAAAAAGGAAAGGAAACTGCAGTGAAAATGACAATGATGTTCAAATAAATGAAAGAAATTTGAAGTGTTTACCGCATCTGTTAGGGTATCGAAACAAGAGTGGATGTCTCCACATCTTCCTGTGAGCGAGTGTGCAACATTTATTATAGCGCAGTGATGGCTCTTGAATACAACTTTGTGATGATGATGTCATCGAAAGAGAACACGCGCTGGCTCGGGCTCGTGGAATTTTAGATGCACCACGCTCTTCGTAACAGGCCTAAAAGACTGACGCAAAATACATCAAATTGCATTTTGGCAATTGGCGATGCCTTGTCGATTCGATAGACTACAAAATGTGTGCATTCCTCCATAAATCATTAGCAATATTTGTGTATTAAAAAAACGACCACCATAACATCCCATCATGTTGCTTGAAGCATTGTGGACATTACAAACAACCCGTTGGAGGGAAATCCTGGCAGGAACGGAGTCGGAATTTCTGAAGCACTTCATCAGCATTGTATGCTGCATTAAAATGCCTCAAAGGTGATCTCTATGATGCAAAGCCTGTGTAAATTATTTTGTGTGATAGACTTGTTTTCAGTCATTTGCTTACCAATATAGGCTATGTATCTCATAATACATGTCTTTGATGTACAAGTACAAACAATATTTCTTGTGTACATGTTTTCCCCTCAATTCCTTAACTTCTTTAATTAATTTTACCCAGAAAACCTTGCAATGTCGAATAGTGACCTTGCACTGAATGTTTGTAGTGGTCTGTCTTACAACATGACTGTAACCATTGGTAACCATTTTCGAAAGAAAAATCCTAATTTCGGTGTAGTGGTAGAGTTGGTAAAACATTGGAAAACATTAAATTACTGTTCCACTGTGACGTGCCTTGTTCACAAGATCCAGTAATACATTTACATTTATTATTTAGTAATTTAGCTGACACTTTTATCCAAAGCGACTTACATGTCGCTTTGGGACACGTACCCAAAGATTGTGAGAGTAACCACCCTGCACAAAAAGGGCAGCAAATTAGACCCAGGCAACTACCGCCCTGTTTCTCTTCTTTCTCTCCTCCGAAAGTCTCGAATGTCATGGAAAAAATAGTATACGAACAGGTCGAAAAGTACCTCGCAGAAAAAAATCTAATCTACGAATTCCAATCTGGCTTCAGAACATCCCACTCCACTGACACATGCCTTCTCTAGTTGAACGACCACATCAAACAAGAGGTGGACGCGGGCAAATACTGCGGCATGGTCATGCTGGACCTACAAAAGGATTGACAAGCTAAAAGCAATTGGTTTTGATAGTGAGCTGGATGCAATCCTACCTGGAGGGGAGAGAACAGATGGTGGAGGTAAACAGTACTCTACCCCCCCCCCTCCCAGTGAGCTGTGGTGTTCCACAAGGAAGCATACTAGGACCGCATGCAAATGACATGTCGTCAGCTTGTGACTGCAACTTGTTCCTGTTCGCGGGCGACTCAGCCCTGCTGGTCTCTGAACAAGAACAAGTTACAGGTTGAAAAAACCCTCAGCTCTGAACTAGGCAAAATCTGCACCTGGCTCGCTGATAACAAACTATCATTACACCTGGGTAAAACAGAGTCCATTCTCTTCGGTTCAAATAACAAACTCAGCAGAGTAGACGACAGAGTACAGCAACTTGCAATGGGCCTGGTCTACAAGTACACTACACGACTAGGTACCCATGTACATGTCAAAATACTTCCCAAAGGTCAGTGAATACCACAACCACAACACCAGAGGGAGCTCCACAAATCATGTTAAACCCAGATTCGGCTCAAACAAGGGACTAAACACGTTTTGCAATTATGCCACATCAATGTGGAACGCCCTACCCACAGCTGTAAAGGAATGTAAATCACTACCCACTTTGCCTAGTATGGAAACAGCACGGCACAGGACAAGAAGGCCCTACACTGAGAGTGGTACGCTCAGCCGAGCGTACTACAGGTATTGCACTACCACCCCTGCAGGTCCTATATAACAAGAGGTGCAAATCCAGAGCCTGCAGAATAATGAAAGATCCTCACCACCCCAACAACAGCCTGTTCAAGCTGCTGCAGTCAGGCAAACGCCTGCGAACACCAGCAACTAGGACAGAGAGACTTCGGCTCAGCTTCTTCTCCCAGGCCATCAGACCCTTGAACACTGAACTCTCCACACACAAGCACACATGAGCACACACACAACACACACACACTGTACACGCTCACACACTAGCAGCCACTTTAACATGAGCACACACACACTCATGCTGCACACGCTCACACTTATGGTCACTTTACAAAAGGAAAGGTCACTTTAAAAATAGTATAGTATAACTTGAGATTGTATAATATAGCATTGTATAGCAGTGTACATAAAGACCCAGTGCCTCATCCGTAGCTAATTCGCAGACTGTCTTACCATGCTCTGTAAAAACTCATGTACATATACCGATATGCCCTACTTTGATTACTTAAGTTGTATTATTGCACAATGTCGTTCTATTGGATTCTTATTATATTATTATTATTGTATTATGCACAATCGTTGTGGGCAAGACCCCCCGCATTTCACTGTATACTTGTGTAACGGGGAAGCCCGTGGGTATGTCCACAGTCACGGAAACAGGTGTGTTGACGAGTGACTGTGGCATTGCGGGCTGGTAAGTTAAACTCACTTCCTCATAACAGGGTTAACAGACGCATAGGTACGGTAGTTAGGAGTGAATTCACTTCTTAGTGCAGCGGCCTGTGTCGTCGCCTGCGGCGCGGGAGCCCCCTGTTCGACTCCCCCTCGGGACATTAACATTTAACATCAACACAACGCAGACCAATATGATCCGTCACAGTGGTGCCATGACCCGGATGTCCTGAGGGGCGTGAGTTTAGGGAGGTGAGTGTAACGGGGAAGCCCGTGGGTATGTCCACAGTCACGGAAACAGGTGTGTTGACGAGTGACTGTGGCATTGCGGGCTGGTAAGTTAAACTCACTTCCTCATAACAGGGTTAACAGATGCATAGGTACGGTAGTTAGGAGTGAATTCACTTCTTAGTGCAGCGGCCTGTGTCATCGCCCGCGGCGCGGGAGCCCCCTGTTCGACTCCCCCTCGGGACATTAACATTAACACAACGCAGACCAATATGATCCGTCACACTTGTATGCCGTGACAAATAAAACTCTTGACTTGACTCTTAAAATCACTCTCAAAGAGCACCTATGGGAGACTGCAATTCGAAACTGGCCCCTGTAAATGTCCTAACCCAACCCCCTCCAATGTACAGTAAATGTCCTAACCCAATAATAAACGAGACCCTCTTCTTGGGACCAAGTAAGGTTTCGTCGATAATCCAATGTACAGTTACCCCCAACCACCTCCAATGTACAGTTTCTTCGTCAAATGTATATTATACTCTCTTTTTTAGACTCTTTTTGTATCACAAACAATACTGTATTTGTAAATCTGGTATGTCATTAATGTATAGATGTAGCAGTATTGTCTATCTGTATGTCATATATGTTATGATTAATTGAAAATGGGGGACCCTGATGTAAACAAGACGAAAGTCTTTCTCTGGTCTGCATCCCCTTAACAATTGTGTGTATTATTGAGCTGTACTGTATTGTACCCATTCTGCAATCTGTTAATACAATTTTCAATCAATGTTCTGTACAACAGGTCTGTACAACTCTGGCAGCTAGGTAACAGTGTTCGTCAAACAGTGTTGTTGTGATATAAAATTATTGCATTTTTGTCTCATATCAACACATAGCAACTGTTGTTTTGCAGTTGCACACAACCATTGCCTCTTCCAAAATGGAAGACAAATGGGCATTCTAAACTTTCAGTGAAAGGGCCCTAGTGTAATTGCTGTACTTATGTATGTATTTATTTTGACTTATGTGCATTGTAAGAGGGTGTTGCTATGTCCCATTGACCAGCAGTACAGCTTCAAGTAATAGCAATAGTCCAAATTAATGTAATAATTCAAAGATATAATTGACTGACATGACATTTTGGGACCACAATCATCCCATCCGTGAAACTATAAAACCACATTTTGCAACCTGCCTCTGATCTGCGTGTCAGCCTGCGATGCAACCAACCACTATTTCTACAAGCTATTTATATTGTTGTTGTCATTGGTAAACACGATTCATCTGCCTACCTCGACCTGGTTTTCATTGGTTGTATAAGATGTCTGTCATACTATTTCCGCCCATTTGGCCGTTTGTGGTTGGTTGATGTCCCTTCTTTTTCTCTCTGTCGCGGCGGTGGGTCGGAGCCGCTGTGTTCCCCGGTCTGGCACGTTCCTAGTCCAAATGTTCACGGTTTAAAATTGGATGCCCCTTGCATAAAATCTTAAAATTATTGACCCCCTTCTAAATTCGGAGTAACCGTTTTAAATTTCGCGCGTACCCCCCTTAAATTTCAATCGGAACTCCTAGAAGATGGCGGTGGTAGTAAGCGGGATGTCGGGGTCGGCGGTAGCCCGGCTCGAGGGCCGAGAATTCGAATATCTGATGAAGAAAAGGTCGGTGACCATCGGTCGGAACTCCTCTCAGGGTTCGGTGGACGTCAGCATGGGACACTCCAGCTTCATCTCCCGCCGGCACATCGAGATCTTCACCGCGGGAGAAGACGGCACGGGCAGCGGGGACTTCTACCTCCGATGTCTCGGGAAAAACGGGGTGTTTGTAGACGGGGTGTTCCAGAGACGGGGGGCTCCACCTCTTCAGCTTCCACGAATGTAAGATCGATTTATTATTCCATTTATACTTTAATCGGACGAGGCGGAATGTGAATTCATTGGTATTCCCCGTTTGTTATTGTTTTGTTCCCCCGGTGCACGTGTTGTGTATAAAGCAACACCTAGTGCAGTAGCATCATGTCCCACCTAGCATGCAGCTAGCGGCGGCTAACGATCGAAGCTGTTTGCATAGTAACCTGCAACCAAACAACCTGCGGTGTTATTCACACGTGAGGATGGGTCTATTGTTAACACCGTTATTAAGGCTTTAGCAGCAAGCTAACCACGGCCCCTACACCGTACCATCACACTGGCTCAATGTCAACTTGGCCTCATGTTCTCAGTTGCAATGTTTACAAATGATGAATTGAAAATGGGGGACCCTGATGTAAACAAGACGAACGTCTTTCTCTGGTCTGCATCCCCTTAACAATTGTGTGTATTGAACTGTACTGTACCCATTCTGCAATCTGTTAATAAAGTTTTCAATCAATCAATGCCTGCATGTGATTTTGTTTTTCTGTTTATTATACCTCGGGGAGCTCGTCAAAACTAGGTTGAATGCTAGGCATTACCTTCGCCTGTCGTATTTCAATAGGTCTATTCTCTTGGTTTCGCAGGGGAACCGATGTACCGCCGTGTTTGCTAGAATGTAGATCTATTGAAAATGTGTATGCGTCGTGGTTAATTCAATTTAGGCCGTGAAAACACACCGCCGGTCAGCAAACCGGTCCAAATATATCTACTTAATAATAAATAAGACACATTTAGACGTGGCCTTGTTACATAAGAGGATATCATGATGGATATCCATATTTAAACTCTGTACAGTGGAACCCCTCTGTTCCCCAGTTGGTCTCTGACTTGGGTCTGCCTTGTTGTGACAAACATGTCTAACAAGAACCATCTCCAATGACTGACCCCACGGTTAACGGAGCCATTTGAATGTACACATATTATGACTATCCAGTCTGTGTTAATCAGAATACTGATAAATTAATATACCGTAATTGACCACGGTTGAGCAAGGTTTAAACCAGGTGGCCTGCTAATCACTATCACAATCAGTTTGTTGATCTTGCTTGTTCCTTTTTAGGTGCTGTTTTCGGTTCCCCAGCACAAGCATCAAGATCACGTTCACGGCCCTGTCCACTGATAAGAAAGAGCGAAGGAACGTGCCGGAATCACCCGTCAAGCCCGTCCAGCCCCAGATATCACCACTGACCATCAACATTCCAGACAACATAGCCCACCTCATGAGCCCTCTGCCTTCACCTACCGGCACCCTCAGGTGAGACCGAGTTAGGTGATGTTTGTTGGGGGGGGGTATGCTAAGAACAGCACTCAACACTTTGATGAACATCAGCTGATACCTTTCTGCTGACTTTGTCGTACTACAAAACGTAAGTCGCTTTGGATAAAAGCGTCAGCTAAATGTAAATGAAAACACCTGGGTGTAGTAGGGATGGGATGAGGACAGTGTTTTTGATAACAGTTTATCGTTTTCTGGTAGTTGAATTCAACACTTAAAACTGCTTGTTTTTCCAATACCTTTTTAAGGATGCAGAGTATCTCTTTATGCACCAGGGGGGGGGGGGGGGGGGGGGTTCTGGTAAAAATGTTGTACATGCCGTCTTGATTTTCTAGATATGACTATGATGCTCTGTATATTTGATCAAATTGAGGCTTTTTCTGTACCCTTTCTCCAAAGACATCAAATTGATACCAAAAATTATGTATTTATTTTTATAGCAGCCATGAGTCAGATAAGAGACCTTGTTAATGTAATTGTCCTACTATTGTATTACTATGTAAACAGAATGCATATTGCAGTCATGTGAGAGGGAGGCAGATGCCACAAACACTAATTGAAAACAAACAAGCTGTATTGAAATGATCAAATTTCTAAATTGACATCTTCTTGGTTGTAATATCAATTGTTAAATGTCATATCTAAGTGTTGTCTTCACATTTCTCAAACGGCTGTTGCAACAACTAAAAATAGCTACATCCTCATTTGTTTTGATGAGCTAACCCCTCTCTACAAATGTTTGTTTAGCTTACATAGCAATAGAAATAGTGAAAATAGGGCAATTGTCTGCCGTGCCCATGTACTTTAGAGCCTTCACTGTGTGGAAAACAGGTTCAGAATGTAAGTAACCCTCGTGCATTAATGTGTCTCCATCCCACAGTGCGGCTAACTCCTGTCCCTCAAGTCCACGTGGGGCGGGACTCTCGAGCTACAGGATGGGCCGTGTTTTAACCTCTGACCTCATAGGGGACAACTCCCAATCAGAAAACGACAAGGAAGCCTCGGAAGGAGACAGCCCAAAGGTGCGTGTCACCCAGAGCAGACAAGATCAGAAGCAAGAACCCAAATTTCCCCTAGGCCTAGGGGATCAATAAAGGAATATCTTATGCAAGAATTTAGTAAATTCACACAAGTCTTCCATCGGCATGTTCTTTATTTAACACGGATGGAAGAAGGATGTCGTTATGGCACCAGAAGAAAAAACATTAAAGAGATTCCACACAAGATTAATCTGGAGACGGCACAATTTTGAACAATCCCCGGCCACATTGGTTACTCATTGAAGTCTAAAAATGGCCCAACAGTTGTGAAAATCTAGACTTTGTACTGGGCTTTTTTCCCCCCAACTCTGTAATCTGGCTTGTGTAGTCGGTGGGTTTTTAGTAAGACTTTAAATAATTAATTTAAAAATACCTTTTCTTTTTCCTCAACAGGATGACTCGAAACCACCATATTCATATGCACAGCTAATAGTCCAAGCCATCACCATGGCCCCAGACAAACAGCTAACCCTGAATGGAATATACACCCACATCACCAAGAACTACCCATATTACAGGACAGCAGACAAAGGCTGGCAGGTCAGTGTCTTCACAGTGCGACGATTAGACCATATTGTTTTTAAGATGGAAGTCAATCACTCTCAACTTGTGTTTCCCTTTGTCTGGTGTGCTTAGAACTCGATCCGTCACAACCTGTCCCTCAACCGCTACTTCATCAAAGTGGCGCGGTCCCAGGAGGAGCCTGGTAAAGGCTCCTTCTGGAGGATCGACCCATCCTCTGAGGGCAAGCTCATAGAGCAGGCCTTCAGGAAGCGCAGACCAAGAGGGGTCCCCTGCTTCAGGACCCCACTAGGACCACTCTCCTCCAGGTAAAGCGCAATTATCTACATTGTCTATAGACCCAGATGTCTCATTGTGTGTGGGAAGTGTGGTTGGATGAAAGTCGTTGGGGGTTCTTTACTGGGAGATGCACAGAGTTGTTGTCAATACTGCTTGTTTCTTCTCTTCCATCCCAGGAGTGCCCCAGCCTCTCCCAACCACACAGGGGCACTGTCTGCTCACTCCAGTGGGGTCCAGACCCCAGACAGTCTGTCCAGAGAGGGCTCCCCAGTCCCCATGGAACCAGAGCCGACCCCACCACCTAACCCCACCCCACCCACTACGGTCCAGCCAAAACTCGCTGTCATCCAAGAGGCTCGCTTTGCACAGAATGCTGCTGGTAGGATAAAAATAAAAAAAAATATGATATAGCCACTGCCTTACATGTTATACAATATACAGGTCCATAAACATTTGGACATTGACACAATTTTGTCTCTGTACACCACCACAATGAACAATCAAGATGTGCTTTAAATGTAGACTCAGATTTAATTTGTGGGTATTTACATCCAAAACAGGACAGTGTAGGTGGAATTAAAACGTGTGCCCCCCACTTTTTTTAAGGGACCAAAAATAATTGGACAAACTAACGATCATGAGTCAAATTGTCACTTTTAACACTTGCAAATGCTTTGCAGGCAATGACTGGAAGTCTGGAACATCACCAGGCACTGGGTTTTGTCCCTGGCGATGCTCTGCCAGGCCTCTACTGCAACTGTCTTCAGTTCCCGCTTGTTCTTGGGGCATTTTCCCTTCAGTTTGGTCTTCAGCTAGTGAAATGCATTCTCAATTAGATTGAGGTCAGGTGATTGACTTGGCCATTGCATAACATTCCACTTCTTTGCCTTATGCACTATGCAGTATGCTTCGGGTCAGTGTCCATCTGCACTGTGTCCAATGAGTTCTGAAGCATTTGGCTGATGAGCAGATAATATTGCCCCGAAACACTTCAGTTCATCCTGATGCTTGTCAGAAGTCACATCATCAGTAAATACAAGGGAACCAGTTGGCAATCATACATGTAGGGATGGGCGATATAACGATAACAATAATTATTGCGATATATTTTATTATTACATGGCGTTTTAACATTAGCTAAAATGCTTGATTGTGATTGGTCAATAGCGCTCCGTTACCCCTAGCAGCGGTCAATTATTTCTCGATAACTGACCGCTGCTATGGGCAATGGCGCAATAATGGCCGCTGTTATGGGCAACAGAGTGCTATTGACCAATCACAATCAAGCATTTTGATCGCAGTCACGAAAGCTATAACCTCGTTCCCAACTTTATCTCGCACAGCTGCACTACATCAGGTTCAATCACGTCCACACCTGCCGGCGATGACAGAGGAGCCACAGAACAACTGCTTCTGTATAGCTATACTCGGTCATTGTCGCAAAATAATTGACCTTCACTGCGCTTAGAAAAATTATTTTGCGACAATGACCTCGTAGCTATAAATTATCCCTTACATAATCGACATTGATTGATAATAAAAACTTGTCTTTCTTGCCTGCAACTTAAAGTAATGGCTTTGCTTGTCCAAATGACAATACTGACCAAATTCAGATTTATTTTTCTCTTGTCCATTTATTTAGTTTGCTTTCTAATTTAAAATACAGTTTGAAACCGTCTGTACACAGTAGGCAATGTGTGCTAGCAGAGCTAATCTCCAGTCGCGAGTCATGGTGCACATGTGCAGTGGTTTGTCCACCAAAAAAGCGGCAAAAGATAGAAAAGAAACTAGCAGAGCCAGACCTATTCAACTCCCCTGGAGCCACAGTCTGCAGAGAAGCTTGTTTACTTTCGCTTTCAAACCAGCTGCAGCCTGAGAACTGGAGTGTGAGGGGCTGTAACACTAAAGATGGTGGCCATGACAAAGAATTGCTGCAAAATAAACCTACATCTGTTTAAATAAAAAAAAAATTATTAAATATTTTTTATTTTTATTAATACTTATAACAATATCGATATCGAGTGATATAACATTATCATATCCTTATCGTGATATCATTTTTGGCCATATCGCCAGCCCTACATACATGTCAATGCCATAACACTACCACCACCATGCTTAATTTACGAGATGGTATGCTTTGGATCATGAGCAGTTCCTTTCCTTCTCCATAATCTTCTCTTCCCATCATTGATCTGACCAACTGTAGTGAAGGGGTTTTTCTTCACCAGGGAAATTGTTTTTCCGTGATCTTCCAGGTCTTTTGGTGTTGCCGAGTTCACCAGTGCGTTTTATCTTTTTAAGTGTTTTTACAGTGGCGCCAGGGTGGCGCAATGCGGACGTCCCGGGTTCGACTCCCGGACCGGAGACCTTTGCCGCATGTCTCCCCCCCCCCCCCACGTCTTCTCCCATTATATCTCTCTGACGGGCCTATCCGGATAAAGCAATAAATGCAAAAAAAAAATATCAAACAAATCTTTTTTTTTATGCTATTTGATGGGTTTGTTTAGATTTTTCAGCCTAATGATGGCCTGCTTCACTGATAGTAACTGCTCTTTGGACCTCGTATTGAGAGTTAACGGCAACATATTCCAAATGCAAATACCACACTTGAAATTAACTCAACCGTTTTTCTGCTCCTTGTAAATGAAATAATGAGGGAATGACACACCTGTCCATGGAACAGCCAATTGTCCAATTACTTTTGGTCCCTTTTGGCACATATAGAAATTCCTATACCGTTCACCTGATTTGAATGTAAATACCATCAAATCAAAGCTGAATGTTAAAGCACATCTTGATTGTTTCATTTCAAATCCACTGGTGGTGTACAGAGCCCAAATTGTGAAAATTGTAGTGTTTATGGACCTGACTGTACTTAGAAAAAAGGATAAGACCCACTCTCTTAACCTTTAACCTTAATCTCCACTAGGCTCACCACTGAACAGCCAACCGGTATTGATTGCTGTGCAGCGCCAGATGCCTCAGACAACCATGAAGCCTGTGACCTACACCATGGCCACACCGGCCATGGTGACGACAGTCGGCTCCACCCCGGTCATGCAGACGCTGCACGTAGTCCACCAGATCCCAGCAGTCACCATGGCGACCATGGCCGGACAGACTGCCACCATGGTGAAAACAGAACCTCAGCAGAATGGAGGTGGAGACCACCAGGAGGTCAAAGGTTAGACTTTGTTCATTCCATAATTCATCCATAGACCACTGCACTGCACCGCGTTACATTGAGCTCATGGGAGAGACAGCGGGGGGAGAAAATGATTGAATGTGGATTAGGGCCTTGACATTAAGTGGTTGTAGCTGCGGCTGTGGGGGTGCTGGAGACATGATCCAATAAGACTTTTATACGCCAGAGTATCCTGAACACAGAGACCAGTCCCAAGTCGATCGGCACTTTCTCGGCCGAGCAATAGTCACTTTTCCGCACCTACTCCCGAACTACGCATTTTTAGGTTTATCAATCTGCGCATGCAGAGTTCGGGAGTAGATGCGGAAAAGTGACTAGCTCGGCCGGGAAAGTGCCGATCGACTTGGGATTGGTCTGTCCATGTTCAGGAGACTCGGGCGTATAAAAGTCTATTGGATCATGTCTCCCGCACCCCCACAGCCGTATCTACAACCACTTAATATCAAGGCTCTCATCCACTTTTCATTTTCTCTCCCCGCTCCCATGATTTCAGAATACCGTAAGTGTTGCGGTGGTCTATAGTAAGTTACTTGAAAGTTCTAACGAAACGTGAGTGCTTTCAATTGAAACGATTTTTCTCCCTTTCTTTAGTCAAAGTGGAGCAGATGCCTGCCATCACTACTTCCTCTATAGGCGGAGCTAGTCACATCATACAGACCTCTCAGGCCATGCCCCTCACAACGGTTACCATCCTGCAACAAGCTCCACTTGGCCACCACCAGCTTCCAGTAAAGACTATCATACAGAATGGGACGCATCTTGTCCCCATCAGCAATGCTGCTACTACAGGTGGCGCTCGCACACACAAACACCTGTCTTTAGTCTGCTGGCCTCTTAATTCCTCATTATTTTCAATGAAAAGGATGCGCTGTTGTGCATTCACAACAGCACTGCGAGCTAAGCACATTCAAAATGGTGCACAAGGTTACATTTATTTAAACTAGAGGTGGGCATAGATACATTTTTTTTTTTTATTTAGATGAATCTATCTGCAATCCTGGAGTTAATCTGGATTAAAATGGCTCATTTGAAGTCTGCCGAAGGCATTCAAAATATGTGTGTTCTACCTAGGGATGGGTATCGTTAGAATTTTATCGATACTGCTTAACGGTTCGGTACTTTATCGACATTGCTTTATTATTTATAACTTTATAAATAAATATTATTTCTTCAGCAACAGCAGCAGCAATGTTCTTTTATATAACTTTATAAATAAATATAATAAATAAATATTATTTCTTCAACAGCAGCAGCAATGTTCTTTTATATAACTTTATAAATAAATATAATAAATAAATATTATTTCTTCAGCAACAGCAGCAACAATGTTTTAAATGTGTCTGAATTACAGACTTTTTATAATAAACAACAAATTAAGATAAAAAAAAAAAAAACTATATACACTGAATGATTAGTTGTTACCTAAAACCCTTGGACTCCACTGTAGAGAAGGGGTGCAGGCCTTTGACAACAAACTGGGCCACAGCCCTGTGACACTCGTTCACCCTATCCTCTGTCATCCTTCCTAGCTGCTAGGGTGAAGGGACTTTGCTTGGCTGGGACCAGTGGTGGTAGAGGGAGGAGGGGTGGGCTGGGACATGGTGGCTGCAAGCCTCAGCCTGACGAATGACTTATCTATAAAAAGTTGTCATCTTTCAAATATATTTGTAGCTAAATAATTAGCTAAGCAATTATATTTTATTTATTAGCCTATTCGTAATAATTCGTTATTAGCCTAGCTAACTCCGTATCTTGGCTTACCTGCAGTGGACATGGATGGAGATGGAACACTGCGAGCAAAGCAGTCAAACGGCGCATTTCTGTTATGTTTTGACAACAGATGTTTTGACAAATTGCTTGTATTGCCACCCTTACTTGCAAATGTTTTATTGCACTTGTGGAAACGTGCGTTGTCGGCATCGACTTTCGTAAAGTGTACCCAGACTTTCGTTTTGTTCTCTCCGCCATGATGAGCGCAGAGCTCGGTCTGTGTCCTCCGCGCTTCAACACGGAGCCACGGACAGGCCCCTCCCTTAAGTACCCGTATGTGTATTTTGTGTGAGTGTGTGGCTCGCTGAGTCGCTGCGGCTCGCTTCTCGTGCAGAGAGAGGAGAGGAGACCCAATTTTTTTATCGTGCGATAACAGTCCGCCGTTAACTTAGCCCGGTAACGCCGTTAACGGCCCAGCTCTAATTTAAACCTTCAAGGCCATCTTGCCCAAGACGGGGGCAAGGCAATGAACCGGATGAGTTCATTGGGCATTTAAGCGGTTCAGTTTCAGTTCACCTTTTTAGTCATAAGTAGGTTAACACAGGGTCAACGGTACAATGAAATGTATTTGACAAGAGAAACGAGTAAGCTCAACGATGAGAGCACTAGCCACAATAGAGCGCTAGTCTTGTTATTGTATAGTTTGTATTAGGGATGCTCGATATTGGCTTTTTTACCTATACCGATATTGTCCAACTCTTAATTTCCGATACCGATATCAACCGATACCGATATATGCAGGGTTTCCCCACCCAAAAAATTGAATAATTTCAGGTAATTAACATTACATATATCTTGTTGTGGAATTAACACAACATTATGCATACTTTTGACAATAAATAAAATCAGATTTTTTTTTTTGAAAACAGACAGATATTTTCCGATATCACATTTTAATGCCTATCGGCCGATAATATCGGTAGGCCGATAATATCGGACATCCCTAGTTTGTATAGATGGAATATACCTTGTGTACTATGTTTACAAAAAACAAGCATCTCACGTTTTTCTGAATGTATGTACATTTAAAAAAGCTGGCAATAAAATTATCTGAAGTCATATAAAGAAATGTATATAATGGCATAAGTAAAGGTGCCATAAAGTAATAAGTCAAATCAGTAAAATATAAAGTATGACACTATGTGAAACTGATTGTGTGTAAAGAACCATACGTATCTAGATTCTGTGCTGATTCGGAACTGTATCGAATTGACATGTTTTAACTCTCTGCCCCGACAGCCGTGGCGAACCCTCTCCACCTCCTGGCCGCCCACGCTTCAGCCTCCGCATCCCTTCCTACCAAGAGGCAGAACGGGGACCAGCAAGACCAGACCGACTCCAAGAGGGTGAAAGCAGAGGGGGAAGGGGGCGCTGTCGCCACGGCTGTGAACAACAACTCCAACACGGACAGAGGCGGAGAGGGTGGGGTCAGTGAACAGGTCGGCGACAACTAGCTCCCTGGTATGAATACTGACCCCCCCCCCCCCCCCTCCGATGAGCCTAACTAATCTACTATTGCACCCTACACACTTCTGTTCTCCCCCTGCCCCGCCCCATTGTCCTACCTGGTTATCGTCTACTCCAAGGTGCCAAAAGGAGAAGCGCTATGGAAACATGTACTTACAGAATGTGTAACAGCCCCACCCCACCCGTCACCCCTGGGTATAAAAGAGCGTGAAACGGGATGCAAAAACTTAAAAGACCAAAAGGAGAAGCAAAAACAAATGAGAGAAGAAAAGTTGCTGATGACTGTGACCCCGATTTGAGACTCGGATGGAAAGAAAACCTCAAGAGAAGCACAGGAAGCCTTCGTAGAAGTTAAATAAAAAAATAAATATAAAAAAAAAAGGAAAAGGGCAAAAGACAAATCACAAGTTTCCAGATCCACAAGGAAAAAGAAAAAAAAAGTAGCCAAGCCTCAGATTCTCTCCCCCGCCTCAGTGCTCAGCTGGGACTGCGGAGAGGAGTCAGCGCAGATTGAACAGCTCCTCTGTCCGTTTTTACTTGGAACATAACCCCCCCAAGGAAGGGAAAGGAACCTATTAGCAGCATCCTGGTGGTCATCCAAAAAAAAAAAAAACGCTTAACGTGTGTTGAAATAGAAAAACAAAATGAAATTGACAACAGTAGTGTAATAATCGGCAGAGGGAAGCGTGTGTATGTGTGGACATTCCCATCTCTGGCAGCTAGCCTTCTTGTTGACCTACCTAAGTCGTGAGTAGATATGCAGTATTCTGTTGTACATGTGTATCTTTGGATCTTTTTTGAGTGTTTCTCTGTTTCCCAAGGCACAGATATCTAGTAATAATTAAGATACTAAAATCTATAAGTGGGGTCTAAAATCATTAAAACATCGCCTGATATTTTGGAATCTTCTTGTATGTGGACTCTGTTCAGTGAAATGAATGTAGTCTCCTTTTTCCTTGAAGAAAAAACACTATGGAGCGGATCTCTCCCCCCTCTTCTATTGAGTAAAATGCGAAAAGACATTTCTTTATCACTTTTTTTTTTTATCATATTTTAACAAATATCCTATGAGAGAAAATATATTCCCATGCGTATTTGACCATTATGCTTCATCGATGCTTGCATGTTACGGATCTAGAGACGATGTACTTGAGCAGATAACTGAATATGGAACTGAAGAAAATTAAGACTGAATCTATGCTATGATTCTGACCAGTGCTGCACTTACCCTCTTTCTTTGTTTATTTTTATCTTTTCCCCCTTTTTCGTTCTCTCCGTCATCTTAATTGGCTGTGTTTGTTACCTTTTGTGTTGAAGTTGGCAGTCTCCTTGCTTGGTTATTTTATTCTGTTCAGGCTACTAAGTCTATTCAGATTGTGTTCTATGTTCCACGAGGAAAAACAAGTGATAGATGTTTGTTCTGCTTCAGTGGGTAAATGCATATTTCTTTTTGCTTTTCTTTTTATATATATAAATTAATTTAAAACACGTATTGGATATTTCATTGTCTTGATTTTTATTTGCACACGACTCCGTTCAAGGGTGGCAGTGGCCTAGATTGTTTAGCTGTGGGATTGATTCCCCGAATTAGCTGGTGACAAGGTGAACCTAGTGTCACATTCCCTTCCTACTAGGTGCCACTGAGCAAGTGTTGAAATCCCTCCTTAGAATTACTACTACTGGTCAGTTCCCAAGTGTGAATGTGCGCAAAGCATGGATGACAATTTTTTAAGAAATGCAAACTCTGCACAGTATGGTCATTACACATACATGACTAGATGAATACTTTTAGATTTTTTCTTTTTTGGAAAGCTTCTGTAGACCTTTTTCAGTAGTATTCTGTTGCTGGGGGAACAGCTTTGACCGGTTTATTTCCCCGTCATCAACTGCATTAACAAACATTGCAACAGGAAATATAAAGAGACCTCTTTAGAATGTTTAAATTAGAAAAGGTCTAGTGTTGTCTGGAATAGGGAATACCGATGACCTCGCCATGCATTCCCGAGTTCTGTCAAACTGCTCCAGGAAGTCTTATGTACCACATGAGTAAGAATGTTTCCCTTGAGAATCACACTCAGAAGGACCTGTATGGGAAAACGACTAAATCTCCCTTTTAGCCTAACCAACGATGTTGCAACCGTCTCCAGAACAAGAATTCCGTAGACCCCCATCGAGAAGACATTGGTTTTTAAGATGTGAATAGTACATAATAGTTGGAAAGCTATGATCGAAGTAGGCATTTTTGTACATTTTATATTGTAGGCGAAGAAACGGTGGAATTCAAACCTGGGGATCCTTCCCAGGGGCTCCAGCAGCCCACTGAGAATCACTGACCTTGAATTGTAGAATTCCTTTTCCATTAGATCCATCTCCTCTTTTCAGTGCAAAGAATCATGCGTTGTAACCTACAGTAAACACGGAGTAAAAGCAGTCAGACATGTACCATTGTAAAAGCAGACATGGAATTTTATTCACATTTAAATGCAGGATTTTACAATCGTTTTCAACTTGTCACAGTTAACAGGTTGAGTTTGTGCAGTATCCCTCCTTTAGTAGTTGACAACCTAGCATTGTGTATGTTGTGGCTTGTGGGCAATACCTGTACATTTACACCAAGCCGAAAACAATGAAATGCATTCAGAATCTTTGACCAACAACAAAAATAAATGCTGATATAAGTACAACGTTAAGATTAACATGACAAATAAAAGATATTTAGATACAGAAGATTACATAAATGTAGTGTACATTTGCACTGTGCTGCATACATACATCCATTGGACTGGATCTACATCGACCCTCTGTGTGACCCAAAGCACTTCAGATTCACTGATCTGCATTAGCTGGATTTATCAGTGCCCTTGTCGGCCAATTGGAAGTGGTTTATAGATCAGTTAATCTACATTGAAACCGGACAACAATCAATGCTCTTATATCAGTAATCGAGGTGATTCATGGTGAATAGTAAACTAACAACAAAAAAATAAAAATACATTGGCCAACAAAACCATCGTATAAAAATGGGGAACGGACAATCAATCACAAACTCGCATTGATTAACATTTTTTGTTGATTTAATCAAGTTAAGATTATGTAGTCTATTAACAGTGAATAAGAACAAAGGTGAAGTGTAATGTTGAATCGATGAGAGAGAGATTCTCTACAGATCAGCTTGGCTGTTGGGTATCGTCAGCCAGAATCACATCTGATATTGAGTTTTGATCCTGATCAAGGGCCTGAAACAAGTGCTTGCTTTTGGTTCTAAGGTTTTGCCCTTTAAGTATAAACAACAAGCACTCACTTAACAAAAGATGATCAAGAAAAGTATATATTGCACATACATATGGAAAACGAGGAAGAGAGGAAAATACATTTTCAGAGATTTTTCGTTTACTCTGTACAGTTCTAACACGGTTACATTATGTTCAGTCTGGCGCATTGCGTTTATACAGTGAATAAGCAAATTCTAGTAATACTAGGGAGGGATTTCACAAAGCAGGATTTGCTCACTAAACTGGTAAATTATCTGAAATGGGCCCATATCACCATGTCCCGAGATGTAACCTCAGACAGACCAGTAAAACCGACGGCTGAGGCATCATGGGAAATCGAAGGAAAAACATGGGCCGTTTTGGATCGCTCCGATAGTTCACCAGCATCCTGCTTTGCAAAATGCCACAGACAACTCCTTTGCATATATACATATGTATATATGAAGGTACAGTAATATGTACAGTACACACATACACACTCCAGTCTCGATTCAGCTCAGAGGCACTCCCTATATTTAAATTAGGTGGTGTTAGTTGACAATAGATTTGTTTTATCCATCTAGCTACCCATCAGAATCAACACTGCGTTGAAAAAATAGCCATAGTAATCCACAAGTGAATTCCATGAAAGACATCTCAAAAAGCAATACTTTGTCCTTTCAAAAAAATAAAAATAAATTCCCTCTTTTCCCCCTCATTGTGTTTGGTTTGTGAGGTCAGTGTTCTTGTCCCTCTGTCCTTCGCAGACGTTCAGGCGGGACAATCTTTACTAAGACGAGTCTCGATCGCCGTCGGGTGTCTCTTTCCGTCAGTTCTCGCTGTGACATTCTCCCCCCCCCCCCCCCCCAAGACTGCTTCTTCCATCTTCTATCCCGCCTCCTCTCCTCTGATGCTCTTTTTAAAAAGAGTCTATCAAGACAGGGAGGGATGGGGAACAGGTCCATCCCACCCCTCTCTCTGCAGAAGGGTCCCAAAGGTCAGATCTTGTCGTCGGTCATCTCCAGGAACTGGGCGTAGACGTCTCTGGAACACTCCCCTTTCTGGTTGAACAGGAACTTGTAGTAGCTGCCGTCAGCACAAATGGCTGAGAGACAGAGAGAGGGAGAAAGAGACAGAAGGTGGGACATTAAGAATATAATATGAGTAGATTAATGCATTTGACAAGAGACCAGAAACGTACACAATACTTGAGATGACTTGAAGACTATCTTTAACACATTGAGTTAGTGGTGCTAACTCGCCATGCGTTGAGTGCCAATGACGAGTTTTCTCGTCGTTTAATCGTTATTTCTTTTATTAGCGATATCCATTCATTTTTCATCCATCCAGCCTGACTTTATCATTGTGAATGGGTCTGAGCTCGAAAAGGGCAAATACCGCCGCCTATCGTCTCCCGGATGGTAATGCACATCATTGGATTGGATTGGGTGGGCATGTGCATCAGAAAAAAGTCCGGTCCGGGGTTTTCCCATCTCGGGCAAGCAGTATCGTGTTACCAGATTGACTGAGGACCCTCAGAGCAGCGTCGATTATGTGTTTCGGACTATAACGTTGGATCAATAAACGCGATCAATATTTGGAATGGCGATCAGGAATTGGATTAATCTTTTTGCAGAACATCTGATGTGAGGTAAGGACTCTATTTTACCAGTATTGGGTTAATCAGATGTTTTTTTCTCAGCCATCACAGCGTGTCTGTGTGTGTATGATGTTAGCGCTGACCAGGTCATGGATAATAGATTTTTCAGCCCGCTTCTCTAGCGTGCATAAATACACATATACTATCGATAATCTAGCATTTATTTGAAAACTATTCATAAATCAGCCGATTTCTTTTGTGTATTCCACTAAAGAGCTATTATCGCGGAATTTCTCTGGAATTACTAGAACTCTCCAAAACTATACTTGTATTCAAAACGGTATAAAACGGAAATGTACCAATGAAAAAAACAATCCGTTTCGTACATGTTGACTGCAAGCAAGTCATTGATAAGCGAGGGGTGTTTTAGACCCATAGCCATAATTTAAGATATAGTTTAAGCCTTTGCAAATTTCCCCGACCTCCCATTGACTTCAGTGCTGGCACTCTAGCCCATATATGGTCAAAGGGGCGTGGCACTCAATGTGTTAAGGACATATCTTTGGCCATTACTAATTTAGGTCATTACTGTGCATTTAAGTTACTGTACTGTAACAGTCTGTGATGCAAAGAGTGGAGTCTTTGCACATTCAAATACAACGCAAAATGAAATTTTGAGGCAAAGACATACAAAGTCAATTGAAAGGCGCGAACGGCTAGAAATTGGCCAGGTGTGATGGATATACAAGTATATCTTCACAGTGAATATGAAAGACATTTTTGTAAATGTCAACAATGCCAGACCGAATTCACTAGCATGTATTCAAGCCAGTTTTGCTAGTTATTAACTGTAAAAGTGACCGTTCAAATAAAATAACAAGTGTAACCGAAGCCGAAGATATACCATTGTATTTATAAAGGCAGAGTGTGTGTACACTCTGAGCCACACTAGGCTCTGTTCCAAATAGTAAGATAGTGTTGCATTATGAAAACAATCATTGCCCCATGAATAGCATCCTTAAAACCAACATACCTATGACAGCATTGGGCTCTGTTCCAAAGGCACACACACACGGGGAGCCCGAGGGGACCTGGAACTTGGAGAAGCTCCATTTAGAGCTGAAGTATTTGGGAAGAAAACTGGCCGACGCCAAGCTACGGAGATGAGGAAACATGAACCAGGATTTAGGAATGGGGGGGGGGGGGGGTGAAATGTCAGAAAATTCTATATTTTATCAAACAACATAGCTGCCTTTGTGTGTCTATTTTCCTATTTGATTTGATCTATTTATGGTATGCTGTGCCATAGATTTCCAGAGTATACGTATGCTGAAGAAGCATGTCTTTCTGTACCATAGATTGCCAGAGTACATGCCGAAGAAGCAAGTCTTTCTGTACCATAGATTGCCAGATAGAGTACATGCTGAAGAACTGTAATCATTCCCAAAACGTGTGTGGCAATAAAAAGTTATTTCCTTTTCCTTTTCAAAAGAGATTTGATGGAACACAGCAGACTGACCTCGACTGTTTGTTCCTTTTGGGGTCCTCTGCGGCAAAGATATGCACTGTGCCGTGGTCACTGGAAACACAGATGAGGGACGCGTCCTGGTTGAAGTTGATGCTGAGCAGGACAGAGATGAAGAATAATGAGACCTTCGTGTCGTCAAGTCATCCATGACCACACATCTTAAACAAACACTCACCCTAAACACTCACTTTACACACTACACCATATTTAATCTATTTATTACAAAAAGATTTGCACTACATCCATACCTCATTTTTGCATTTTGCATTAAAAAAGAAAAAGTTTACATTTTTGTACCTCATTGTCTGCATTTTGACTTCATTGTACTTTAGTTGTATATTGTATATTTGTATAGTGTTGGGACTTTATTCTTCTTTAACCTTTTTACTGTATGAAGCACATTCTTAGGGGGCTCATACAGAACCAAGCATTTCACTGTAATGTACAAGTAATTTATACTTGACAAATAAAACAAAACTTGAACTTGGAGGAAGAAGCTACAGGTTTGAGAGAACTACAATATCCGAGTAACCACTCCATAACCGAGTCACCTCCATAATCGCAATGTTGTCATTTGCACTCCAGCTACAACTATGTATCAACATTGTCTTGTAGAGCAGTCGCACCGTGACATTGTGGTAAGGTTTGTAAAAAGCCTTGTGAAGAGTGCAAGTAAAACCCAATTGTTTACAAGAACATAATACAGATAACTGAAATTCTGCTTATTTTCCTTTAATAATCTGGCATCATACTGATCGATTCCAACCAAAATCTCATCAAGAGGACCACAAATAAGCGAGTCGGGTTGTTCTGGGTGCTCGAGTTGGCTGCAGCTCTCATGGCTGCATTTCAATCCGACAGGGATTGAAAACATGCCCCTCTCTGTTGTACGGTTGCCCTGCAGGGATTGAAATGAAGCCAACTCGAGCACCCAGAACAACACAACCCGCTATCTGTGGTCCAGTTGACGCCAGTATGATGATTCAGTACGATGCCAGATGATAGAAGAACCGGGTTAGTAGAACTGTGTCTCTATGTCTCTGGATGTTGTAGTGTGTCCACACTGCAGTGCTCACCAGTAAATACTAGCTGCCTGAGAACCTCGTCTCAGCTCCTGGATCAGCTGACCCGCTGAGGTGTCAAAGATTCGAATAAGGGTCCCCTGCAGAAACAGCAAACATATTTGTTACATCTCAGCAAAGAACAAGTAGTAATTAACATACATACATGAAACCCGTAAACCAGATTAACTTTTCTGGTAAAGGTAGCAGTATTTGTTGTCAACATTTATTTGTATTTTTTTTTAATACATGTTGATACTATTCACAGAACGCTGTCATGATACTGTTTAACAGTGCTTGTCATGGCAACTCCTGTTTGCTGACAACAGTGGCGGTAGATTTTAACCGCATTTAATAAGACCATGAAAACAATGTAAAAAAATGTATAATAATAAAAAATATATATTATTGACAATATGAGCATACATTCGGTTAAATTGGTGTTCAAAAAGTTATCATGTCGATGTCAAAACGTAGTGCTCACAGATCTACGTTAGCTAACGCTAGCTTAGCACATCCGTTCATCATTTTTATTTATACTTAGTTGTACTTATTTGATTGCACATACCGCATACAGTTTATTCTATATAAATACCTGCTTTTTTATTCTGTAAATTGTTGCTTTTTTATTCCTTGATGCTGTGGAGCAAACGGAGAGTAAACATTCCATTGTACTTATTGCATATGGCAAATAATCTGAATCTGAAGTCCAACAAGGCTGACACAATGCTTTAGCACTAAGGTTAGGAGGCTGTTTTCCAACATATTTCTTTCTTTCCTTGTGTTTCCCCTACAATGCAATTGGCCCTACTGTGTTACACTATTTTCTCTCCTCTCCTCTGTTTCACAGAGGGTGGGGCTTAGCCCCTCCAAACACACACACAGAGTGGTGCAGAGAGACAGGCACAGAATGAGATACGATGAAGGAGAGAAGTGCAGAAATATAGCAAAATAGAAACGGGTTGAGTAGCATTGTATAGAAGAGGGAACTCTTTGTAAGGTGGTGCTGGTACATCTTACATTTCTGAGTTTTGTTTCCCCGTGTCCATTGGTTTTATGAGCTAAGAGAGAACAGTCATGTTACAGGCAGAGCAGCAGTGACAGTGATGTGTAGGGTTTAGTCAGAGTAGTGATTACAGTACAGTAGTATTGGTGATAGTGATGGTAACAGACAGTACAGTAATGGTGGCAATAGCGATGGTACAGTAACAATCGCAATATCTGTCCATTTGAAGTACCGGTAAGTGCAACATTTATCAAGACTTTAGCGATTGGCTCACACTTCGACAACAGAGCGTCTTACGTCAACGAGTGTCCAAACGTTGTGCGTATTTGAACTGTTAATGTTATGGAACCTTTGCAGAAATCCTACAACGTCTTGAACTGCTAGAGGCGATATTGCCGGCATTTCAAAACGGGCTCCTATTCACAGGACCTGCGTAAAGTGCTGTCACATTTACAGAAAAGGCGGCATGTGTGAAAGAAGATATATACAAATCAGCATCCTCCATGTCTCCTGGTGCAACTTGTTTCGAGTGAAGAACCAGTCGTAAAACAAATTACATTATAATATACATTTCTATAGTATAGGGGCATACTTTCTCTGAGGCAGTAGCTATCCTGGTGCCCTGCAGGTTTAGGGATATACAGCACAGGGCCCCCTCATGTGCAGGGATGTCAACTGGGGGCTTTTCTGTGTTGGCCAGGTCCACGATCTGCACACGCCCAGAATGGGTGCCGGGAAATGCCAGCAGAGAGTTGTTGCTGTTGGGACACAGTACACACAGACCTGAGGAGAGCAGGGGGGAGGAGGAGAAGAGGAAGAAGGGAAGAGAGCAGAGCTTATTAACATCACGGACAGATTGAAACTATTCATTTGATTGCATTAAACATACACTTTGGGAAATGCATAGATTTGTGTGTGGTCTTCAAAGAAAAAAAAATATTTTGTTGTGCTACCATTTAGGGAAAATAAACCTTTTTAGGTACATAATACTGTTAGAACTGTAATACAGTTCTGCTGCACAGTTCACGACCTCTGCTGCGTTCAGCACTCAAGTGAAGTTGTTCAGCAGAGAGACGGAAGCAGACAGAGGAGACAGAAGCAGACAGAGAGGATACAGAGAAGCAGACAGAGAGGAGACATAGAAGCAGACAGAGAGGAGACAGAGAAGCAGACAGCGAGGAGACAGAGGCAGACAGAGCAGCAGACAGAGAAGCAGAGAGAGAGGAGACAGAGAAGCAGACAGTGAGGAGACAGAGAAGCAGACAGAGAGGATACAGAGAAGCAGACAGAGGAGACAGAGAAGCAGACAGAGAGGATACAGAGAAGCAGACAGAGGGGAGACAGAGAGGCAGACAGAGAAGCAGACAGAGGATACAGAGAAGCAGACAGAGAGGAGACATAGAAGCAGACAGAGAGGAGACAGAGAAGCAGACAGAGAGGAGACAGAGGCAGACAGAAGCAGACAGAGGGGAGACAGAGAAGACAGAGGAGACAGAGAGGAGACAGGTTTGAACTATAGTTTGACAAAAAAAAAAACAGCCCTATTTGTGATGGGAGTGTGTTTTTTCAGTATCCAACAGGCCAATTAGGCATCGGAGATCTACAGCAGAGAGACTGACCTTTAGGGTTATAGCAGGTCTCAAGTACATGCAGCTGACTGACCTTTAGGGTTATAGCAGGTCTCAAACACATGCAGTGGACTGACCTTTAGGGTTATAGCAGGTCTCAAACACATGTAGCTGATGCGGGTTGTGGGTGAAGGTGAAGACCTTGATCATGGAGTCCAGGACCACTACGATCCTGAGGTCAAAGGAGAAACAACAGAGGAGCGTTTTCAGAACCCTGGAAAAAGGACCAAGACTAATCTGTGGACAATGTCGTATGAGGACTGGCCCCTCTTAAGTCGATAGAATTGCTCAGCTTGGTCTTTGTCGACCATGACATTGTTAGTTGATTTTTAATGCTTTTTTTCCCATGCTGAATGAGTTTTTTGTCTAAATCTCTGGTATGTAATTGGTGCAGTTGGCAGAACTGTATGTGAGGAACAAAATTTGTCGATTAAATCAACGAATCAATTAGTTGACAAATACCTATGACCATTAGTTGACTAACAGTTTATTCAGTCAAGGACAGCGCTAAATTGTACCAAAACATAATACATTTTGTTTCATAGGTCATGAGCGGAGAGGCCTGCTGCAGACAAGAGTGGAGGTAATTTGATTATTACAAATAGTTACTGACTGTTTTGAGTGACTGACAATACGCATTAAGCATCAGGTATATTGATGTGCATTGTTATGTCCATTGTCCACAGAGCAAGACATAAGACATCTAATACTGGTCTATTGAAGGTTCCAAACCACAGCCTAAAGAAAATCGGGGATGCAGCCTTTGCAAACTATGCACCAAAGTTATGGAACACACTACCTATGGACATTAGGGAAGCTAGGTCTCTTAATATTTTTTTTGAATAAGCTAAAAACGTACCTCTTCACCATAGCCTTTTAATACACTCTGCTTTTGATTGTACTGTAGCACTATTTTACTCTGTCCATTAAATTTTATTGCACTGCACTTTGCATTATTCTATTATACTATTTTATTGCACTGTACTATTTTACTCTGTCTATTACTTTTTATTACACGTTCAAAACTGTCAGGTATTAAACTGTGTGGGTATCAAACAAGAAAGACTGTCAGACTTTAAAACTGTGTAGGGCCCAGGCCTAGAACTGCGCCCTGAGAGGGAGGTTTGCCCTGAGTGGGAGGTTCGAAGGGTCAAAGTGTATATCAAACAGGAGGGAAGACTCCTGTTTTAAACTGTGGATACCAAACAGAGAAGGTAAAGACAACTTTAAAACAGTTAAAACAATAATCCAGAACTATTTTATTGCACTGTAAAAAACTGTGATTTTATATGTCTGCACTTTATGTGCACTATTTTATGCTGTCTATTCTATCTTACTCTTTTCATTATTGTCTATTTAAAACATAATCAAACCATAAACAAGGTTGGTATGTTAGATCCTTATGTGAAAGACAGATTTTATATGTCTGCAGTGCACTTGCAGTGCTCATTTTATGCCTGTCTTTTTCTGTTGTGAAGCACTTCTTTGAGCTGCAGTTTCTGTATGAAAGGTGCTATACAAATAAAGTTTATTATTATTATAATAAAATCGGTAGTGTGTGTATGACTCAACGCAATATCTCATTATCGCTGCTGCCATGTGCTTTAAGATGCATTCTAAAAAAGTATTAGAATAATTCCTGAGTACTTGATCTGGGAAAACATTACTCTCACATCCCTACTATGAACGCATTTCAATGAGTTGATGACTAGTTTCACTTCGATGCATTTCACAACACGAAACCTACGGCGGTGAAAAACAATCTAAGTCAGTCCATGAAGTGCCATTTTTACAGCTATGTTTTAACTTTGAACAGTGACTTCCACATCCGTACCTCTCGCATTACATCAGATTTGACCAATATGGTGGCAAAGCGAATTGGTATTGAGATGTTAACAAACATAGATTGAACCATCCAAGATTATACACCACCTGTGAAAAGTTCATAAACCATCAACTGACCTTCATTTCATCCAAATTAAATGAAAATACAATGGTATCATACAGGCTGCTTACGTAAACCACAGTATTTCGTTACATCCTCACCACAGTCATATTGGTTGGCAAACATCAGGTGATTATGTTTGAATATCAGGGTGACCGCGGCTAAGTGGCGCAGTTGGCAAGGCGCTCGCAGCACTAACGCAGGATATGCTGGGTTCGAGCCCAGCTCTCGCCGTTGCTTCCGGCTTGGCTGGTCGTTCATACTAATACAATTGGCAGTATTAGGGGGTGGGAAAGCCGGTGGGTGGGGATCGGACGTTGTGGACAGCGACTCCTACAGGTCGGTTGGTGCGCCTGTACAGCAGAATCAGGAAGCAACGGGGGCAGCGTGAGCCTCCCACGCGTTACTCCTCGCCGCTGAGAGATCACGCTGTACAGGTGAAAAGATGCGACAGCTGCCTCCTCGTGTACTGGAGGGGACACGTGATGCAAGGCTTGGTCCACATTGCAGCCGACCAGTGGGAGGCATGGTCTAACAACGTTCGAGACAGGGGAGGGTAGAATTGGATAATACGAAATTGGAATGGGAGAAAAATAGAAAATGGGGAGAAAAAGTAGATAAAAATAAAAATATATATATCAGGGTGACAGTGCATTCTGCATTATATCCCTGAGTATCCAAGGGGTAATGCTATATCTGAGGACCTGCAATGCTGTGACTGTATTCACCTTATATGCCCCACGACTTCTGGTCTTCTCCATTTCTCGCCGGTAGCTGAACATCATCACAAAAACGCTATGGTACTAGTGTGGACATGTCCCAAACCAAATAAATAATGCATCTGAGCACAAAACATTCTGCTGCGTCAACACAACGCTGCATCAGCTAGCTAGCTAGCTAGCTCGATATAACTGATTTTGTGTTATATACAACCTAGCGACAGTGTTTGTTTACAGCACTCGTGTGCAACACCTTGTATTTAAAATTGGAATATTTCGCTCCGCTCTATATAATAATAATAATATTTCGCATGGCCAGACCTCTCTCTACACCGTGTTAGCGCTATGCCAGCATTCCACTAGACTAGTGAAACAACCATAGAACTATAGTAGTTCTGTAAATAAGTACCGGTAATAACGGTAAATAGAGTCTTCTTTCTCCCTCAGACCCCCCATCCCCCCACCCACAGTTCGCCTGGGTCTCCCAAGGGGGGCGAGAACCACTGAACTAGCTCATTATCCTTGCAAGTAACACATATATGTATAAAGAAATAGAACAACGGGCTTGGTGTTTTTCCTTCCAAACTGCTGAGAGTTCAAAGGCTATATATTCCTTTCTTGATACAGTGTCACAAGCTCATAGGAAGTTGAAAGACAAAACCAGCAAGCTGGCAGCGTCCTTGTTGCCTAGAAACACAAGGTGAATTGCTATGTGCGATGCCCGACAGTAGCAATCAGGGTTGGGATCCATTCACTTTCAATTGCAATGAATTGAACGTCGGTGTTGCTACTACCAGTGTAGTCTGGCATCATCTTATTTACAGCATCAGTGCTGTGTAATTCCCCTGATTAACTGCTTGTAGATATTCAAACAGGAGTGCCTAACAGAAAGGATATGGAGACCTCTACGAGTGTGTTAAATACAGCAACAGTCCATCCTCTCCATTGCATTACATTGTAATTCTGAACCAGCCACAGGTGATGAAATCATTCCCAGCTTTCTGAAACCAAACTGCATGTATAATTCTTTACTAGAAAACTACTTCAACAGGGTATCTGCATGTTTCAACAATTTACATTTAAGACTTTTTAATACCACTTAGAGCCAATTGAATGCCAATTTCACAACCCTACTACTAGCAAAAAAACTACTAAAACACAGTGACACTGAACTGGCAGCTGCGCTTTAAATTCTTGCACGTTCCATACAAGCTCTCGCCAGACGTACCAAGCTCCCTGTAGCCCTGCAATAAAAGTAGCCCTGCAATAAAAAAAAACTTGAATAGAAAAACAGTTCATATATTTAATATTATATAATCTCCGGACCACCGAGCTGCCCCCCAAAGAATGTAATACCTGTACAATAGAAATGTAAAAAAAAAAAAAAAATGTAACCACTTTTTTCTCCCCATTTTCTATTTTTCTCCCATCCCAATTTCGTGTTTCCAATTCTTCCCTCCCCTGTCTTGAACATTGCTAGACTATGCCTCCCACTGGTCGGCTGTAGTGAGGATAGAAGCCTTGCATCACGTGTCCCCTCCGGTACACGAGGAGGCAGCCTGTCGCATCTTTTCACCGCAGCAGCTCGAACTCTGTGGCGAGGAGTAACGCGTGGGAGGCTCACGCTGCCCCCGATACTTCCTGTTTCCGCCGCACCGGCTTCACCCAACCGACCTGTAGGAGTCGCTGTCCACAACGTCCAATCCCCACCCACCGACTTTCCCACCCTCTAACACTTGTGCCAATTGTGTTAGTATGACGGCCGGCCAAGCCGGTAGCAACGCCGAGAGCTGGGCTAGATACCAGCATTTCCTGCGTTAGTGGCGAGCGCCTTGCCCACTGCGCCACTCAGCCGCCAAAATGTAACACTTTCGAATACCCTTTAAGGCCTTAAATTGAGAATTATGAATATAAGATTTTTTAAGATTTCTTAATAACCAGCAGATACCTTGTTCAAGTCGGGCTGTTGACACAAAAGAGCCGCAGAATTTTACATCATTAAGACCCTGCTTTACGTTCTCTACATGTGGGCTCGAATAACAAACATGGAGCGTGACACAGAAGGAAACTCAGTGTGACACTCTGATACAGAACAGAAGTCAGCCCAGCCAAGACAGGATGAGGAACTTGAACCGAAACGGGGGGGAAGGGGGTACTTCTGTCGTTTGGTCGTGGTTTGGATAAAGAAAACTGACTGACTAGAAAACTGTACTTTGCAGTATGTCACAGACCGCTTCCCACCACTACCACCTAACGTTACAGAACAACCATGAGAGGCAGAACAGGGAGAGCCAAGGGATGCCAGCTACATGGAAGTCTGTTCCAACATCACTTCGAAATAAGAGAAAAGAGAAAGTGCCTTTCATATATAGTAGTTCACAGGATTATCAAAAAGTAGTCATGATGTGGTTATTTTGTAAAGCCACCAAACCACCAAACCTGCACGGACTACAACGTATAACGTACATGTATATCATGCCAGTTAGGGTACCTTGTGTATACTGCACCTGTGTATACAGTTTACTTTACTCATATTATATAATTTCAGATTCTAATTCTTTATTGCCCATATTTATTGCAACGTATAATATAACTGATAGGGCAGGGCATACAGACCCTCATCTGCACCTTTGCATGTCTTTGGTTTACTTTCTCAAATATATAAAATAAAAACAGTCTAAACTAAATAATTAACTCTGAATATTATTCAGAGTTAATTATTTAGTTTAGTCTGTTTTTATTTTATATATTTCAGATCTAAATGTATTGCCTATATGTATGTCTTTCTAGTATTACCCTGCTCATACCTGTACCTCCCCTCCCCATGCTGCTATGACACCCAATTAATAAAGGAATATCTTATGACAATGTTTTCATTGAATTTACAGAAAACATACAATATCGTTATATATCTCGTTATCAAAATATGAAATGACCCATATCGTGATAAGAGGATTTTCTCCATATCGCACAGCCCTAACCTCGAGGATGAGTGAACACGTGTAAATGCTCAGATTAATACTAAGGAATACAAGGATTTATTTGTTTCATATTACCTGTCCCGTCGAAGTTTTACCGCTTTGACTTCTGTTGAGAATTCAATCTCAATTACGGTCTTTTTCTTCAAGTCATCCCAGATCATCACTACAGAAACACATTGTGCAACAACAACAGAAAGATTCAAAACAAGGACACAAATAACTGTCACCTGTGTTAAGTCTTATTTAGAAATAAAATGGCCAACACAAATCCAACATGTATGCAATTATTTATTTGGAAGGAAAGGTGTGGCCAGTATAATTAAAAGGTGCAAACATTAAATATGTACTTATGTAACAAAACAACAGTAGAATACCTTTGTTGGGAGGGTACTTAGGCTTCTTTCCTCCACCAACTAGCGCTAGGTAGTTACACCTGAACAGCATCTCCACGTGACCAACCCCACCCTCCAGGAATTCTAAAGAGACAAAACAGGACACCTCATTGACCATTAAACTGCCCATAACTATGACATGTAACAAACTGGGCAAATTAGTATCAGGAGTTCCAGACCGCATACCAGTAGTGAGTGATAAAATAGAAACAACCAGCTTCAGACTAAATCTCACTTTCAGAGAGGGTTTTGACAATAATTTAATTTTAGATGTATAGGCTGTTGATCCGTCACAGTTTCATTTCCCAGCAGACACCAGACAACTAGAGCAGGAAATCTTCCACATTCCATACAATAAAAACAAGCCTCAATTTACGGCATGCACAAGACCAGGGGGAAGAATCACTTCATGCTGTAGTGTAGAGAGTGCCATCAGAGAATCTGCACATGAGTCAGCACTGTAAAAATATGAAAGAGCAGGCTGCACTGCACTACTAAAGTGGACTACTGGCTGCCTACAGTAGTAAAGGCCGGTAGCCTTGCTCCTTGGAACACGTGCTGAGTCACATGTGCAGGCCTCTTTGGAAAAAATAATTAACTTCCTCTTACACCCCTTCTCATCCATAGGATACCCAGATCAATTTTCATCAAGCACAGGAAGGAGGTACCTGTTGTCTCGCTGTCACAATGCTGTGTTCCTGTGTGCATCAAAATGTCCTGGTTTACTATAAACAAACGTACTCTCGCTCTAAATTCACAAAAAACTTGCTACCGTTGTACATGGTTAAGACATTGTTTAGAAACAACCTCAGGTCAGCCTTCATTGGATGAAACGTAACGTTAATCACATTTTTAAATGCCATGAATGAAGTTCAATGAACCATAAAACCTCTGCTTCTGCTCTGTCTTGTCCCTATCCAATACATAGTCACATTATATTACCTTCTTGTTATGATACCAATTAATTTGCTACAGGGAGCATTTTCGGCTAATATGTCATATTTGATGGCATTTCCCTACAGCAATTTCACAAGTCACTGACAACTAAAGCAACTTATAATCACAGTACATAAATGAGAAATTAAATTATATTTCCCTTGTGTTGTTCACTATACGACATAATGAATAGTCACCCAATACTGGCTGCTCAAGGGAATTTATAGTGACATGCATTGATTTGCTTTACTTTCCAAAACCTTTAAAATCATACTGCTAGTGTTAACAATCATAGAGCGTACAGCAATGTAGTGTTTTGTGTCTATTTCTTTTGTAAAAATGTGCCTGTTTACAATTATTGACAAATGACAGCCTGGATACTGGTGGCAATGCCAATTCCCATCACAGCTGGTGTCAAATAACTCAGATGAACATATGTATGGATTCTATTAAATGAAAATGTTCTACAAAGTAAGCTACGGTGTAACTGCTAACTAGTTGAAGTGTAAGTAACTAGACTATTCCTCTTTTACCTTGTTTCTCCTTCTCTTTGAGAGGGTCCGTGTTGTACACTCTAAATCCATTCTCCATCCCACAAGCAAAGCACCCTAGAAGGGGGGCATAATTAATATTCAAAACGACACAGAAAAATGTTTAGCAATAACTGATCATTTTGCTTTCGTCAAATGAACTAGGCCTAGAGATACCGTGATTCTGCATGGGTTAATTTGAGGTGAGACACTTCGCCAGATTTCCACACGCCTCTATATGTATATACTGTCAGGATCTATGGGTAACAGTACTGTATATTTGCATATCATATATATGTCACAAATGTAACAGTACTATATACCTGTATGTCATGTATGTCCCTATGCCATAAATGGCATGATGTCATGTATGTTGTGTATGTCATAAATGTCACTATGAATTGAAAATGGGGGACCCTGATGTAAACAAGACAAACGTCTTTCTCTGGTCTGCATCGCCTTAACAATTGTGTGTATTGAGTCGTACTGTATTGTACCCATTCTGCAATCTGTTAATAAAGTTCTCATTCATTCATTCATTCTATTTACTCTCCTTCCTCTGACAATTAGAGCTTAACGCACGAACATTAGACGAATGTTAGTCCTTGTGGCGAGAGCATTTTAGTATTCGGTATTAACATCGGTTTTAATGGCAGAGCAGACATGTATATAGCCCCTTTCGTGACCGAGTCACGAAAGGGGCTAACATGTATACTAGTTTCGGGCTACCAAGTACAGTTACACATACGAAGTTCACGCCAGACATCCAACTAAGCTCAAATATGCAAAGGGTTCAGTTAGCATTAGGCGGCATTCCTCGCCACCCTCTTAATAAACCACAACACTAACGTTAGATATGTAGATTATTCACCTAACGCTTGACAGCCAAGTTTGCTTGTGATCAGCTGTCAACCCTCGCATTAGCGAGCAGCTAACGTTAGTGCACAGATGACAGCTGAGCTAGCGTTGCTAATGCTCTTGTTCCAGTCTATTTTACTGTCCCAGTGTAATTATTATTATTATTATTATTATTATTACTTAGCTGGCCAGTGAATCTACTGAAAACAGGATCATTGTCTTCTTCGCAAGATACCGTTACTTTACTACACGTTAGCTTGCTACTACTAATATGGCTAAGATTAGCCAACTGAGCAGCTAGCGAACATAACGTCAATCAAAACAAAACGAAAGACGATTCAAAATCTAGAACATATTATTGTTGTTATTGTTGTCGGCTAATGGTAAGGTTGTTAACTCGTTGTATTGATGTTTGGCTTCGGCCTTGGACTAGTTAGCTGAACCGACACCTTGGTTGGTTGGCTACTGTTAGCATTAGAGCCGAACAAACATCAACCATAGACATCATCAACCCAGCCCGACCAACAACAACACTCACATTACATGTGTTAACAGTGAAAGACCACATAGAGAAGAACTCTTACCGTTATCCTGGTTAAATCCAGCGTACAGGAGCCCGTTCCCATGTGGATTAGACGGTAGTAAATTCATGGTTTTGACAAAGTGGTCCGAAAATGCCAAATCCAACAAATGCTAGCTGAAGAGCTAGCCAGCAGTCATTCCTCCACTGTGTGGTGCTAGCAGCTGCCTGGGTCGCTGTGACTAGAACTGAGCTCCTTGTCTGTGACGTAGAACACTGATCACACGCCCGTCTAGTGGTCGAGCGAGGAAGGGGAGTTGTTGTCATTGTCATTGTCAAGAGGATTATGTGAAAAAGTGGATTTGAGTGTAATATTATATTTAATCTGAGGAAATATTTGTATGTGAATTTTTTTTGATATTTTATGATGAATTGGAAATGGGGGACCCTGATGTAAACAAGACGAAAGTCTTTCTCTGGTCTGCATCCCCTTAACAATTGTATGTATTGAGCTGTACTGTACTGTACTGTACCCATTCTGCAATCTGTTAATACATTTTCAATCAATCAATCAATCTCTGTCAGATCATTTTAGGTTTTAGCTAAGAACTTCATTAAGCGTTAACACATCCCAATCGTATCATAGCTTGATTGATTGATTGATTGATTGATTGATTGAAAATTGTATTAACAGATTGCAGAATGGGTACAATACACAGTACAGCTCAATACACACAAGCTTTCAGAGCCCTTGCTTAACCTTGATTTACCGGTTGAATGCCCACCATCCACTTCAATGTTAGCTTTAAAAACGCCTAATCTATGTTTTAAATGGTCTAATCTTCCCCTTCGCTTATCAATGACTCGTTTTCCAGTCAACATTGTTGAAGCGGATTGTTTTTTTATCGGTTCATTTTCGTTTTATAGCATTTTGAAAAGCCCTCGTTTTCAAGGAAAATATAAAGATTCCATGATAAAAACGTTTACTGGAATATTCTAGAATACACAAAAACGTTGTCATTTTTCGGCCTATTTATGAATCGTTTTCAAAGAAACGCTAGATTATCGATAGTATATGTGTACGTATGCACGCTGGGGCAGCGAGCTGAAAAATCGATTCTCTGATTTCCTCATCAGCGATCGCGCACACAGAGACACATCACACATAGGGCAAAAGCTGAGATCTCAGCGAATACAACTCTGATTATCGCAAGACGGTAAAATAGATTCCTTACCTCAGATCAGATGTTCTCCAAAAAGATCATTCCAATTCCTGATCGCCATTCCAAAAATCAATCACGCTTATTGATTGAGTATTGGCTACTGTGAATATATATTCCAGGCTGATTCCCGTACCGCGATGACTTCCATGTTGAGCAGACAGCTTGCCAGCTCAAGGAGCCAGCTGGCTCCGCCTCTACATATCGACTGATCCCAGTCTAAGCGACTGACCTGCAGTTACACAGGGATAGACGATAGGGGGCGCTTTTTTCCATTCTGAGCTGCTGGAGGAGCTGCTGTACCAACGGGAGACTCGGTTGATGAAATATGAAATCAGATCGCTAATAAAAAAATAAAACGCTAATAAACGTCGTGGGCATTCAAGGCATTGGGCTGATAAAACGAGATATGACGTCCCTGGCACTGAAAGTTTAAGGGGATGCTGCAGACCAGAGAAGGACTTTCGTCTTGTTTACATCAGGGTCCCAGAGTAAATGAAAGAACCAGTACAATTACGTTAATCTCGACATATTGAAAATACATATTGTGGAATGTTAATGTTGGGTGTAATTTTTTTCAGTTTCATATACTTCATTTCAAGTTCCAGTTTCTTTTATTGGTCTATGTGTTGTTAACACAAGGTCAACGCCAACGGTACAATGAAATTTGATGGACGAGAGAACAGGTCAGCTCAGCAGTAGAAGCACTAGACGCATTAGACTAGAGCACTAGTCATATAACGGTAAAATATAAAAGATTAAATACACATTTATATAAACAAGTATCAGACATCAGGTCAAATATCCAACGTGATATATTTCCAATTCAAATAGTTTTTGAGTTGAGAAGCTTGATGGTCTGAGGTAAAATGAGAGTTATGTATGTAACTATGGTTCTATGAATCCTGTATGACTGCATTAACACATCCAGTGCCGTTCAGCAGAGGGCGCTGTGGGCTGTGAGTGCCAGCGCTTTGTTCAATGGGGATAAATGCCGGTGTTTGCAGTGCTAAACCTATATTAAATATTATAGCTATGGATCTAATAACACAGTCGATTGTCAGTGAGTTTCTTCCGGTCAACATGCAAAAAACTGATAATTTTTTCATCCATACATTTCCGTTTTATACCGTGGTGAATACGAGCATAGTTCCAGAGCGATTCTGTGTAATCCCAGGAAACGCAGCCAAACAACGCTTTACTGCATTTCACTATAAATCGGGCCATTCCTCGCCTGGATCAATAATCAATCTGAGATCAGCGCTAGATTATCAGTATTATGTTTCATCATGGATGCATGAAAGGGGGGATGGAAATCCGCCCCTCCGTGCTTTGATCGCAACCAACGGGACACCCCACACACACACACCACAGACCGACGCTCCGATCACAGGGAAAAAATTATCGGATCAATGCAAGATTGATAATATATACCCTTACCTTGTCTATGATGTACTGCAAAAAGAATAATCCAATTATCTGATCGCCATTCCAAGTACTGATCGCGATCATGGTCGATGCAACTGTGGTAAGCGCTTGTCTTGCCGGAGTGTTTAGACCCCGCCCCCAGGCCGCAGCTCGGCCCAGACAACAAGCCACATCATTTCAAATGGAGTGCAATAACGGCCGCAGGGCATTAGGTGGCGTATTGGACGTTTGCGATCTCAGACCCATTCAGGACAGCCTGCACAAGGTGCCTCGATGGATTATGAATGGCAATAGCGAATAAAAGAAATAACGACCCAGAAACGAGAATCTTCGTTTTTCGGCACTCAACCTTTGGGCCACAGAAACGAGAATTCTCGTGAACGGCAACCAAAGGGTAATAAGCACTGACAATTCAGTCTTGCGCATGCGCAGGTAGAGTATGTATATCAAAAAGTCACTTGTGACCCCGGATAGGGTATATCTTCCGGTGTCATCATAGGATCTGTTCCTACAGAATCTTCTCGCACAATCACTAGGATTCTGAGTGACTTGAGCGCTCTGGCGGTCATCTAGGATTCATAGAACCATAGTCACATAATGTAACTCTCATTCTATTTGGTCCTTCCTGACTGCCAGAGGCGGTGCATTAAGCACTGGATGACTCATACTAACAGTCACATGGTAGAATCATTGATGGTGAGGGTGGTTTTGGTGCCGATGATGAAGAGTTCCGTCTTGTCGCTGTTTAATTTGAGGAGGTTATGAGTACTTTTTTGAAGTTCGGAAGGACTCAATGCAGGACTCAATGTGACTGAGGGGTGGGTTGTGAGGGGATTGTGTGCTGATGTATTTTGGGTGTAGTCAGCGTAGCAGTGGAAGTTGAGGTTGTGTCGAAGGCTGCCGACAAGTCCAGGAGAATCAGGACAGAGGAGATGCCCTTCGCTTTTGCTAAGTGAAGAGCCTCTGTGACTGCTATGAGGGCCGTCTCTGTGGAGTGACCAGTCCTGAAGCCTGACTGATTAGGGTCTAGGTCAGGGGTAGGCAACCCTAGGCACGCGTGGCATTTTCATAGGCACAGGGTGCAGCATAAAAAAATATTAAAAAATATATTTTTTTTTCTTTTTTTTTTGCTTTGAAATATTATAGTGAAATATTTTGCACTGTTGTCGCATTTATCTTGTTGAAATCCTCCCACAGGTTCTTTTTACTACCACATATTTAATTGAGACCCTTTATTTGTTTATTATTTCAATTTAGCTGGAAATACATTGCTACATCATTCAGTAACATTTGCAGAGCCTTATAACAAAAACATTATTACGGTCACTGTGCTGAAGGGTCTGCAATTAGGTAAAATTAGACCTAAAATAATCCCCCTTTAAGTTAATATGTGGGAGTTAAGTTATTATTTACCACATAATGTTACACTGTCTGCCTATTGATGGCATCTCAGGTTATATGACGGTGCTGCCATCTAGTGGGCCAGAGGTGGTTTAGTGTCCCCTCGTATCTGCGTCACTTCCTCTCTATGAGCTTGTGACGTTGAACTTGACCGGACAAGCAAGAGAGCGGACGTACACACAACGTTGCTCTCGTTAACGTTATAAGTTGGACGGTGACCAAGTATGTAAAGTGGCTTACCAAGCGGACATTATACCACCAAGAGAGAGTGAGTTTTAGTACCCAGCTAATTTGATGTTTAGTAAACGTCTGGGATTAGCATATTACAGCAGACTATAGTATTCCCCATCTATCGTTACCAGTTAGCCGAAGCTAGCTAGCTCGGCGCTAATACCTAAAGTAGCTTCGGCTCATGCTTCGATAGCTGCTCTATACTGGACATATCAGTCGATATATAACACAGACCAGAGAACATTTAGATAAGGTCTGTGTCGCTGTAAAAGGAGTAAAGGACACAACTAGTCCTAAGCAGTAGCCTGTGGTACAGAGGGGACCAGCGTGTCTGCAGCAGCTGTCGGCGTGCGCCGTGCAGCACCACGGAGCGGAGCGAGACACTCGGACCACCACAGCGGAGCATCTGGTCTGCAGGAGCAGACTGGTAGCGCCTATTGGACCGGGCAGCGTCTTCCCGCCCTCATCAACACGCAGCGGTCTACTACTCCTCATCACCTCCATCTCTCTCTTCCTGCAGAGGGAATTGTTCCTCTGTCACAGTGGTAACCGCGGCAACTTGGCCAGAACACTTTATTTGAACTATTTGGGCGCCCATCTAAATTTAGTAATAGTATTTAATTAGGCTTTGTGTAATGTGATAACAATATTTTGTATGTATCCTTTTTCCCCTTTTTGCTTATATAAAAGCATTATGATTCAAACAGTTTCCTCGCTCTTTCTAGTTTAGGTGACTCCATTTTAAGTTATTCACTCAGTTGTGTATTTGGTACAATTAGTTTAAGAGTTAAGGCATCCTACCACACCCCCTAAGGTGATAATTATATACAGTCCTCTAAGCTCCCGCACAATTTGGTCACTTCGAGCCGGAGTTAAACCAGATAGGATGTCACAAAAGAGCGAGGTAGGTTCAAAGGCCCCCCCCCCCCCCCCCTTCCCTGAAGGGAAGACACGTGCTCCTAGAGAGCGTAGATTACCCTCCCGACTAGATGACTGTGTCCTGGGTACACCCAGTAGCCCTAGTTCGGAGAGCAATCAGAATGTGCTAAACACACCAGCTGACCGGACAGTAGGGGACTTTACAACCCAGACGGCAGGCACACCCCAGCTAGTAGAGGGTGCTTCTGCCACACCACAGTTAGATCAGACGGCAGGCACACCCCAGCTAGTAGAGGGTGCTGCTGCCACACCGCAGTTAGATCAGACTCTGAGAACAGAGTCAGACCCGACTGACACCCCCCAGCGGCCTGAAGAGAAGAAGAGACACCAGGTGGCAGTCTCATGTAGTAAAGACATAACTACCTTCTCGCCACTGGATACCGCCAACCAAGATGAGTATGATGAGCAAGATGAGTCTGAAGAAGAAGAGGAGAGTGACTCCGCTGAAAACGACTCGCAACCTGGAGAGGATATTAATTCCCCAGACAGAGTGGAGCCACGCGGCAGGCAGGACTTCAATCACTTCCAACCGGGAGAGTTCTTCCTAGACACTCGCAGAACTAGTAGGCCCCCCAGCAGAGCACAAAGCAGAGGGAGCGTTACCAGCCAAACAGGACTCATGTTCCAATGCATGCAACAACAACGCGAAGATGCCCTCGCAAGAGAGGAGTGGCTCCACCGAGATGCGCTCGACAGAGAGAGAAGAGCCGCGGAAGCACTGGAGCGGGAGCGCGATAGAGCGGCAGCCCAGGCCTTGGAGAACACCCGGCTCGCTACCGCCCAACTGCAATCGGCCTCTTCCTCCAGGCAATCATCAAGAGCATCCACTAGGAATAACTCACCCCAGCGCCGCCAGCCTGAAAGGGAGGAGCACCCGGCTACGTATCCCCGACCCCGAAGAAGGGACAAGGCCGACTCCGAAGACCTGGAAAGGCGACTGGCTCGTCTGCAGGAGGAATATACGGCACCAAGAGAGGCGCCACCCCGCTCTCAATGTGAGCGGCTACCCGCCACACACAGAGCAACCTCCAGATCCCATCAACATTGGCCCGTAACTGCACCGGCCCCTAGGTACGACCCGCTCCCACAGCGCCCACCAGGGAGCGCCATCCCATTCTTCAAAGACAATTCTAGAAGTCAGTACCATGACATGAGGATGTGTCTGGAGTTCCTCCTGGGCGCCGCCAACCACAGCGAGCAACAGAAGTTCCTCGAGCTGTCTATGCACTGTAGGCTGCCTGCGGCCAAGCTCATATGCACTGCCAACGCATACTCCCCCACCCCCTATACTTCGTCTATCCAGGCCCTGGACGAGCGCTGGGGACGCCCGTGGGACCACATATTGGAGGAGATCCACGAGCTGGGAGAAATGGCAGACATAAAGGACGACCACGCCCTGGACGCATACTCCTTGAAGGTACAGGCTCTGGTGAGCCTCCTGACGTTCCAAGGAGCCGCCGGCCGCACTGAGCTCTATGCAGGCTCCAACGTAGAACGCTTCGTCAGGAAGCTTCCAAAGGAAAGGGAAGAGAGGTTCCGACGGGAACACGAGCGTCTCCACCCCCAACAGCCACTGTCTACCCTGATGGAGCTCTCAGAGTTCCTGAAGTCGGAGATGAGGCACATCCGCCTCCCCAAGCGGGAAGAGCCGAGAGGCAGTGGACGAGACAAGTCCGACCGAACGGGGCGGCCCGTTAGGGTGCTGACCACCGTACATGAAACCAGATCAAAGGAGCACCAAGGGCCCCCGAAAGGCCAACGAGGCTTCTCCTCCCAGAAGAAAGGAGAGAAGAAGACTCCGCCGCCATGCCAGTGCTGCACAGAGGTCCACTGGCTAGACAACTGTCCCGTGTTCAAGGAGAAGACTACAGAGGAAAAGAAACAGTGGATAATAGAGAATAAGCGGTGCTGGAAGTGCGCTCGTGAGCACAGAGCAAAGGACTGCACCCTCAAGGGACCCTGCAGACAGAGCGGGTGCGGGAAGATCCACCTCACGGCCCTCCACGACCTCAACAATAGAGACGACAAGGCTAAGCCTTATGTGGCGGAAGTCCGTGATGAGCCCTCTAGAGAGCTACGCAACTACTACGTGGGCCCCGTGAGAGGCAGCACTCCCCGCGTGCTGTTGAAGATTGTGCCGGTGGTCCTGCGGAACCGCGACAAGACTCTGGAGACCTACGCGGTTATTGACGATGGCTCGGAGCGCACGCTGCTGATGCGTGAGGCTGCCATCGCCCTTGGACTCGTGGGCGACGCAGAGGAGCTGGATCTCCTCACCATCCAACCAGGGCGCACCACTATTCAAGGAGAAAGTGTGGCCCTCACCCTCACACCGGCCGGACGGCCGAAGGAAGTCTTCAAAGTGAGCCGCGTATTCACAGCTGCCGGGTTGTGCCTCTCCAGTTACGGCTACCCGATGGAGTCCCTCATGAAGAGGTACCCACATCTCCGTAATCTGGGGATCAACGCTGCAATGGAGGTGAAGCCCACCCTCCTGCTCGGCTCCGATAATGTGAACCTCACTTTACCCAAGCACATCATCCCGGGTCCACCCGGATGTCCCGTCGCCCTGGAGACTCCGCTAGGCTGGACCCTGCAGGGCCCCATCAGTCTAAGAAATCTGAACGCCCGTCAGACCCACTGCCTCTTCATTGGAGCGGGGCACGAAGACGAGGCATTGCTGGAGAATGTTCAGAGGTTATGGCGGCTGGACATTGCTCCATACAAAAACGAGAAGATACACACTCGCTCCAAAGAAGATAAGGCGGCGATGGATCTTCTCCAAGCCAAGACCAAGCGTGTCTGCGTGCGCGGTGTCCTCAGATACGCCACACCGCTCTTGAGAAGAGAGCCCATGCCGACCTTCAAGGTTCCCCCAGGAGTAGCGAAGCCGTGTCTGCTTAGCACTGAAAGAAGACTCAGCAGAGACCCCGAGACGGCTGCCGCCTACGCCACAGAAATGAGCAAGCTCATAGAGTCTGGACTCGTCAGGAGGCTGAAGCCTGAGGAGGCGGAAAGGAGTACCGAGTCATGGTACCTTCCACACCATAACGTTAAGCACAACGGAAAGAACAGAGTGGTCTTTAATTGCAGCTTTCAAGTGCGCCAGCAGAACCTCAACCGCTATCTCCTGCCCGGTCCGACTCTGACCCCTCCTCTCCTCGGAGTCATGGTGCGCTTCCGACGACAGAAGACCGCCGTCAGTGGCGACATCAAACGCATGTTCCATCAGGTGTGTTTGCTCGACGAAGATAAGCCACTCATGAGGTTCTTGTGGAGAGAAAACCCAGACGACCCGGAACCGTCCATCTATCAGTGGGAGGTGCTGCCCTTCGGGACGACCTGCAGCCCGTGTTGCGCCACCTACGCCCTGCAGCTTCATGTCGACGACGGCGCCGCACCCCCCGGAGTCTCCGATGCTGTCCACCACAGTTTCTATGTGGACAACTGCCTCCACAGCGTGGAGACCGCGGAAGAGGCCTACAAGCTGGTGCATGACATACGCACCTTCCTGGCCACCGCTGGCTTTGAGGTCCGCCAGTGGGCCACCAACGACCCTGAGGTCGTCCGAGACCTCCCAGACGAAGCGAAGGCTGACAGCAGCGAGACCTGGCTCTCCCAGTCAAGTGAGGACGCCCAGGAAATGACTCTGGGTCTCCTCTGGCGTTTCAAGTCTGACACCCTGTGCTACCGGCAAAAGAAAATCGAAACTCGCCATTACGTAACCAGGAGGTCGATCTACAGTACTCTGGCGAGTCAATATGACCCGTTGGGTTACATCAACCCCTACACGACTCGTGCCAAGGCTCTGGTCAGCGAGCTGTGGACTGAGGCGAAGGGATGGGATGACCCCCTACCAGAGACACTCGGGGCGAAGTGGAAGAAGTGGGAAGAAGAGCTCCCCACCCTCCAACAGATCGAGTTTCCCAGGAGCTACTTTCCCTCGAGCGTCAGTCTGACCGGCAGCCAGCTCTCCCTTCATGTATTCTGTGACGCGTCTGAGAAGGCATATGGTGCAGTAGCGTACCTGCGCGCGGTGGAGCCCGACGACACAGTCCACGTCTCCTTCATTCTTGCACGCTCAAGAGTTGCACCCAAGAAGCAGCAATCCATTCCCCGGCTGGAGCTCTGCGCAGCTCTAAGTGGAGCCCAGTTGGGAAAGATGCTGAAGGAAGAGCTGCACCTCCCCCTTCACGCGGTGTCGATGTGGTCTGACTCCACAACAGTCATCCAGTGGATCCAGTCGACTTCGTGCAGATATAAAGTATTCGTAGGAACAAGGGTGACAGAGATCCAAGAGCTTGTGGGGATCAGCTGCTGGCGATACGTTTCGACAGATGTCAACCCGGCGGACGTGATCACCAGAGGTGCGACCCTCGAGGAATTGGCACGTCCCAACCTCTACCACCGTGGACCCGACTACCTACGCAAGCCAGAAGAAGACTGGCCTTCTCCTCCGAACTTGGAGAACGCAGAGGTGGAGGTGGAACTTAAGAAGTCCATCTTCTGCGGCCTCACTGGACTCCAAGACCCTTCAAATACTGACGGTCCCAAGGTTGAGGATTGCCAGACCCTAGAAGAGCTCCAAGTACGTACCTTCCACCACCGGAACCCCGGTCCCGGAGACCCGACCCCTCTCAGCGCCGACGACTACGCCGCAGCTGAGATCATGTTGCTGCAGAGGGTGCAGCGGGAGGTCTTCCAGATCGAGATGGCGTGCTTGGGACGGAAGATGGAGCTACCAAGAGACAGCAAGCTGAGGCTACTGGCCCCCGAACTGGACGAGAAAGACCTCATACGTGTCGGAGGCCGCCTACGACGGGCTCAGGGCCTCACTGAGGACAGCAAACACCCCATCCTACTCCCCTCGAAGCATCCGGTGACTAACTTGGTGATTCGTCACTATGACACCAAATTGTATCACCCTGGAGCGGAGCGGCTCTTCGCGGAGCTCAGGAGAAGGTTCTGGATACTTCGCGGCCGGGAGGCTGTGCGGCGTTACCAACGGTCATGCACAGACTGCCAGAAGCTCAGAGCCCAACCCATCATGCCACGAATGGCTGACCTCCCATCCTGCCGCCTCCGTCTCCAAGAAGCGCCCTTCCACAACACGGGCATGGACTGCTTCGGGCCCTTCACCATCAAGGCGGAGATCGGGAGAGCAACTGCTAAGAGATGGGGAATCATCTTCAAGTGCCTCACCACGAGAGCCGTCCATCTCGAGGTGCTGGCTGAAATGACAACAGACAGCTTCCTCCAGTCATTCCGTCGATTTACTGGAAGGAGAGGGCGACCCCATACCTTATGGTCTGATCACGGGACGAATTTCAAGGGAGGAGAAGCTGAACTCATCAAGAGTTACCACCAGATGAGTGAGGAGTTGAGGGACGAGCTGGCCTCCCAACAGGTCACCTTCTCCTACAACCCTCCAAATGCACCCCACTTTGGTGGAACGTGGGAGAGAGAGGTCAAGTCAGTAAAGGCTGCTCTAGCAGCCGCGCTCAGAGGACAGGTTCCGAAGGCAGAGGTCTTCAACACCGTGCTGGTGGAGATTGAAGCCATTCTGAATTCCAAGCCACTGGGGTACGTCAGTAGCGACGCGGCCGATCTCGACCCCATAACACCCAACAGCCTTTTGATGGGGCGGCGAGACGCGGCCCTTCCCTTTGCGGTCTACGCCTCCACCGAGATCATCGGCAGAAGACAATGGAGGTATAGTCAGGCTCTAGCCGACCAATTCTGGAAGAGGTTCACCACCGAATATCTCCCATCGCTGCAAGGCCGCCGCAAGTGGATCACTGAAAGAGGCAACCTAGAACCAGGAACCCCAGTCATGATCGTGGATCAGGCGCTTCCCCGAGCCCGCTGGCTCACCGGAGGGGTGAAGAGTGTGGTAAAAGGGCAAGACGGAAGAGTCCGCTCTGCTATCGTGGAGGTCGGAGGAAGAACATACCACAGACCAGTGGCTCGACTGATCCGACTACCCCCGTACTCTGACTCTGACCAGCCTGAGTGACTACTAGACATTCAGCAGACCTCAGTACTGATTAGCGCCGCAAATCAGGGGGCGGCTGTGCTGAAGGGTCTGCAATTAGGTAAAATTAGACCTAAAATAATCCCCCTTTAAGTTAATATGTGGGAGTTAAGTTATTATTTACCACATAATGTTACACTGTCTGCCTATTGATGGCATCTCAGGTTATATGACGGTGCTGCCATCTAGTGGGCCAGAGGTGGTTTAGTGTCCCCTCGTATCTGCGTCACTTCCTCTCTATGAGCTTGTGACGTTGAACTTGACCGGACAAGCAAGAGAGCGGACGTACACACAACGTTGCTCTCGTTAACGTTATAAGTTGGACGGTGACCAAGTATGTAAAGTGGCTTACCAAGCGGACATTATACCACCAAGAGAGAGTGAGTTTTAGTACCCAGCTAATTTGATGTTTAGTAAACGTCTGGGATTAGCATATTACAGCAGACTATAGTATTCCCCATCTATCGTTACCAGTTAGCCGAAGCTAGCTAGCTCGGCGCTAATACCTAAAGTAGCTTCGGCTCATGCTTCGATAGCTGCTCTATACTGGACATATCAGTCGATATATAACACAGACCAGAGAACATTTAGATAAGGTCTGTGTCGCTGTAAAAGGAGTAAAGGACACAACTAGTCCTAAGCAGTAGCCTGTGGTACAGAGGGGACCAGCGTGTCTGCAGCAGCTGTCGGCGTGCGCCGTGCAGCACCACGGAGCGGAGCGAGACACTCGGACCACCACAGCGGAGCATCTGGTCTGCAGGAGCAGACTGGTAGCGCCTATTGGACCGGGCAGCGTCTTCCCGCCCTCATCAACACGCAGCGGTCTACTACTCCTCATCACCTCCATCTCTCTCTTCCTGCAGAGGGAATTGTTCCTCTGTCACAGTGGTAACCGCGGCAACTTGGCCAGAACACTTTATTAGAACTATTTGGGCGCCCATCTAAATTTAGTAATAGTATTTAATTAGGCTTTGTGTAATGTGATAACAATATTTTGTATGTATCCTTTTTCCCCTTTTTGCTTATATAAAAGCATTATGATTCAAACAGTTTCCTCGCTCTTTCTAGTTTAGGTGACTCCATTTTAAGTTATTCACTCAGTTGTGTATTTGGTACAATTAGTTTAAGAGTTAAGGCATCCTACCACACCCCCTAAGGTGATAATTATATACAGTCCTCTAAGCTCCCGCACAGTCACCATTGTGACCAGTGGGATTAATCAACACATTTTATTATTTATTTTTCTATTTCATTGAACATTGCACATGAAGCAATTTTCTTTTACTCAATGTGAGTATTACCAAGTCAACTTGTGTTCTTAAAACAATGACAATAAACATAGTTTTATTAGGTTGAAATAATGTGGTTGTGTACTTATTTTTCTGTTAACTTATTATGGATTGAAAACTGAAAACCTTAATGCACAGTAACTGAACTCAATATTTTTAAGTTCTGGTAACTTATTATTATTATTTTTTTTACAGTGTAGTCTTGCAATCAATCAAAACTTATTTACACGATATACCTCACATTCACCCTCCATTCACATCCTGGTGTTCTCCTGGTGTTCTCCATTAGGCCTGTAGGTGGTGGTGTTCTCCATTAGGCCTGTAGGTGGAGCTATGACAGCACACGTACAGTACACACACCGATGGTGTGTGATGTGTCCAAAAATGAATGGGCAAATGTGAGTGAAATGGTCGCACTGTATGCAGCTGTTTGTCTGCATTGCATTCCCCCCCCCCCCCCAACTCAGATTTAGGGTTGATACAACCATCATAATAATATTGTTAATAATAACAATAATGATGTAATAATGTAAAAATTATCATTAAAAAGACCTGATTATGAGAAGAAAAAAATTACGATGCATGGAATATTGTTGAGGCACACTAGTTACAACTATATTTCAAACAGGCACTCCATCTCAAAAAGGTTGCTGACCCCTGGTCTAGGTCATTCTGTAAGAGTCAAGAGTCACTTTATTTTCCCATCAGCTGGGAAATTTGTCTTGGGCTTACACCCACACTACAGCCACAGACACATACATACAGACAGACATGACACATTTACATTTACATTTAGTCATTTAGCTGACGCTTTTATCCAAAGCGACAACTGACTCCAAACAGAGGAGATAAACAATGTAAAAGATACAGTAAAGTACCTGCTTGGGCCGGCCGTCGTACTGGCTCATTTGGCAGAGTCAGCGGGTGGAAGACAATATGTGGGGATTGGACGTTGTGGACAGCGACTCCTACAGGTCGGTTGGGTGACGCCTGCACAGCAGAGACAGGAAGTATCGGGGGCAGCGTGAGCCTCCCACGCGTTACTCCGAAAGGAAGGAGAGAAGAGAGACAGGACAATAGTTGTCTATGACGGTGGGGTTCATGGTTGTTTTTCTTTTACGAGCGGTGTGACTCTAGCTTGAGGGAGGGAGTTGAGGGAGGAGTTGATGGTTGCAGTTAAGAATGGGAGGATGTCTGGTGCTGTGGTCTGGAGGAGTGAGGAGGGTATCAGTACCAGCTGGCATGTAGTGGGATGGTTTGACGTTATTGAAAACTTGAATGAACAGATTGCAGAATGGGTACAGTACAGTACAGCTCAATACACAATTGTTAAGGGGATGCAGACCAGGGAAAGACTTTCGTCTTGTTTACATCAGGGTCCCCCATTTTCAATTCATAATGACATTTATGACATACACGCAACATACAGATATAGGCTACAGATATATATCATGACATTTATGACATACATGACATACAGATATAGTACTGTTACATTTGTGACATACAAGATATGCAAATATACAGTACTGTTAAGCATATAGATCCTAACAGAAAATATATACATACGAGGGGGAGGAAACTGTAGGAGGGGGTGGGAGGGGGGGTTCTGACATTTACGGGGCCCAGTTTAGAATTGCAGCCTCCCGTAGGTGGTATTTGAAGGTGGGTATAGGGATTCATAGCGTTCCACATTGATGTTGTAAGGGTTCGGTGTGAGGGTAGGTGAGGAAATGCTGAACACGATAACAGAGAGTAGAGGCAGAGACGACAGAATGAAAATGAACAGGCTTTTACTTAGCAGTTGCAACAATGATACACGTTAAAACGGTACAAACAAAAGCGAACTGCAAAACCCGGAAAACAAACCTCAGCAGTGCTGGAAAGATGTGGACTAGGAATAAGGAACGGACTCACTGGGAAATACAGGGAAACCTTACAAGGGTGAAAAGAGTATGTGACCGAACACAAGGGTAGAAAAACAAAACAATGTCAAGGAAGTGAGAAGTGAGAAGTGAGAAACGGGCAGGTATAAATACTACCCGTGATTGCTAAGGAGCACCAGCTGGTTTAAGACCAGGCATGAACAAGACTGATGAACACATAGCAACTGCAAAGAGAAATCTCACACCACAAACACAAGCATATGTAAAGGGTGTTCCTCAAACCAGAAAGAATAAACCATACTGGAAAACATATATGTAAGAGAATGACCCTTAATAGAAACATATCTGTAAAGAGATAAATCTTACTGGAAACATATATGTAAAGAGAATAACCCTTACTGGAAACATATATGTAGAGAGATTAAACCTTACTGGAAACATATGTAAAGAGATTAACCCTTAAAGGAAACATATGTAAAGAGATTAACCCTTACTGGAAACATATGTAAAGAGATTAACCCTTAATGGAAACATATGTAAAGAGAATAACCCTTAATGGAAACATATGTAAAGAGATTAACCCTTACTGGAAACATATGTAAAGAGAATAACCCTTAATGGAAACATATGTAAAGAGATTAACCCTTACTGGAAACATATGTAAAGAGATTAACCCTTACTGGAAACATATGTAAAGAGATCACCCCTTAATGGAAACATATGTAAAGAGATTAAACCTTTAAACACAACCCAGACCGGGGAAAGACAAAGACAACATGAACAGAGGCAGCATAGCATTAATAATAGTATTCAAACCTAGGCCTAAATGCCTGAGAAGGTTCAGTATCTGGAGTTGCTGCAGTTGGCCACCAGAGGGTGGCAGAAAACCACTGTTCACATTGTTCAGGAAGGAACTGAAGAAACACACTCCTCAATGGCAGTTTCAGTATTTAATAAAAGACAAAGATGAAGACACCCTGAAACAGACAAGACAACACACTCAGCTGACAATGTGTAACATGAATACATAATAACACTATGGTAACACATAAATATATATATCTGTATAATGCACAGTGTTGGGACTAACGCGTTACAGAAACGAAGTTACTTTTTGCCGCAACTAGTACTCTAACGCATTACTTTTGAAATTCAGTAACGCTACTTACGTTACTGAATGGTTCGTCACTGCGTTATTTGCGTTATATACGGCGTAGATTGATAGCGAGCGGTAGTGATTATTATTATTATCCTCATCCCCACCCGCGTAGAATGATACGAGGCGAGTCTGGCCACTGGCCAATCAGAAGTGCGCAAGAAATGCGGCTACGGAAAGAAATAGACCCTCTCTATTGTAAACAAAACAAACGCTCGCTATGAATCTACATAAAAAGAACGCAGTAACAAACTAACAAACCATTTAGCAACTACTTGGAGAGATAATTAATATACAACATGGAAACGAGATAAAGAACATGTTTGAGGCGCTGCTGGAGTCAACTGGACTAACGTAACGTTACTACATCTCAACCACCGCAGACTTTGGTGAGTCAGTGCAATGTGTTCACTGAAACTCAAGTTGATCAACGGATTTTGACTGTACGAAATCTGCCAGGGAATCTCATAATACTAATCAAACAATATAAATATAGTCCTTTCATGCACAATTGATATCCTAACTATTCTAACGTTGCAATGCTTTGATTGATATCTTAAACAACGTTGCAACTTGCAAGATGGTGAATGAATGAATGAATGAAAACTTTATTTAACAGATTGCAGAATGGGTACAATACAGTACGGCTCAATACATACAATTGTTAAGGGGATGCAGACCTGAGAAAGACGTTTGTCTTGTTTCCATCAGGGTCCCCCATTTTCAATTCATATAGACATTTATGACATACACAACATACATGACATTTATGGCATAGGGACATATAGGTATTTAGTACTGATACATTTGTGACATAAACGGTATTCAAATATACAGTACTCAGTGGTGCGTTATTGAAATCATCTGGGGTGACACGCACCACGTGCACGCGCGCTCCTGGCGCGTGCGCGCGCTCCCGCGAATGCGCATTTAATGTCCCCTCGCTTGGGCACAGACTAAAGACAGTGTCTAATTGCCTCTACGAATGGAATGTAACACGTCTTCACAACAAGTTAGGTGTGAATGTGTCTGAGAACGTATTTAACACACCTGACGACCGGCGCTATTGATATGCAAATAGCGAGTGAGCTTGCACACCGTGCTACCCCGTCCCATGAACAACGCATGCCTGACAGTACTGTTACCCCTAGCTTTGGGTAGGGCGTTCCACATTGTTGTGGCATAATTGCGAAACGTTAGTCCCTTGTTTGAGCCGAATCTGGGTTTGTTGAGCTTCCTCTGGTGTAGTGGTTGTGGTATTCACTGACCTTTGGGAAGTATTTTGACATGTACATGGGTACCCCGGTCGTATAGTGTATCTTGTAGACCAGGCCCATTGCAAGTTGCTGTACTCTGTCGTCTACTCTAAGCCATCCTAGGTTGTCAAAGTGGGCAGGGGTGAGGTGGGTTCTGGGGTCCAGGTCAAGTAGTAGTCTGACCAGTTTGTTTTGTGATGTTTGTAATTTTGTTTTAAGCACCTTTGAGGTGCTTTGGTACCATGAGGTGCAAGCATAGTCGTAGTACCCTTGAATTATAATGGTTATAATGAAACGCTCCGGCGACATCAAGGCTGTTCCTTCAACCGGCGCACTTCTTATTATATGACTCGGGACAACATTTGTTTGTGTCAGATTTGTGTTTGTATCTAGACCACATTGCTTAGCAGAGTTCGGTGATGTGAATGGAAACTGTCAAGTTGATCAACCGATTTTGAGTACTATAGGGCATGGGACTCGGGAGCAATCTTTTTTTTTTATCTTTTTTTTTAAATAACTAAATAGTTACTTTTCACAGTAACTCATTACTTTTGGGTGTAAGTAACTAGTACAGTAACGAAGTTACTTTGAAATGAAGTAACTAGTAAAGTAACTGAGTTACTATTTTTCAGTAACTAGCACAACACTGATAATGCATATAATATAATATATATAATATGTATGAACAGCAATAGTGCAATAAGCATCTCACATGAATGAGTGAACGAACGTCTCTGCCGCAGGCGAGTGAGGGAATGAGGACTAAGATGGCCGCTCAGTAATAACAGCGCAGATCAAGGCATGTCCGGTTGGGTGCTGGTAAGACGCTGCCCCCTAGTGGCCGGCGATAAACTCTTCATCCCCCCCAGACCGGAAAGCTAAGGGTAGGAATAGCTTAACGGTCTAAATCCTGTATCCAGCTGCCGGACTCGGGCTCGTAACGTGCAGGCGGCCTCCTCACGCGGCCCGGCCGAGTAGGCGGGGGCAGCGTCGGTGGCGACCGTGGCACCGGAAGCGGCGCGCCCAGGAAGGCACCGGCAGGAGCGGTGAGGTCAGAGGCCGCCTCATCAGCAGGCGCCGTAGGGAAGGCGCCCATAGCCGAGTCGCGGGGCTCATCAGCCGGCTGCTGAGTAAACCCCTGGGGCATCGCGGGCGGGGGCTGACGGGTGGGGGCCGGGGTGGGGACAACGGGTGGGGGCAGACGTCCCATTGCAGTAGGTGGCGGCGACGGCGCAGCCGACTGCTGATGGGCGCAGGGTGTGGCCGGTGTGTAGGCGCGGAGGAAACGCCGGTTGCGCAATGTTAGGCGTCCCGAACCGTCGACCCTGACCCGATACTGGTCGTGGCCCAGTGACTCCACCACCACCCCTGACCTGTCCCATTTGTGAGGGCTCGGGCCCTGCTGGTTCTGGAGGAATACTCTCTCGCCGAGTGCCAACGGGCGGAGCGGTCTCGAGTGAGTCCCCAGAGACTCGGTGGTACGGGACATACAGGTCCGAAAAGCGTCCTCCTTTGCCGCCCATGCCTCGCGCCACAGCAGGCGGATATGTGGGTTCGAGAACTTCTCGAGGCGGTTCACGAAGGAGAGCGAGCCTCGAAGGGGGCGGCCAAAGATGATCTACGCTGGCGAGAGGTTGCAGTCGGGGTCAGGTGTGTTTCTCAACTGCAGCATCGCGCGCAGGAAGCGGTCCTGATCAAGGCTGCCCGACGGGCCGGTGTTGGACATCAGGAGGCGCTTAGCAGCCTTCACCGCCACTTCTGCCCTCCCGTTCGACTGTGGAAAGCTGACGGAGGATATACGGTGCTTGACGTGCCATAGGCGGAGGAAGTCCTCAGTGTGGCTCGCCTTGAATTCCGGACCGCCGTCGCTTGAGAGCTCCTCCGGTATGCCGAAGGTGGCGAAGAACGAACGGAGGTGTTGGACCAGGCCCGCTGAGCCTGCCAGGGCAGTACCAGCCGTAGAGCTCAGGACCTCTACCCAGCCCGAGAGCCGGTCCCCAACAACTAGGTAGTGACGGCCCCCATAGTCGAAGAAGTCCGCAAACACCGCCTCGAACGGAGTGGATGGGGGTGATGATGGCAGGGGGGGTGTAGCCGCCTGTGACGGAGCATTGCGGTTGCAGTCTGCACACCCGTCCCTGGTGGCTTGAATGTCCCCTGACATCCCGGGCCAGTAGACTATCGCTCGGGCATGCTGCCCCATCGCTGAAGTCCCCTGGTGGGCGGCGTGGAGATGCCGAAGGACTCTCTCACGGAGGGATGGGGGAACCACGACGCGGTCCTGATAGAGCAGGACGCCGTCCTGTGCGTAGACGGACTCACAGACCGATGACAGGCTCGCCAGGGCGGGGTCGTTGACGTCAATTCCACCCTCCTGCTCGATGAGGCGGAGGAGGTGGCCAAGGCCCTCGTCAGCCGCTGTCTCTTGTGCGAGGAGGGGCCAAGAGACGGCACCGAGCTCTCGTGCATCGTCACGGATGGAGGCCATGAGTGCTGATTCCACGGCGTCAGGCTCGCTCGGCAGCCACAGTGAGATGCCGTTCGTCGAGCCCGAGGGGGAAGGGTGCCTTGAAGTGGCGTCAGCGGCATAGTTGCTCTTGCCAGGCAGATGCACAATGTCAAAGCGCCATGGGAGGGTGCGCTGCTTGAGTCTAAATAGACGCAAGTTCGTAATCTCATCCAGCATGCGGTCGCCAAAGATCTTCACCAGCGGCTTGTGGTCGGTGACCACGACGAGGTTGTCGGACCCCTGCGTGAAGTACCGCGTCTGTTCCAGACCCCAGGCCACGGCCAGGGCCTCTCCTTCGACAGCCGCATAACGCTGCTCCGCAGGGGACAGGAAACGCGACCCCGCGAGGGTGATCCTCCATCCTCCTGGACAGCAGTCCGGTATGCCCGAGGCACAGTGACAGTGCTGCTGGAGCAGGAAGTAGCCAATGCCGAGCTTGGACCAGTCAGGGCGGAGGCAGGTACGCTTCTGCATGTCGTAGATCTCCACGCCCTCACGGATGGCCCCAATTATGGCCTGCTTGGACGTCTGGAACGCCTCCTCCAGAGCGGGGGACCATAGGAACACACAACGTGGGCTGAGGAATGGCTTGAATGGAGCCATCGTCTCACGCAGCTGGGCATAGTTAGCCACCTGGTTAACAAGGCCGAACCAGCTCCTGATATCCGTCGTGGAGCCCGGTGTAGGGAAGTCCCGGATGGCGTCCAAGTATTTCGGGAGTGGTTCGATGGTGGACTCCGACACCCTGAAGCCAGCGAAATCGACGCACCTCTCCGCGAATTGAAGCTTATCTGGGTTCAACACGATGCCCGACCGGCCGACACGCGTGAGGAAGTCGATGGTCCTCCACCAGTGTTGCTCCAGGTCAGTGTCATAGTGGATGGTGTCATCCACACAGCGTTCCTTGCGCTCATAGTCCGAGAGGACGGCGTCGAACCGGCGGTTGTAGCCATCCCCTGACGACAGGAAGCCCTGTGGTGCCCTGGTGTAGCGCCAACGGCCGAAGGGTGTGATGAAGGTAGTGAGGTGGCGATCCGACTCACGCAGGGGGACGCTGTGGTAGCCGTTCCAGGCATCCGTGACGATGCACGAGAGCTCGGTGCCGTCTCTTGGCCCTTTGTCTTTTATTAAATACTGAAACTGACATTGAGGAGTGTGTTTCTTCATGAAGACACCATGGTCGTCGTTGGATGCTCTGTCCCCGCCTGTGAGTTCACATCAGGCGACGTGTCCGAAGCACTCGCCATTGCTATGTTGAACAATCATGGACTTGCCCATCAGCACGCAGCGCCTGTCATGGCCGCGCCGGCCCAGGCCCCAGCCCCTCGCGGCCCGAGACTCGATCGGCCCAGGGTTGACGTGGGCGTGTCAATAGAGGAATGGAATGTGTTCATCCGACGTTGGGACGTATTCTGCACCGGCTCAGGCATAGAGGATGCCCAGGCCCCCGTCCAATTGTTTCAGTGCGCCGGGCCTGTGCTTGGAGACAGCCTGCTGAAAGCCGCCCCCGGCGCCGCTACCGGACCTTTGCAGGACCTGATCGCCGTCATGCGCTCTCTGGCTGTCATCCCGGTCGCTACATGTGTCCTGCGCACCGAGCTACTTCAGCTACGACAGGAACGAGACAAGACATTCCGCACACTCGCTGCCAGAGTGCGGGGCAAAGCAGAGACATGCGCATATAGTGCGGCAGAGACGTTCGTTCACTCATTCATGGTGTCTTCATGAAGAAACACTCCTCAATGTCAGTTTCAGTATTTAATAAAAGACAAAGATGAAGACACCCTGAAACAGACAAGACAACACACTCAGCTGACAATGTGTAACATGAATACATAATAACACTATGGTAACACATAAATATATATATCTGTATAATGCATATAATATAATATATATAATATGTATGAACAGCAATAGTGCAATAAGCATCTCACATGAATGAGTGAACGAACGTCTCTGCCGCAGGCGAGTGAGGGAATGAGGACTAAGATGGCCGCTCAGTAATAACAGTGCAGATCAAGGCATGTCCGGTTGGGTGCTGGTAAGACGCTGCCCCCTAGTGGCCGGCGATAAACTCTTCAGGAACCCCGGCTGGGACCATGACAGATGTGGCATAATTTCGAAACGTCTTTAGTCCCTTGTTTGAGCCGAATCTGGTGTTATGGTTTGACACCGACCCCAAACGCTAACGACACAGAGAGAGTAGTTTCAGAGTTAGCCAAAAACTAGGGCTTGTTTTATTTCACAGAATAGCAGCAAGAACTTGGTTGAAAACAGACAAAGACTGGGATACAAGCATTTGAGGAATGTTGCTGCTCTGCAGCTTCTCCCGGGGAGGTTCGTCTGAGGAATCTGACAGTGACGTCAGAGCCGCTCTGCAGAATCCTCTCGGCAGTACTCCGAGGTGGTAGCGGGACAGGGAGAGAGAGAGAGCGGGTTATCTCAGAGTACAGTTGGGAACAGACAGGTGACAGGTGAAGTGACTTGTCCCAAACAGATAATCCAAGTGACTGAATCTTCTGTGTAAATACACACTGTGAGCAATGTCCCAACAACAATCCAAGTGATAGAATCTTCGGTGCGAATACACACAGTGAGCGATGTCCCAATAATAATCCAAGTGATAATATCTTCGGTGTGAATACACACAGTGAGCAAAGTTCAAACAATAATTAATCCCAATGAACAATCCAAAAAACAGGCACAGGGTGAGAGACAGACTGAACAAAAAGCAGGATCTCTTCAGTGTTTAACACACACGAAAAATGATAGGGTCAAAAGACTGTCTTGCAAAACTCACCCAGGCGCTGTGCGTAAAGAGAGCAGATCAAACAGGGCGAGCGCGTCGTTACGGGAAACGGGTTGTCCAAGCGGAATACTTCTTGAGAGTCCTGGGAAGCAAAGCACAGGGAACAGCAGGCAACGGAAGGAACGGCAAATGCAGAGAATATATCAAAACGATCCAACAACACTTGATGGGGAATCGGGGTATATATAATCAAAAGGAATGCTTAATGACAAGCTGTGACAGCTGCGGGATGAGATTGACAAGCGTGTGGTTGGGGAAGCACCAATCAAACGGCGTCTACAGGAAGAAGCGTGTGAAGAGGAGAATGCAATCAATTAACTGAAAACTTAAAGGAACAGAGCGAGTAGGCTTAAAGGAACAGAGCGAGTAGGTGAGCAGCGGACAAAAACCTCACAGTACCCCCCCCTCCACGGGAGCCACCCGGCGACCAGGCCGACCCGGCTCGTCCGGATGGGCACGATGGAAGTCCGTGATCAGGCCGGGATCCACGATGAGCTGTCGGGAGACCCAGCTCCGCTCCTCCGGGCCGTAACCCTCCCAGTCCACCAGGTACTGGAACCCCCGACCCCGCCGTCGAACGCCCATCACCTGCCACTGGGGGTGACCATCCACCATCTCGGGAGGTGGAGGATCAGGAGCTGGAGGCATCAGGGGACTGAGGGAGACAGGCTTAACCCGGGAGACATGGAAAACGGGGTGAATGTGCATGGACGCAGGAAGTTTCAGACACAGAGCCGCCGGACTGAGTACCTTCAGAACCTCGAAAGGTCCGACGAACCGGGGGTTAAGTTTCTTGGCCGAGGACCGAAGCGGGAGGTCCTTCGCGGAAAGCCACACCCTCTGCCCAGGGTGGTACGTCGGCGCAGGTACCCGGCGCCGGTCGGCCCCACGACAGGCGCGCTCAGATGTCCGGAGCAGCGCGGTCCTGGTGATCTCCCAGACCCGTCGGCAGCGGTCGAGGTGGACCTGCACGGAGGGAACTGCCACCTCCGTCTCCTGTGCGGGGAAAAGAGGGGGTTGGTAGCCCAGGGAAACCTCAAAAGGTGAGAGGCCGGTGGCGGAACTGACCATGGAGTTGATGGAGTACTCGACCCTGGGAAGGAAACGGCTCCAGGAAGCTGGTCTCTTGGCTGCCACACACCGAAGAGCAGACTCCACGCTCTGGTTCATCCTCTCCGTTTGTCCGTTAGTCTGGGGATGATAACCAGAGGAAAGACTGACCGTCGCCCCCAATCCCTTGCAAAAAGCCCGCCATACCTGGGAGGTGAACTGGGGCCCCCGGTCAGAGACGATGTCCTGGGGAAAACCATGAAGGCGGAACACGTGGTGAGTCAGGAGGTCCGCCGTCTCGGCCGCCGAGGGAAGCTTGGAAAGGGCCACGAGGTGAACCCCCTTGCTGAATCGATCCACCACGGTCAGAAGGCAAGTGTTCCCCAGGGAGGAGGGAAGACCTGTGACGAAGTCTAGCGCCACATGTGACCAAGGACGGCTCGGAACGGGAAGTGGCTGTAACAGCCCGGAGGGTGCCTGGTGCGAGGCCTTGCTGCGGGCACAGACCGCGCAGGCCAATACGAACTCCTTGACGTCGTTCCGCATGGTGGGCCACCAGAAACGACAAGCCAGGAAGGAGAACGTGCGATGAACGCCCGGGTGGCAGGCGAACCGGCTGGTATGGCCCCACAGCAGCACCCGGGACCGGACAGAGTCGGGGACGAAGAGACGATGAATCGGTACGTTGCCTGGAGCTCGCTGGAAGCGTAGGGCACGTCTAACCACCCCCTCGATGCCCAAGGTGATGGCTCCTACCACCCTGGCCTCCGGGAGGATGGGAGTCGGGTCCTCAGAGGGTGGAGCCCCCTTGGAGTGTAACCGGGACAGGGAGTCGGCCTTCGTGTTGCGGGAACCAGGACGAAAAGTCAGCGAGAAGTCGAACCGACTGAGGAAGCTGGCCCATCTCGCCTGCCGACCGTTGAGGCGCTTGGAAGCGCGGATGTACGTCAGGTTCTTGTGGTCCGTCCAGATGGTAAATGGCTCCTCGGCCCCCTCAAGCCAATGACGCCACTCCTCCAAAGCAGCCACGACCGCCAGCAGCTCCCGATTGCCGATGTCGTAGTTCCTCTCGGCAGGGAGGAACCGACGCGAGTAGAAGGCGCACGGATGTACCTTCTGGTTTGTTGCCAAACGCTGGGATAAGACAGCCCCCAGTCCAGTATCCGAGGCGTCCACCTCAACGATGAACTGTCTCTTGGGGTCAGGGTGGAGCAAGATCGGGGCGGAAGTGAACCTCTTCTTGAGGGAGCGGAACGCAGCACATGCCGCTGGGGACCAGTCGAACGGCAGGGCGGGAGAGGTCAGTCTGGTAAGTGGCTCCGCCACTTGACTGTAGTTCCGGATGAACCTTCGGTAGAAGTTGGCGAACCCGAGGAAACTCTGTAACTCCTTCCGAGAGGTGGGTTCAGGCCATTCCTCCACTGCTTGGATCTTGCGAGGATCCGCTCGGGTCAAGCCCTTCTCCACGATGAAGCCCAGGTAGTCGACGGAGTCGGAGTGGAAACGGCACTTCTCCGCCTTGACGAAGAGCCGATTGTGGAGGAGGCGCTCCAGCACACGGCGGACATGCTGGATGTGCTCCTCGAGGGTCATGGAGAAGATGAGGATGTCGTCCAGGTACACCACCACAAACTCCTCCAGCATGTCACGAAGGACGTCGTTCATGAGCGCCTGGAATACCGCCGGGGCGTTGGTGAGGCCGAACGGCATCACCAGGTACTCGTAGTGGCCCCTGGGGGTCTTGAAGGCGGTCTTCCATTCATCGCCCTCACGGATACGGACAAGATGGTAGGCACTCCGGAGGTCCAGCTTGGTAAAGACGGTAGCTTGGGTGAGAGGCTCGAAGGTGGAGTTCATGAGAGGAAGAGGGTACTTGTTCTTGATGGTGATCTCGTTGAGCTGGCGATAGTCGATGCAGGGTCGAAGGTCCCCGTCCTTCTTCCCAACAAAGAAGAAACCGGCCGCCACCGGGGAGGAGGAAGGCCGAATGTTTTATGGAGAGGTTTATTATGTGTGTGATGACTGGGGTGATGGCGGCTGCTGAGTCTCTGAGGAATTTGGAGGGGATGTTGTCATGACCAGTGGCCTTGTTCGGTTGGAGGGCGCTCAGTTTATTGAGTACCTCATCTGTAGTTACCATTACCAGTTTGAAATCGTCTTTGTGGACGCCTAGGTTCTTGTAGTATGCTACTATGTGTTCTACCCCATACTGCCCTGAGTGGGAGGGTAGTTTGTTTACCAGTGTTGTGGCTATGTTTGTGAAGAAAGTGTTTAAGTAATTGGCTACATCCAGTTTGTCTGTGATGAGCGTGTTGTCCGTCTTTATGTTTATGTTTGAGAACCTGGTTTTAAGTTTTTTACTGCAGCCTAGTTGATTATTGAGTAATTTCCAAAGTTCACGTGGTTTATTTTTGTTTTCCTCAGTTTTGTCATTGATGAAATTTTTTTGTGCAGTTTTTATCATGGAGTTTACGTCATTTCTTAGTCTGTTTCTTTCTAGTTTGAGTTCAGTCACGTGGGCTTGGAGTTCACTGCTCGTGGTGTAGTGTATCTTGTAGACTAGGCCCATTGCAAGTTACTGTACTCTGTCGTCTACTCCAGTGGTGCAGTGGCAAATTGACAGTAGGTCAAACGCTCCACGCGCGTGTGCGTGCGCGCGCATGCACAGTTTTTTTTGGCTGCTCTCGTCCTGCAGCTGGATACTATTGCCTCACAGCGCGGCCGTCAGCGCGCGGCCCAGAGAGCGCCGCTGGCTCTGCGGCTCTGCAGCTGCATGCTTCTCCGGGAGTCCGGTTGGATAATGCCATGTAAAAGGCGATTGCGCGTACTTCAGCCTCAGTGAGCGAGGTATAACGCCGTTATACCGAGTTATACCAGCACTGCAACACTGGTCTACTCTAAGCCATCTGTAGGAGCCATTTCATTTGATTTAATAGTTTTGACTAAATAGCGCCGCCACTGGTCGCCTCGTAAAATGGCACCATGGCCCTTCTATTAATTATGGCCCAGCTGTGTGTAGGGACACGCCAGACGAGAAACAGATTTTCAACCGCTCGCTTGCTACACACACACACAGCGCAGATTGAATGAATGAAAGACTGAAAAGAAAGACTTTGTTTAGAATCATTTTGAGTTTATTTGAAACCCTTTTGCTGCGCCTGTTTGTTTTGAAACCCTTTTAGTACAAGTCTGGAGCCTGTTTTGTTTCATTGTTTTCTCCGTTATTATTTGGAACTTTACGCAACACCTTCCATAAAACTCAACCGGTTCGAACCCCATCAGATGCAACTATCAACAAACATCAAACCGTGAGTAACAAACAGCCCAAGTCAATGTGGTGTGAGCGCGTTGAAGACGTTTGATTGATTGATTGAAAACTTTATTAACAGATTGCAGAATGGGTACAATACAGTACAGCTCAATACACACAATTGTTAAGGGGATGCAGACCAGAGAAAGACTTTCGTCTTGTTTACATCAGGGTCCCCCATTTTCAATTCATCAGGAATCCTCGTATCCTCGCTTAGATAGGCAAATTGAGCCTACACCATCCTAGGTTGTCAAAATGGGCAGGGGTGAGATGGGTTTTAGGAGTAAGGTCAAGCAGTAGTCGGACCAGTTTGTGTTGTGATGTTTGTAATCTTGTTTTTAGTGCCTTTGAGGTGCTTTGGTACCATGAGGTGCAAGCATAGTCGTAGTACCCTTGAATGAGTGCTCCTGCCAGAGTGAATTGAAAATGGGGGACCCTGATGTAAACAAGACGAAAGTCTTTCTCTGGTCTGCATCCCCTTAACATCTGTGTGTATTGAGCTGTACTGTATTGTACCCATTCTGCAATCTGTTAATACAATTTTCAATCAATACAATCAATCAATCAATCAATCAATCAATCAGTCTTCAGGGTATTCTTGTTTACCAGAGAGGAGATCCGGTACAAGAATCTTGTTCTTTGGTTGACTGTTTTTATTACATTGGATGCCATTTTGTCACAGGAAAGATTTGCATCTAGGATGGAACCCTAGGTATGTAATTTCATCTTTCCTTGTGACAATATTATCACCCACTGTAACAGAGGACACCCACACACACTAATGAACAACAACATAAATCATCTGGGAGAAGTGGTCTTCTAGTCTGCTTTAATTTATTTAGTAATATATCCAAAGCGACTTAGAAATTGTGAACAACAAGTCAGCAGGAGGGGTACATTTCTGGCAGCTAAGGGTTCAAATGTGTCGAATTTGAGCATATTAATGTTAGCTGGAAAACGGTCGGAAATTATATCCAAGGCAGAGGTCTTCATTTCCATAACTACTCCTCTGGCTTTTTACTGGGTGAACATATTTTCTACAATCGATGGGTAACACGCAGTACCAAGCTAGTAAAGGTGCATTTCTTGTTTTTTGTTGAGCCCCAGTGGCCTAATGGATAAGGCACTGGCCTCCTAAGCCAGGGATTGTGGGTTCGAGTCCCATCTGGGGTGAGCCTTTTTAGAAATTCCTTGCCTTATTTTGATGCGTTCGTCAGAATAATTCATTGCTTACCACAGTATCCACGCAAAATCTGCAAACATAAAAAGTTATGTCATATTCATTGTCATGAAGCAAACCTTATGACATACGTTTCCAGTGGTTCCATGGTGTAATGGTTAGCACTCTGGACTCTGAATCCAGCGATCCGAGTTCAAATCTCGGTGGAACCTATCTTTTCCCCCCCTACATTGTGTGAGTGAGGAAAAATTCCTAACGTCAGTTGACAGAACGAATACATACAGCTAGTAATGTACCGGCATGTGCTTATAACATCATTATGTGGCATTCACCGTTCAGCACATGCCGTAAATGTTATGGCAATTGTTGCCACGACGATATGTTTCGGCAGTCGTAAATTCAACATGGCGACTTCCATTGCTCAATGTTGTTTCTTGCTCTCTCGCTGTTCAAGTTATACCAAATTGATCATTCGAAGTGTAAAACCAGGCATTGTTGGCGAAAACACACTGTTCAGACACTGCGTACGTCAAACTCCAGGCTATGGAAACCGAGGGACGGATAATGCACAGCAGGTAAGAAATCTGTGAGCCCGAATAGCTCTGCACGTGAAATATTATGATGAGCACAGTAGCCTAGTAATGTGTTCAAATTCGATGAAGTGGACACCACTACACCGCTGATATGTTTCTGTTGTTGTTGTTGTTTGTCTAAAGTTATTTCAGGATATCCAGGTCGACATTCCAGTGGGTAAGGATATATCTCTGATATTACTGCTGCGAGCCTGCGACCTATCTTGTGTTATATAGCCTACTTTCAGCTGTACTTGTTTGTAGCCCAATTCAGGTCTTCTCAGTGTTGATTGATTGAAAACTTTATTAACAGATTGCAGAATGGGTACAGTACAGTACAGCTCAATACATACAATTGTTAAGGGGATGCAGACCAGAGAAAGACTTTCGTCTTGTTTACATCAGGGTCCCCCATTTTCAATTCATCATAACATATACATACATTGATTGATTGATTGATTGATTGATTGATTGAAAAGTTTATTAACAGATTGCAGAATGGGTACAGTACAGTACAGCTCAATACATACAATTGTTAAGGGGATGCAGACCAGAGAAAGACTTTCGTCTTGTTTACATCAGGGTCCCCCATTTTCAATTCATCATGACATACAGATAGACAGTACTGCTACATCTATACATTTATGACATATCAGATTTGCCAATACAGTACTGTTTGTGATACCAAAAGAGTCCAGAAAAGAGAGTATATACATTTGACATAGAAACTGTACATTGGAGGGTAGGTGGGGGGGGACTGTACATTGGAGGAGGTTGGGTGTGGGTGGGGTGGGACACTGTACACCTGTACAAGCAAAACTGTACATTGGAATATTGACAACGATACTTGGTCATTTACTGTACATTGGGTTGGGTTAGGACATTTACAGGGGCCAGTTTCGAATTGCAGTCTCCCGTAGGTGTTCTTTGAGAGCGTTTTTGAAAGTGGGTAGTGATTCACATTCCTTTACAGCTTTGGGTAGGGCGTTCCACATTGATGTGGCATAATTGCGAAACGTGTTTAGTCCCTTGTTTGAGCCGAATCTGGGTTTAACATGATTTGTGGAGCTCCCTCTGGTGTTGTGATCGTGGTATTCACTGACCTTTGGGAAGTATTTTGACATGTACAGTACATGGGTACCTTGGTCGTGTAGTGAATCTTGTAGACCAGGCCCATTGCAAGTTGCTGTACTCTGTCGTCTACTCTAAGCCATCCTAGTTTGTCAAAGTGGGCAGGTGGGTTCTAGGAGTAAGGTCAAGCAGTAGTCTGACCAGTACCAGTTTGTTTTGAGATGTTTGTAATTTTGTTTTTAGCGCCTTTGAGGTGCTTTGGTACCATGAGGTGCAAGCATAGTCGTAGTACCCTTGAATGAGTGCTCCTCCCAGAGTCTTCAGGGTATTCTTGTTTACCAGTGAGGAGATCCGGTACAAGAATCGAGTTCGTTGGTTGACTTTTTTTATTACATTGGATGCCATTTTGTCACAGGAAAGATTTGCCTCTAGGATGGAGCCCAGGTAGGTAATTTCTTTCCTTGTGACAATATTGTCACCCACTGTAACTGAGAAGCCGTCGGTCTTGCTGAGTTTGTTATTTGAACCGAAGAGAATGGACTCTGTTTTGCCCATGTGTAATGATAGTTTGTTATCAGCGAGCCATATGCAGATTTTGCCTAGTTCCGAGCTGAGGGTTTTTTCAACCTGTAACTTGTTCTTGTCAGAGACCAGCAGGGCTGAGTCGTCCGCAAACAGGAACAAGTTGCAGTCACAAGCTGACGACATGTCATTTGCATAAATTAGGAACAGTAGCGGACCTAGTATGCTTCCTTGTGGAACACCACAGCTCACTGTGAGGGGGGGGAGGATAGGGTACCGTTTACCTTCACCATCTGTTCTCTCCCCTCCAGGTAGGATTGCATCCAGCTCACTGATAGGCTATCAAAACCAATTGCTTTTAGCTTGTCAAACAGAATGGTGTGATTGACAGTGTCGAAGGCCTTTTGTAGGTCCAGCATGACCATGCCGCAGTATTTGCCCACGTCCACCTCTTGTTTGATGTGGTTGTTTAAATAGAGAAGGCATGTGTCAGTGGAGTGGGATGTTCTGAAGCCAAATTGGAATTTGTAGATTAGATTTTTTTTCGCGAGGTACTTTTTGACCTGTTCGTATAAAGTTTTCTACCATGACTTTCGAGATGGAGGTAAGGATAGAAACAGGGCGGTAGTTGCCTGGGTCTAATTTACTGCCCTTTTTGTGCAGGGGTGTTACTCTCGCAATTTTGAAGTCCTTGGGGACATGTCCCTGTTTTATGGAGAGGTTTATTATGTGTGTGATGACTGAGGTGATGGCGGCTGCTGAGTCTCTGAGGAATTTGGAGGGGATGTTGTCATGGCCAGTGGCCTTGTTCGGTTGGAGTTTTTTGAGTACCTTATCTGTTGTTACCATTTCCAGTTTGAAGTCATCTTTGTGGACCCCTAGGTTCTTGTAGTATGCTACTATGTGTTCTACCCCATAATGCCCTGAGTGGGAGGGTAGTTTGTTTACCAGTGTTGTGGCTATGTTTGTGAAGAAAATGTTTAAGTAATTGGCTACATCCAGCTTGTCTGTGATGAGCGTGTTGTCCGTATTTATGTTTATGTTTGAGAATCTGGTTTTAAGTAGGGGCGGCTAGGTGGTGTAGTGGGCAAGGCACTCGCCACCAATGTGGAGACGCTGGGTTCGCGTGTTCGAATCCAGCTCTCCACATTGTTTTCAGTTTGGCTGGTCGTCCGTACTAATACAATTGGCAGTATTAGAGGGTGGGAAACTGATGGGTGGGGATCGGGCGTTGTGGACAGCGACTCCTACAGGTCGGTTGGTGCGCCTGCGCAGTAGAATCAGGAAGTGTCGGGGGCAGCGTGAGCCTCCCACGCGTTACTCCTCGCCACTGAGAGATCGAGCCGCGCAGGTGAAAAGATGCGACTGCTGTTACCTCAAGTACCGGAGGGGACTTGTGCTATGTATGACTTAGTCCACATTGCAGCCGGCTTGTGGGAGGCAAGAAACAGCATTCGTGACAGGGGAGGGTTGAATTGGATGATACGAAATTGGGATGGGAGAAAATATAGAAAATGGGAGAAAAAGTGGATCAAAAAAAAAAAGAGAATCTGGTTTTAAGTTTTTTTTTACTGCAGCCTAGTCGATTATTGAGTAATTTCCAAAGTTCACGTGGTTTGTTTTTGTTTTCCTCGGTTTTGTCATTGATGACATTTTTTTTGCTGTTTTGATCATGGAGTTTACGTCATTTCTTAGTCTGTTTCTTTCCAGTTTGAGTTCAGTCACGTGGGCTTGGAGTTCACTGTCTTCATTGTCTTTGTCATAAAATCCACATAATTATTCTAAATCGTACTACTGTTGTGTCTTTTGTCCTATAGACCGTCTGACAATATCTTACAGTCGAAGCAGCGGTCCAGGTGGTCAGCATGTCAATAAAGGTGACAATATAACTTCTGCTAACATTCTTCGCCACACATTTCTGAGTCTACTTTTGACTCATTTCTAACCAAACAACCCTGGCGTCCTCTTTCAACTTGTAGTGAACACGAAAGCAGAGGTCCGATTTCATGTACGAACAGCAGACTGGATCCCAGAAGATATTCGGCAAAAAGTTATCGAAAAGGTTTGTATTAAAACGTTTGTTTTGAAATGAAGATCAAACAAGTCTGACTGAATGCTAACATTGTTTTACCTAAAATAGATATTTAACTATGTAAAGAATGTTAGAGTTTAGGAGGAGCAGTCAACCTTCAAAGAAGCTACCAGGATCTGCTGTCACCACTGATGGCGCCCACGCTGGCATTTATTTAGACTTGGTGCCCAGTTGACCTATCTAAAACCACACCCTCTTTTCTTCCTCCTTCAATCACAACTGTTGCTTCCCTCAACTTTGCTTGTCCGAGGAACAAGTTTGTGCCTGTGTTACAAGTAAGATTTTTAGATGCAAAGCACCCAATATACCACAATGTCACTCACTCATTCACTCACAGTTGGTGCCCTTAGTGGTGGTTCACAGGCATTGGTACTTTGACTCATGTTCAAAGAAATTACCCTTGTGCGTTGCATCTATGACACTATCCTTGATAGACTAGCTTTTCAAAATAAAGTGAGTGAAATGGGTTGCCAGAACGGCCAATATTGGTGGTTGCCCGATCATGAAATCCTCTAGTAGTAAATGGTAAAATGTTCTACCATAGAGAAATCTTTGAGATAATGTTGTACGTTGCCAGTCAGAGGGAAAGGGCATCACTGTTATGATCCGGTTGGTTTTCACTAACTGACAGATGTGATATTCACTGGTATCTGTACATTTCTAAAGCTCTGCTCTGTAAACTACCATCCTATATCTCATCTATGTTGCCCTGGAATTCTGGTCCATGCGTAGCACACTCCAGATTGTCTGGTTCTTCACACACCTTATGCTAGGACTGAGTATGGAAAGACTGCTTTTATTGTTGATGCAGCAGCATCTTGGAATTGCTTGCAACTTGACCTAAAGTTGAGTTCCCTTGTCTCTCTTGCCTGTTTTCGATTTTTGTTTCAATGTACGATGCTACTACTCCTCTATTTATATTTTCCCTCGGCTGTATAACATTTTATTTCTTTTCTTTTCTTTTAAACGTTTATAAGTATTTTTAACATTTGTTTATGTGTTTGGATTTGTTGATGCCATCATGTAAACTCTGCATCATTGAAAATGAGGGGCCCCCTCAATTTACTCCCAAGTTTAAATATAGTACAAAATAAATTAAAATAGTACTGGTATGATTCTTTCTTTCATGGCGCAGAACAAGAGCCGTATCAATAAGGCAGGGGAGCTGCTGGTGACCTCAGAGCTCAGCAGGAACCAGCATCGTAACCTTGGCAACTGCATACAAAAGATCTCCGACATCATCGCAGAGGCCAGTGAAAAACCACATGAACCAACAGCAGAAGATATAGCCCTTAGGGCAGCCAGGTATTATTACAAAATGGGTGTAGTGATACAATAGAAAATTATTTAGGTTTCATTCATCATATTTTACCATGTTAACAACATTTTGACAATGTTTTGATATTAAATTCAAATGTAATGAATTTGAAGCATTATGTTAAGAGATTAAAGAAACACATTCGCCTGTCAATGTTAAAGACTGATGCAGTTGGATTTCCACACATAATGGTGCATCGTGCTCATGTATAATCCTAATTCCACAGCTAGTACTCGGTAAGAAACATGTTGTATGTGCTTCTTGTTCCAATGTTTCATGCAGGTTAGAGAAGAGGAACAAAGAGCGGCTAAAACTGAAGAAGATCCATTCAGCAACCAAGCAGGACAGACGAGTGGATTTTGACTAAGGAGTAATAGACTTTTTTATGTACTGTATATGAATTAAGTTAATGTAATTTAGGCTATTTCTGTTAAGTTCAATGCTGTATAATTTAAGTACTGTACATATAATACAAATCTTTTAAATAGTCAATAATAAATAAACATGTGAAATAATAATAATAAATTTTATTTGGTGGCACCTTTCATGACACCCAAGGTCACCTTACAGATCATAAAGAAAAAAACAAAACAAACAACATGGAAGTATAAAACAGTGAAGTTAAAATAACAAGACAAACAAACAGCAGGGGGTATAGAACAGTGACAGGTTACAGTGAATATGCAAGTTTAAACAGATGGGTTTTTAGTTGTGATTTAAATGATGATAGGGAGTCTGTCGGACATGTGGGGGCAGGGAGTTCCAGAGTCTGGGAACCGAGCAGCTGAAAGCTCGAGCACCCATGGTGCTGAGGCGTAAGCTGGGGATGGATAGGAGTCCAGTAGAGGATGAGCGGAGGGTGCGGGAGGGGGTGTATTCCTGGAGGAGGTCAGTGATGTAGATGGGGGCTAGATTGTGGAGGGCTTTGAAGGTGAGTAGTCAAGTCAAGAGTTTTATAGGAGGTAGGAGGTTTTTGAAGTTGATCCGGTAGTGCACAGGGAGCCAGTGTAATTGAATGAGGACGGGGGTGATGTGGTCAGATGATTTGGTGTTGGTGATGATCCTGGCAGCAGAGCTTTGGATAATTTGTAGTCTGTTGAGGAGTTTTGTGGGAAGGCCGGTGAGGAGAGTGTTGCAATAATCGATCCGGGATGTGACGAATGAGTGGGCCAGGGTTTCAGTGTTTGATTGGGACAGAGATGGGTGGAGTCTGGAGATATTACGGAGGTGAAAGAAAGCAGACCGGTGATGTTTTTGATGTGTGGTGCAAAGGAGAGGGAGTCGTCCAGAATGACACAGAGGCTTTTAACTTGGGGGGAGAAGGGTACAGGGAAGCCGTCGATGGTGATGTTCGGAACTGGGGTGTTTTGTGATTTGGTGAGGGTGGATTTGGAGCCGATGAGCTGTCAGGATTTCCACTGCTGCTAACCCTGATGGACACTAGATGGCAGCTTAAGACTGTTTTTCTATTAGATGTTTGGCGTTATCTACACCCCCAAGGCGCAAGCGGCAAGGCCTTCCTTTTTTATTCTGATGCACATAAGGTCTATTCAAGACTAGCTTATTTCTTTATGTTTAAAAATGAGATTTCAAAGGTCACAAAATGTGAAATATTACCCATACCTATAGCAGACCATGCACCAGTCATAATGGAATTAAACTTGAAGATGGAACAAGGGGAAACTGTTTGGAGGTTAAACAACTCCTTATTTGGTGACCAGTGTTTCAAGGAGAAAATCAAATGTAGCATGAAGTCTTATTTTGAGATAAATGATAATGGAGGAGTGACATCTACAATACTATGGGAAGCTGCAAAAGCAACAATACGAGGCTAAATAATAGCATATTCATCCTGGAAAAAGAAGCAAAGAGATAGAGAAAAGATAGTACTGGAAAACAAAGTAAAGAAACTACAAGAAGAACATGAGAAAGGGATGAACAAAGATGTACAAGTGAACGTAGCTTAAATATTTTTTATAAAATAAAAGCAGTGGAAACAATAGAAATGCATGCAATTGAAAGTAATCTCATGCTCTGTAGGCAAACTTATTATGTCCAAAAGCCCTGAAAATATTAGCTTTTAAACTAAAGAAACTGAAAGAAAAAACTGCAATAGCCACTATCATGGATAAAAACTCCACATATAAGGGGGAAATCGAAAATAGCATTATGCTTTAAGGACTATTATCAAAACCTCTATACTCCAGAAGTAATAGGTGTGGACCCACAGACAATTAAATAATACCTACAGTAGAAACCTTCCCACAGTGTCTGATAAACAAAATAATGACTTAGTACAGCCAATAGTAGAGACAGACATTCTAAAGGTTATCCAGAAGGGTAAAACTGGAAGTGATGGATTTACTTGTGAATTTTACAGGGAGTCATTACTGTTATACCTAAGAAGGAAAATACCCGACAGATTGTTCATCATATAGACCAATAGCCTTCTTAAATGTACTGTAAATCAAAAGTTATTCACATCAATTATAGCAACCAGACTCTCACATATACTACCTAATATAATTAATCTAGATCTAACAGGATTTGTTAAATATCATCTCTTAACTGACAATGTGCGGTGTACTCTTAACATAATTGATCATGCAGTACAAACAAAGCAACAAATGTTGACATTGACGTTAGATGCTGAAATAGCCTTTGGTTGGGTGTCATGGCCCTTCTTCGGAGTATGTGAGAATTTTGGCTTCCACCAAACTTTTATTAAATTGATAATTGATTCACCTGTTAAGCCCTAGCCTAAAAGTACATACCCAAGTAAATGGAGGACGAAAATATGTTGGAAAAAATATGGGGTTTCTATTATGGAAAGGTATTTGATGACATAGACAGATCAGGCTTTGAGAGGATTTAAGTAATACATTAAACTAATAGAAAAGGATAGTAGCAGTAGTAGTAGTTGTAGTAGGCAGAGTGTTCCTTTGATCTACTACTCAATTGTTGGGAAACACCCTGTAGGCCAACATCTGTAATGAAAATTAAAATCCCCCTTTTTAAAAAATCTTTATTATTATTATAATCTTTCTATTATTATTATTTATTTATCTATTTGATATTTTATGTGTATGTTTATGTGGGTACGGATATGTATGGATATTGGACGTATACTATGGATGGACGGACAGAGGGACGGATGGATGGATAGGTATACTAGTCTAGGATCAGTAACATCTATACTGGTGAATGAATGAATGAATGAAAACTTTATTTAACAGATTGCAGAATGGGTACAATACAGTATGGCTCAATACACAATTGTTAAGAGATGCAGACCTGAGAAAGACGTTTGTCTTGTTTCTATCAGGGTCCCCCATTTTCAATTCATATAGACATTTATGACATACACAACATACATGACATTTATGGCATAGGGACATATAGGTATTTAGTACTGATACATTTGTGACATAAACGGTATTCAAATATACAGTACTGTTACCCCTAGATCCTGACAGAGTATATACATATGATGGGGAGGGGACTGTACATTAGGAGGGGGTGGGTGGGTGGGAGAGAGATATACATACGGTGGGGAGGGAATATATACATGCGGTGGGGAGGAGACTGTCTATTAGGAGGTGGTGGGGGTTTTGGGCATTTACGGTGGCCAGTTTCGAATTGCAGCCTCCCGTAGGTGCTCTTTAAGAGCGGTTTTGAATGTTGGTAGGGATTCACATTCCTTTACAGCTTTGGGTAGGGCGTTCCACATTGATGTGGCATAATTGCGAAACGTATTTAGTCCCTTGTTTGAGCCGAATCTGGGTTTAACATGATTTGTAGAGCTTCCTCTGGTGTAGTGGTTGTGGTATTCACTGACCTTTGGGAAGTATTTTGACATGTACATGGGTACCTTAGTCGTATAGTGTATCTTGTAGACCAGGCCCATTGCAAGTTGCTGTACTCTGTCGTCTACTCTAAGCCATCCTAGGTTGTCAAAGTGGGCAGGGGTGAGGTGGGTTCTGGGGGTAAGGTCAAGTAGTAGTCTGACCAGTTTGTTTTGTGATGTTTGTAATTTAGTTTTAAGCGCCTTTGAGGTGCTTTGGTACCATGAGGTGCACGCATAGTCGTAGTACCCTTGAATGAGTGCTCCTGCCAGAGTCTTCAGGGTATTCTCTTTTGTTTATGTATGCACTTGTGTTTTTTGTTTTTGTATGGGTGATGGGTAAAAAAAAGCTAAACATTTTAAATATATGTATGAATGTGTACATTTGTGTGTGTATGTATATGTATGCACATGTGTATGTATGGATATGTGTGTATGTATGTATATACAGTGGGGAGAACAAGTATTTGATACACTGACTGATTTTGCATGTTTTCCCACTTACAAAGCATGTGGGAACGAGGTTAAGTGTGAGGAGAGTAGAGTTAGGCAGAAATATCAATTTGGCCAAAAAATTACTTAGGCAATTATGCTATGAGGCTAACGAATGTATAACTGTTGATTGATAATGCACTGTCCCTGATCAAATAAACTAAGAGTAAACTAAGCAGTGGCAAAATACCAGTAACATTACATTTACATTTAGCTAATGCTTTTATCCAAAGCGACTTACAAATTGTGTACACGTCAACAGGAGGGGTACCGTACACCTCTGGCTTTACATGATGGGTAACCTTTCAGTCAATGATCACACCAGTAATGACCAGTATTACAAAACAATAGTATTACGTGTTAACTTATTACCTAAATAAAATACCCTGTTTTCATGTAACCTGCATCGATCAGATATCACTTACTAACATATAGACCATAGGTGTCAAACTCACGGCCCGCGGGCCAAATCCGGCCCGCCACGTCATTTGATGTGGCCCCCCAAGAGCTCAGGTAAAAAAAATTTTTTTTTTTTTTTTTTTTTTTTACATTAATATTGGGTTAAAAAATAGCAGTGTTAAAATAATTGTGGGTTAATGCGTTAATAAAGCTTTAACTTTGACAGCCTTAGTTATTACACATTCTTACACATACATGTATGTTGAACATCTGAGGTAACAAAGGAAAAAAGCCAAAAGCACTTACTCCTCAGACATTCTTTGACAATTTTACAGCCCAAAATACAAAAAAGATCCAGGCGGAATAGGTAACAAAGGGTTGAAGAAATATTGTCTGAACTGTCAGATGCAAACTGGCTGTGTGACATAACCGAGCATCTCACTCAATTGAATAAGAAGCTGTAGGGACGCAAACAAGTCCCACCCAAAACTTGACCAATATAGTTGTGAACTGAGACAACCCTTATTTTGTTATTTTTGAGTACAGTTACAGTTGTGTGTTCATGCAGACACATAATAGCAATTTCATTACGAATTGAAAATGGGGGACCCTGATGTAAACAAGTCGATAAAGTTAATTAAACTATCTTCCATTAGTTGGATGTATGGCCTCTGCAAGGTTGTGTGCAGCCATTTGTTTTTGTAACATCTGCTACATCTGTCCCACGTGTTCTTTGCAGCTCACAGTTGTTAGTTCTGCCCATCTTGACTGTGACAAAAAGGTTTTGAACAAACTTAATGTCATAGCTTGTATTTGATGATATTCTTCTTTGTTATTTACTTGAATGGTTTGATCATTGATTGGTGGAGTAATATGGGGTTCTGATAAACTAAAATTATTTGTTAAAATAACATAAGCTAACATATATTTTTACATTTATGCAAATGAATATGCAATATGTATAACTTGAATAAGTAATAAATACAGAAACACCATGTTTAACAATATGTAAATGTGTAGCTACATTTATTTTACATTACATTAACATTTATACGGTCTTTGGCCCTTTGAGGGCAACCATAATGCTGATGTGGCCCTCTGTGAAAATGAGTTTGACACCCCTAGACAGAAAGGCTAAAATAAATTTGTAAACGATTCCACAAATAGCTAAATATACTGTTGAAACCCGTTTTTAGATGGGTTTGCGCTCCATTTCATCCATGCCAAGTCACTGTATGCCTTATAATATTAGTATACCTTTCCAATGTGCAATGGCAATAAATTATGAAAACGGGATGACCGGTCATGCATTTTGCGTCCTTGACAAAAAGGGGAAGAAAAGCTAGCAGAGGATGGTTTCGATCCATCGACCTCTGGGTTATGGGCCCAGCACGCTTCCGCTGCGCCACTCTGCTCCACAACAACAAGTTGCGCAGAACCATACATGAAGGATCCTCACTACGTTATCGGCAATGTTAACAGGGTATAAGTCACGAGTTGAATGCCACAGGATGCTAAAAGCGTAATTTTGTTGCCTAACGTTTTTACGTAATATTACACAATTTATGAAAATGCTACACTTAATTGGTAATTTGTGATAAAGTAACACTCAACATGAATTAGCTATCTAACGTCGTTAGCTACGTTATGGCAGACGTGGTGATTTAGATAGCTATCCTTAAAAAAGACAACGTAAGAAAGAAGAGTTAAAAGCTATAACTAAAACCGCAGCAAACGAATTATAGAAAAAGTCTAATATTGAGGGTACACAAATCGTCACGCAAGAATCAAAATGCGACCACGAAGGGACTCGAACCCTCAATCTTCTGATCCGAAGTCAGACGCCTTATCCATTAGGCCACGCGGTCCAAGAATGAAAAACAACACATTTCAGCCAAACAAAAAGACTTCGTTAAATATGACCGGTACTGTATAATGTTAGCGACAAATAATTCGGTTTGATTGATTGAACATTTTATTAACAGATTGCAGAATGGGTACAATACAGCTCAATACACAATTGTTAAGGGGATGCAGACCAGAGAAAGACTTTCGTGTTGTTTACATCAGGGTCCCCCATTTTCAATCCATCATAACATGACATACAGATAGACAGTATATATACATGATCTATACCAGATTTACAAATACAGTACTGTTTGTGATACAAGAGGAGTCTAAAAAAGAGAGTATACATTTGACAAAGAAACTGTACATTGGAGGAGGTTGGTAGGTAGGAGGTTGGCAGGTGGGGTGGATGAATGAATGAATGGATGAATGAATGAATGAATGAATGAATGAATGAATGAATGAATGAATGAATGAATGAATGAATGAATGAATGAATGAATGAAAACTTTATTTAACAGATTGCAGAATGGGTACAATACAGTACGGCTCAATACACACAATTGTTAAGGGGATGCAGACCTGAGAAAGACGTTTGTCTTGTTTACATCAGGGTCCCCCATTTTCAATTCATATAGACATTTATGATTATGACATACACAACATACATGACATTTATGACATAGGGACATATAGGTATTTAGTACTGATACATTTGTGACATAAACGGTATTCAAATATACAGTACTGTTACCCCTAGATCCTGACAGAGTATATACATATGATGGGGAGGGGACTGTATATTAGGAGGGGGTGGGTGGGTGGGAGAGAAATATACATACGGCGGGGAGGGAATATAATATTTGCAGTGGGGAGGAGACTGTCTATTAGGAGGTGGTGGGGGTTTTGGGCATTTACGGTGGCCAGTTTCGAATTGCAGCCTCCCGTAGGTGCTCTTTAAGAGCGGTTTTGAATGTGGGTAGAGATTCACATTCCTTTACAGCTTTGGGTAGGGCGTTGCCGTTCCACATTGATGTGGCATAATTACGAAACGTGTTTAGTCCCTTGTTTGAGCCGAATCTGGGTTTAACATGATTTGTTGAGCTTCCTCTGGTGTAGTGGTTGTGGTATTCACTGACCTTTGGGAAGTATTTTGACATGTACATGGGTACCTTAGTCGTATAGTGTATCTTGTAGACCAGGCCCATTGCCAGTTGCTGTACTCTGTCGTCTACTCTAAGCCATCCTAGGTTGTCAAAGTGGGCAGGGTGAGGTGGGTTCTGGGGGTAAGGTCAAGTAGTAGTCTGACCAGTTTGTTTTGTGATGTTTGTAATCTTGTTTTAAGCGCCTTTGAGGTGCTTTGGTACCATGAGGTGCACGCATAGTCGTAGTACCCTTGAATGAGTGCTCCTGCCAGAGTCTTCAGGGTATTCTTGTTTACCAGAGAGGAGATCCGGTACAAGAATCTAGTTCGTTGGTTGACTTTTTTTTATTACATTGGATGCCATTTTGTCACAGGAAAGATTTGCCTCTAGGATGGAACCTAGGTATGTAATTTCATCTCTCATTGTGACAATATTGTCACAGACTGTAACTGAGAAGCTGTCGGTCTTGCTGAGTTTGTTATTTGAACTGAAGAGAATGGACTGTTTTACCCAGGTGTAATGATAGTTTGTTATCAGCGAGCCAGGTGTAGATTTTGCCTAGTTCAGAACTGAGGGTTTTTTCAACCTGCAACTTGTTCTTGTCAGAGACCAGCAGGGCTGAGTCGTCCGCGAACAGGAACAAGTTGCAGTCACAAGCTGACGGTGCCCGACCGACTGGTTGTGCACGTTCCAAGGCAATGACAGATTGTTAGCTGACATTGAAGCTGAGTGGAATAGTAAAAGTAAGTTTCTAGGTACCAAGCCAAAGTTGCAATCTGAAGACAACGTTGGCCGGCCCAATGATGTTGCCACGGTCACTTTGCCTGCTCTATACTTGACATCTCCTTTACTGTTTTTAGTTGGTAGCCTAACATCAGGGAAGCCACAATTGCTCAATTGTAATAAACATATTTTATATATTTTACCTGATTTTATAAACACAAAGTCAGCAGAACAGAAACATCTTCACAGCATTCCGTCCCCACTCAAACTATCACCCCCAGCAAAATGCCATCTTAAACTAGCCTAATTCATCATCAGTCCATAATGTGTCCATGTGCTCTTCTAGAATAATTAAGTGACAATGTTGTAGATTTTTATCTAAAAGTAACCCTAGCCCAGCTAATCTACAGCTGATCTTAAATCTACTGGTTTAAGATAATTATACATAGTGCTATATTAAAAATGCAATATGTGGTAGATATACAGTTCAAAGAAAATACATGTGATTAAACCTAAAAAGTAAAAAATGCAACCTTTTCTAATAATTATTTTCATTTGTTATAACTGATCGAAACAGGAAAACAACTGTTAGTCGATTAATTGGGGGAAGAAGTCAGATTAATTGATTACCAAAATAATGGTTTTGTTGCAGCCTTGGTGTGTACCTGCATGCGTTTATACCATTGTAAACAGGATATTATGACGTTAATGTACAGTATATGCACAACTCAAAGACACAATATGTGAGTATCCACAATAATACTGGCATGTTTACGTGCATACACGCTGTGGCTGTGAGCAAAGACCGTATGAAGTGGATGGATGGATGGAGGGATTAATGGAGGGAAGGAGAGAGGGATGTGTAGAAATGGGAGAGAGGGAGCAAGAGAAAGAGGGGGGGATCCCCTCTTGAATTGAGAGACAAAAAGAAAGACAGACAGGGAGAGGTATATTCAGGTATATTCAGTTCAGTTCAGTTCAGTTATTTTTTATTTCGGGCTTTGGACACATAACAACGGTCATTCCATGAATCGTCAAAGTTTTACCAGCTGCTATTGCAGCATTTACATTTACATTTACATTTAGTCATTTGGCTGACGCTTTTATCCAAAGTGACTTACAAGTTCTGTACGACAGGTCATCAGGAAGGGTACAACTCTTATCGTAAGGTTATGTATATAACCAAGTTCTATGAATTCTGGTGATGCTCAGCTTCAGTCTGCACTAACCTCACTTCGTGCACATGCACTGAATAAAAAATCCACAATGTACCTTTACATACCAACATTCGTCTGGCCACACCCCTATCCGCTTACCTTCATAAGCAGGTGTGTGGTCACCTACTCGCCTCCTTCCCAAACTTTCACCACAAGGCGAGGTCAAGGGCTGCAGTGGCGTCCTGACGCTGAGCGTCACCAGAATTCATAGAACTTGGTTATATACATAACCTTACGTTCTATTTCATTCTAGCCTCCGCTCAGCGTCAGTCTGCACAAGAGGAGCTGAGCGGAAGCCAGAAGCTTGACAAATGTATCCCGCTGAGGCCCCCCACAACCATCAGACCGGGGAGGACCAAGCCCCCCGACCCTCCCTAATGGAGGGATACCCTCCCTATTGGAGGACGGGAGGGAGACGGATCCGACCGTGCAAAGAGGAACTCGAGCAACTCAGCGCACAGGGTGAGGAGACCGTGGCTTGACCCCACGACTACGCACACGCACAACCCGCATGCCACCAGGGAATGAACGGAAGGAACAAACCTCGTTACTGCCCCCAAAAATCACGGGGGGTAAAAGCAAACTCAACCCCGTGGCAAGGCCGTAGCAGCGGAGCGCGAAGGAAGACCCAGACCCACTGAAGGGATTGGATCCCCCAGAAAAAGGGGGCCCGGAGAGGTCAATGACGCCAGGCATCAAGACCTCACCAGGCGGTCACTTAGTGACACCGCCCCCCACATCGCCAGCGTATTCGGACAGGGCCCCTCCAAGAGCGGGCCCTCCCCCCACTAGTACGCCGCCTGGCACACTGACCCTGCAACACAGGCAGTCCGCATGGCCGTAACTTGAAGCACTCAAAAGGCTAACCATAACGGAAGCAGGCAGCGCACCGGGGAAACCAGGCAACAGGCTGTAGACCCGAGCCTGGAGCACTGCGGACGAGACAGGCGCCAAAGGGGTCAACTGAAAACAGCACCCCGGCGGAAGGGGCGTATGCTGGCATTGTTGCGCACCATGACAAAGCCTCCATCAAAAAAAAAACCACCCAGAGGGGTCGAGGCAGAGAAGGCTGACACGTTTGGCAGACGTCATGAACGTGCAGGGGCACACTCAACCGGGTAACCCGGGAGTTGACTCTGCTCCAACACACCAGGGAATCAACCACCCTCTTGGTACCATATACGGTGGTTGTTCCTATAACCCCTCAAGAAAAATTCCAAAACACACCTGCGGGTATACACCAGCTATACCGCAGTACAAGTGTTTCAGTTTCCAAAAAAGGGTTATCCCAGGCCTACGGTTTCAACGAAACATTACTTCGGACCGGGCCCGGCAGCTCGGGAAGCACACAGGGTTACCAGAGGAGGTCCAGAAGACCACCCCAACAGCCCCCTCTTTGCCATGAGTGAGAGAGGAGCGAAAGAAAGGAGAACCAGCCCCTTATGATAGTGCCAGGTACAACGTGTACCCAACAAAGGGTCTCCATAACGCCTAACCCTGTGACACCCGGGCCGACCCGGCATTTTTCCCCCCGAAAAAAGCACAAGTCCCTCAGGGTACCAGAACAGCAGATCTGCGTCCCTGGGGGACAACGGGTTAACTGACCTGGACCAGCGCGACCAGAACCAGTCCCGTCCCCTAACCACGCCGACATGCCCACTCCAGGAGAGGGGGTAGGTATGCGTGTCGATCTAAAACATGAAAAGAGGGCGCCACCCAGACGGTCCCATTTGTACCGCGCTCAGTGGCCCACCCCAAGGGCGTGAGACCCCTCTACCTATGTTCTGATCTATTCCGTTAACATCCCCCAGATATGAACGAGAATCCGTCGAGACCCAGTAACAGGCTCTCAGAAGAGGAAAAAATCCCCCATCCCAGTTGCCCTATAAAAACGCTGTTTTAATAACGAGCAACCAAGGCGTACTAGCCTCCCGCATGATTCATAACAGAAACACCCCGAGCCAGCACTATGTATGCGTCGGGACCCAAACACATCAATGGATAGTCTAACCAGACCCCAACATTGTTCCTTCAAGTCGCCTGGCAGAACGACAAGAAGTTTGTCGTGCTTCATATTCTCCACTCTTTTTTTTTTATTAAAAAAAAAGAAACACCGACTGACATGAATCCCCCATGACGCAGCCAAGGGTAAAATTGTTTACATTTTTACATCCCGCCACTCTCACCACAGAGGAGAGACGGGACTCCTCAAAGAGACTTCCCATGTGAGCCATAGATTGAAAAGTCACGGTAACATTGAGTCACATGACCAACAGACTCAAGTTACACATTATATCGAGCGTAGTAGAACAGTAAGTTCTTACACTCTGCCCCGACAACTTGACAACAACAGACCCTACATACGGGTCTAAAACTCACAGAAGCCGTCGTCCAATAGAAACGTGCCTAGTGACGTTTGCTATGACGGGGGGAAACCCAAGACTCAACCGCCTGTGATAGGTGCGGAGTCTGGGAAACCCTCCCCCCCCCCCCTGTGCCAAGCTGCCTAACAGCTTGGCCCTGACCGAATGAAAAGAAAGTCCAATAACCCCCTGACCAATCAGAAGAGGGAAGGAGGGGTTTATCCGGTAACCCCTCGCAAGCCCAACCCTTGCATACGACAACAACAAACCTTCAGTAGCAAATGCTAATGAACAGCGCAAGCTAATTCAATGCACGCTAGCCACAGACACATCTGTGAACAGGGTGTATAGCAAGGCCAAGTTGTGTATGTGTGAACCCGACACCCGTATCTATGTTGTAAGACACAGAGAGAGAGAGAGCGGCTGAGCCGCGGTACGTTTTCATACAAGCATTACTGCAACCAACACAATAGTGTTGCAGCTCAATATCACTGTTTAAGCAACAGAGCACACAACTAACCTCTACCTTTATGTGAAGATTCAGGTCGAGGCAGAAAAAACCCTTTTTCAACCGAGTGTAGGCTGCAGGCCTTGCTTAAGCTCTAACATGAATGTAACGTCTAGCCCTCCTATCAAACCCATACTAGCGAAAGATTCACACGTCGCATCCCCATCATATGTTTGGTGAATAAACACACAGTTTGTAACAAAAAATACAGTCCCTCCTTTAGGAGGGACTCTTTATTTCTTTCAACAAAAATCATATTAGGGCCGGGAAGGGAACAGGGGGGGACCACAGAGGGAAAAAGTCAATTATTTTTAGCGACGCCTGCCACGAGCTGCTCGGGATTTGCCACCCCGTGGAGCCCCGGAGGGACGGTAAACGATCGGCGGCTGGTCACGACGATCCCTACCGTCACCTCCGGGCGTAGATGGGCCGGCTGCAGTGGCGGAGGCACCCTCTCTCCTCCTGGCCTTCTTCGCCGAAGGTCCAGCAGTGGCGGTGGTAGCACGGGCGGCCACAGCGGAGGAACCTCGACGACGACGCGCCGTCTGACTCCACCGGCGACATCGGGCGGGAGGAAATGAGGCTGGAGCACGGAGCGCTCCTCCTGCATCTCCCTGCAGGTTGAGGTCATCAGCTGCAGTGCCGACCCAAATAGTCCAGCATCGGAGAGGGGTGCCGTCAGAAGCAGAGTCCTCTTCTTCTCCGGCACACGCGCCTGCTCCAGCCAAAGGTGGTGCTGGATTAGAGTGGCCAGGGCACGCACTTTCCCAGCGGCTATAGCCTGCGGCTGAATCAGATGCAGGATGGCTCCTGCCGCCTGGGCGAGCTGATCATGTTGTAAATCAGTCAGCTCCGTGCCGCCCGTCAGTATCCCGGACATGAATCTCGCCAGCTGCGCGATGTTGGAAGTGGCAGCTAGAGATTGCGTCGCGGAGATAAATGACTGGTCACTCCAAAACGCCAACCGCCTCGCCGATTTCCCTTGGGGAACCGGCTTCCGTAACGGTTCCCACACCACCTCAGGACAAAGGAGCGCCGCCATCGGCCTATCAAGCCGAGGCACGCCCTCCTTCATGCCTTCTACCAAACCCACCACTCGCGTGACTTGCACGTAGGCGGGAGTAAGGCCCATGATGTGGGAGACCACCTGTCCCTGACGGATGTAGGCCTCCATTGAGGGGAAAAATGGGCAGACAACGTCCACCCCTCTCACCGGGCAACGTTGCCATAGATGACCTATGAGATCGTCAAGGATAGGAACAGGCAGTGGCTGCGGCAGCGGCACGCCGTTTGCGACTGCCGCCGCCGCCGCCATGAGCTCGGGGAACAAAGCACGCAGTTCCCCCTGCATACTTTCCCCCACCGAGCCCACGTCCCTCACATGCAGCAGACTACTGGTTAAGGAGCCACATTCTGATGTGGCTGATAGCAGGGCATCCCGCCGCCGAGTCGGAGGTTCTAACCGAACATCTGCGGACGAGGAACCCCAAGGAGACATCTCACCCCCCTCCAGTGTTACCTGGACGGGCGGGAGACATGTCTCCACCGGGCCTTCGAACAAGAACCCGTCCGCTTCTATCATGTAGTCCTCTGTTTCCATCGGCCATGTAGAATCAGACGCATCCTCATCCGGCTCCAGCAACTCACCAAAGCCAGGCCGTTCGCGTCTACAAGCCACCATCTTGCGACGGGAGCGAGCTGACGCAAAAAGTTTGCGTCTCAAATCCCCCGCAACCAAAGGCGCCGGCCGCCCAACAGCGGACGACTCCCCGGAAGCATAGGAACCAGAGCCGGAACCAGGCCATCCCACAGGAGACGCCGCTGGTGCACCAGCTCCTTGGAGAGGCAAACTATCCATCGGACGCCTACCGGGCGTGGCTGCCGACCACGAGAGAGGCCTCAACCCCGCTCCAAGACGTACGACAGAGTCAATTACCCTTCACCAGCGGTCAGAGGCAATGGAGAACCGCTGGTGAAGGGTGACGTTGCAAGCGCGACCCTCCGAGGTAAACATTATGACTTAGCTTTTTTCTTTTTAAATATATGAGAGAAGAAAAAAGCAAGAAAAAATTTAAACACGTATCAACTTTCTTCAACTAAACAACCTCGTCAAGTGTGGGTATCTACCGAAGGCACTTCCTTGTGGTGAAAGTGAAGAAGGAGACGAGTAGGTGACCACACACCTGCTTATGAAGGTAAGCGGATAGGGGTGTGGCCAGACGAATGTTGGTATGTAAAGGTACATTGTGGATTTTTTATTCAGTGCATGTGCACGAAGTGAGGTTAGTGCAGACTGACGCTGAGCGGAGGCCAGAATGAAATAGAACAGCTGAGTAACAATGTTCATCAAAGTGTTGCGTGTTACAGTGTAGGTTAGTTTATTAGGACAAGTGCATGACAGTAAGGTTAGTTAGGGTTAGATTTTTTTTTATTTTATTTATTATTTCAGATAATGGTTGAAGAAGTGTGTCTTTAGTCGACGGCGAAAGATTGGACGGGATTCGGCTGTCCTAACTGGGGTGGGTAGTTCATTCCACCATTGTGAGGCAAGGATTGAGAATAGGCGGCTTCTCTTTGATGACCCTCCCGGAGCTTGGATAGGAGTAGGTCTGAGGCGGCCAGAAGATGCAGAGCGTAGGGGTCTTGAGGGTGTGTAGTTACTAGTTAGAGACCATTGACCAGAGGTAGGCGGGAGCGGTTCCCTTTGCCGCACGGTATGCTAGGTCGAGGGCCTTAAAGCGGATACGTGCAGCAATGGGGAGCCAGTGCAGGTCCCTAAGAAGTGGGGTGACATGGGCCGACTTCGGTAGGTTTGAGATCAGGCGGGCCGCTGCGTTTTGAATGAGTTGAAGAGGCTTGGTGGCAGTGGCCGGGAGGCCAGCTAGCAGTGCGTTGCAGTAGTGGAGGCGGGAGATGACTGTTGATTGGACGAGGAGTTGGGTGGCTTCTTTTGTCAGGAAGGCGCGGATCCTTCTGACGTTGCTCAGGAGGAATCTGCAGGTTCTGGTTGTCGCTGCGATGTGAGCAGAGAAGTTCAATTGGTCGTCGAGGACAACACCAAGGCAGCATTGTCCAATTGTCCGAAAAGGGCTAGGGAGAAGCACTAGGCTTGTCGGGCCCTACCCCTGAAGACTTACATTTCTTTTCTGTTTGTTTTTTTCATTTACATACATACATAGTACATACATATAGTACACATTACAGTACACACATATAGTACACATTACAGTAGACATTACAGTATAGTATACCTGCAGTATATAATAGTATATATAATAGTATATAGTACATAGTGTATACAGCACATATATAATGTGATGTAAGATATATAGTACATGATATATACAATATAGTACCATAATACAATATCATATACTGCAAATATAGTTCAATATAATATACAAATGAATTATAATATGATTATATAATGTAATATGATATAACGTACAAAATACAGTATCATACGTATTTTTTTATTTTGTTTTATTAATATGCAATTAAAGCTCTTCTTCCCTTCTGTACCTATCAAAAGTAGATTTCTTTTAGTCTAGATTTTAATTAATTTATGTTTTCGCAATATTTTAGTTCATCCTCTAGCTCTAGCCCATTCCACAGGGTGGCTCCGTAAGAGGAGATACACACTATTTTCAGGTTGGTTTTCATCACAGGTTTTTTTTAAGTTTGGTCCTCTGAGGTTGTATTTACCGGTAATTGATTATTTCTTGCTTTGTACATAACTTGCAGAGTTTTAAAGTTTACCATATCAATGAACTTCAAAATGTGTGATTGTAGAAACAGTTTGTGTGTGTGGTCCCGATATCCTGCATTGTTTATTACTCTTATTGCTCTTTTTTGTAGGATAGTCAATGTATTTATGGTTGTTTTGTATGTGTTACCCCATACCTCTGTGCAGTAATGCAGGTAAGGTAAGATCATTGCACAGTACAGAGGGTGCAATGAGTTGGGATTGAGTACATGTCTCACTTTACTAATAATTCCATTTACGGCTGTGGGTAGGGCTTTCCACATAGTAGTGGCATAGTTGCGGGTGGCTACGTGGCGTAGTGGGCAAGGCGCTCGCCACGAATGACGGAGACGCTGGGCTTGCCTGTTCGAGCCCAGCGCTCCACATTGCTTTCAGTTTAGCTGGCCGTCCATACTAATACACATTGGCCGTATTAGGGGGTGGGAAACTGATGGGTGGGGATCGGGCGTTGTGGACAGCGACTCCTACAGGTCGGTTGGTGCGCCTGCGCAGTAGAATCAGGAAGTATCGGGGGCAGCGTGAGCCTCCCACGCGTTACTCCTCGCCACTGAGAGATCGAGCTGCGCAGGTGAAAAGATGCGACTGCTGTTACCTCAAGTACCGGAGGGGACTTGTGCTATGTATGACTTAGTCCACATTGCAGCCGGCTTGTGGGAGGCAAGAAACAGCGTTCGTGACAGGGGAGGGTTGAATTGGATGATACGAAATTGGGATGGGAGAAAATATAGAAAAATGGGAGAAAAAGTGGATAAAAAAAAAAAGTAGTGGCATAGTTGCAAAACATGTTTAGTCCCTTGTTTGAGCCGAATCTGGGTTGAACATGATTTGTGGAACTCCCTCTGGTGTTGTGGTAATGGAATTCACTGACCTTTGGGAAGTATTTCGACATGTACATGGGTATCTTAGTGGTGTAGTGTATCTTATAGACCAGGCCCATTGCAAGTTGCTGTACTCTGTCGTCTACTCTAAGCCATCCTAGGTTGTCAAAATGGGCAGGGGTGAGGTGGGTTCTAGGAGTAAGGTCAAGCAGTAGTCTGACCAGTTTGTTTTGTGATGTTTGTAGTCTTGTTTTTAGGGCCTTTGAGGTGCTTTGGTAGCATGAGGTGCAAGCATAGTCGTAGTACCCTTGAATGAGTGCTCCTGTTAGAGTCTTCAAGGTATTCTTGTTTACCAGAGAGGAGATCCGGCACAAGAATCGAGTTCGTTGGTTGACTTTTTTGGTTACATTGGTTGCCATTTTGTCACAGGAAAGATTTGCCTCTAGGATGGAACCCAGGTAGGTAATTTCATCTTTCCTTGTGACAATATTGTCACCCACTGTAACAGAGTGCTGAGTTTGTTATTTGATCCAAAGAGAATGGACTCTGTTTTACCCAGGTGTAATGATAGTTTATTATCAGCGAGCCAGGTGCAGATTCTGCCGAGTTCAGAGCTGAGGGCTTTTTCAACCTGTAACTTGTTCTTGTCAGAGACCAGCAGGGCTGAGTCGTCCGCAAACAGGAACAAGTTGCAGTCACAAGCTGACGACATGTCATTTGCATAAATTAGGAACAGTAGCGGTCCTAGTATGCTTCCTTGTGGAACACCACAGCTCACTGTGAGGGGGGGGGATAGGGTACCGTTTACCTCCACCATCTGTTCTCTCCCCTCCAGGTAGGATTGTATCCAGCTCACTGATAGACTATCAAAACCAATTGCTTTTAGCTTGTCAATCAGAATGGTGTGATTGACAGTGTCGAAGGCCTTTTGTAGGTCCAGCATGACCATGCCGCAGTATTTGCCCGCGTCCACCTCTTGTTTGATGTGGTCGTTCAAATAGAGAAGGCATGTGTCAGTGGAGTGGGATGTTCTGAAGCCAGATTGGAATTCGTAGATTAGATTATTTTCCGCAAGGTACTTTTCGATCTGTTCGTATACTATTTTTTCCATGACTTTCGAGATGGATGTAAATATAGAAACAGGGCGGTAGTTGCCTGGGTCTAATTTGCTGCCCTTTTTGTGCAGGGGTGTTACTCTCGCAATTTTGAAGTCCTTGGGGACGTGTCCCTGTTTTATGGAGAGGTTTATTATGTGTGTGATGACTGGGGTGATGGCTGCTGCTGAGTCTCTGAGGAATTTGGAGGGGATGTTGTCATGGCCAGTGGCCTTGTTCGGTTGGAGGGCGCTCAGTTTTTTGAGTACCTCATCTGTAGTTACCATTTCCAGTTTGAAGTCGTCTTTGTGGACGCCTAGGTTCTTGTAGTATGCTACTATGTGTTCTACCCCATACTGCCCTGAGTGGGAGGGTAGTTTGTTTACCAGTGTTGTGGCTATGTTTGTGAAGAAAGTGTTTAAGTAATTGGCTACATCCAGCTTGTCTGTGATGAGCGTGTTGTCCGTCTTTATGTTTATGTTTGAGAACCTGGTTTTAAGTTTTTTACTGCAGCCTAGTTGATTGTTGAGTAATTTCCAAAGTTCACGTGGTTTATTTTTGTTTTCCTCGGTTTTGTCATTGGTGAATTTTTTTTTTGCAGTTTTGATCATGGAGTTTACGTCATTTCACGAGCTGTGTCTTTGGCCATTTCCACGTCAAACAGCCTGCAAACTACCTGGCGTTCTATCACCATGCTCTAAGACAAACTAACCTTAACCAACTTCGAAAGAGTGCCTAAGCTTAAAGGGGAACTCCACTTTTTTTGGAAATTAGCTTATTTAACATCTTCCCTGGAGTTAGACAAGAAGATGCATACCTTTTTTGTCTCTGTGCGTGCATTTTAGCTTTGGGAATAGACGCTCCGTTAGCATAGCTTAGCTTCATCACTGGAAGTGAGGCAGGACAGTAGCCTTACAGTGCCTTACAGTGTATTGCAAGGTCTGACATTGACCAAACTTGATATGCATGGCCTTGGTGGGCTCTAGGTCAACTCCTGAAAAGGGGGTCAATGTCAGACTTTGCAATCAAAAGTTAGGGGGCTAATAACCCTTGCCATAATTTCAGTGCGCCCCCTAACTTTTGATTGCAAGGTCTGACATTGACCCCCTTTTCAGGAGTTGACCTAGAGCCCACCAAGGTCATGCATATCAAGTTTGGTCAATGTCAGACCTTGCAATACACTGTAAGGCACTGTAAGGCTACTGTCCTGCCTCACTTCCAGTGATGAAGCTAAGCTATGCTAACGGAGCGTCTATTCCCAAAGCTAAAATGCACGCACAGAGACAAAAAAGGTATGCATCTTATTGTCTAACTCCAGGGAAGATGTTAAATAAGCTAATTTCCAAAAAAAGTGGAGTTCCTCTTTAACCAGTGTAGAAACAGGCGTCGGCCAATCAGAGAGCGTCTCCGAGAAATGCGGCTTGGTTTGGTAATCACGCCTCTCTCCCATGAGCTCAAAGTACCAGCAGGGCCCTCATGTATCAACCTGACTTACGCACAGATATGTGCTTAAGCCGTGCGTACGACCATTCCTAAGCAAAGTGTGGGATTTATCTATTTGAACTTGTGCTTGACTTTGTGCGTATATTTAAGCACAGGTCGGACCATGCGTAGGTGGCGCCGGTGGTAGAATATTTTCACAACGCGGAAATAAGCACTGACTGCGCTCCGCGTAACTCAACTCGTTATTATTTTGCGCATATATTGCAGAAATACGGGAACGTTTTGATTATATTTAAAAGGCTTTGCCATTGTTAAACGTAATAAGTGGAACCCCGAAGCTGTAAGCAGAATACAAGTCATATGAACACCCACGATATAAAAACGCATTGCAATTAGAACAGACAGAGGTTATTTGTTGAGTGTATGTGTATACAAAACCCTTGCAATAAATGTGACTTATGAATGAAAAGCATACATGCTCTGGACACAGAGCATATATCGTGTGGGTGATATTACAGAATTTCACTTATTTAGTTTTACAATGTCAAAGCCTAAATCAAATGTTCCCGTATTTCTGCAATCTATGCGCAAAATAATAACGAGTTGAGTTCTAACAAAGAACGTATTACATGCTGGTAGGCTGATAGAGTAAACTATGATATGAATATGAATATGATATGATCATATAAATACTGGTCCGTCCGCGAGGATATCGAGGACTCGGATAGCCATTAAGCCATTTGAGAATATAGGCGGCCTATAGCCTATACATATTATTTAATGTTTTCATAAGCGTAAAGATACAACAGCTAGATTAATGATCAAGTTAGTTTACTGTATGCAGGCTTCGCAGGGCTGTGTGTTATATATGCGCAAGTTACTGTTGCATAATGTAGGCTGGCTGCTATTATATGTAATTCATAGGCTACCTAATACCAACAACAAAATGGATTGTATCATATGCCTCTACACACATTATATTATACACATCATATTATATCTTGGTTCGGCAGCGCCTCTGTGAACAATCTCTCAGAGTTTGCTCCATCAATAAACGCGCATTTTGGCTGATAATGTGCCGGTGGCCGGAGTCTCATTCAGGCCTAATTGTATTTAATTCAATTGTAATGTTATTACTGGGGTATCTAAAACATCACAATGTAGATCAGGGTTATCCACTGAAGCCATAATGACTCTGATCAGAACCACAGGCTCATGACGAGCGCACACAATAGGCATTGTAGAGCGCAGAGTTGGCGTGCTGAAATTGATTTAATTTCAGTCATTACAGTGCTTAATGTCGGGTCATTGTGAAGGGTAATTTCACATTCTTAATCCTCTGGGGCCCCACAACAGGGTTGATCGTGAAGTCATGTTATCCTTCTCTCAAAAACTGTTAAAACACTATATCCATTCATTATATTCAGAGCAGGCCAGATAACGCTTGCATCCAAGGCCGCAGCGAGCCCTCCTCAAAAGCCCATTCCATTTGACTCCCTAAATGACCATATAAAGCCAACCCAATCAGAGACGATCAAGGCGTCTCTATTCCACTGTGTTAAAACACATGACACTTTTGCTTTTTGTCACTTTCACTCTGACATACCTGTGAATATGCACTCTGACAGACTGAAAGTCCGTCCGTATGGGCGTACTGTATATATATATTTTCTTTTCCAATAAACCTGTATTGTATTCTTTTAACGTGAGTATTCTGGCTGTGTTCTTCTGCTCCTGTCCATTATTTCAGAATATCTGATTTGCAGTGTGACACTGTTTTAGGCTGCTGGATGTCCGTGGAGAACCTGGTGGTTTGCACGCTGATTTAAAGCCAATCTCTTGTCTCTGTCATCCCTAGAGACGTCAAAAATCCACCACATCATCTCTTGTCATTTATTTCTGTCAATGTGCTGGTTCTGTAGCAGGACTGGGTCAGTCAACATCCTTGGCTCCCGGCGCACCGAAGATTATACGTTCAAGTTCGGTTGGACCTCGGTGATCAAATCTCGCTCTCAGTGGAGTCTCTCAGAGTTCGCTTGGGTTAGTCCACTTTTCCACATTTCATGGGGGTGTGCCATTACCGTATATGGTTAATCGGGGCGGTTCTGGTATGCAAATACGTGAAAGTGTGCACGAGCCTCGGCGTAGGACCAAGGTGATATTTATCATGACAGGTGTGTGTAGGACCTGTGTACGCACGTGTGATGAATCCCGTTTTTTGTGTGCATGCACACATTCTAAATTCTGTGCTTAAGTATGGAAATAGAACATTTTCTACGTCACGTTGATGAATGAGGGTGTTGCATGCAATAGGGTCCAGCTGCAGACTCGGAGCCTCGGTCCAGATTGGTACTTCCGCCCTGCCACAGGGCTATGCGCTGATTGGCGGAAAGTACGGAAGTATCTCGAAGTACGTCTGACGTATCTCGAATTACGTCTGACGTTTCTCTACGTTAGCGAACATTAAACGTTGTATTCATAAAATAATATAAAATCAGCAGCATGGGGAGGGCCGGGGGGAGGGGAGGTACAGGTAGTAGAAGACATAGAGGTACAGGTCACATAATTATAGTACAGTGGAGAAGTAAAAATAGAATAAAAAGGCAGTGTAAACAATATACAATATTATTAACTCTAATAATAACACGCCTCGCGGGCTCCTCATTATAATACGAGAGCCGTGGGTCTGCATTGTATAGAGCGGATCCCCCGGCCGTATTCAAGCGCTGGAGCGCTTTGCGATGGATCAAACTGTATTAATATAGTAGTAAATAATAGTAGTTGGCTAGTTGCGCGCTTCTGCCCACCTCCCGCAGTGCGCGCATACACACATACTGTCTGTAGCTATACAGTACGTGCAAAATTAATTGTCAAGAGCCAATCGCACAGGTTGCCTCATCTCATCTGGCTCTGCAAATAGATCTAGAGTCTGAATATCATATATAGCCTGCTGATGATCTCTCTCAAATCCATTCTGAGAACGGAATGCAGTGCCCGCGACGAGGGTCTTGATTGATTGATTGATTGATTGATTGATTGAAAATTGTATTAACAGATCATGCTGGACCTACAAAAGGCCTTTGACACTGTCAATCACTCCATTCTTGATTGAACATTTTATTAACAGATTGCAGAATGGGTACAGTACAGTACAGCTCAATACACACAATTGTTAAGGGGATGCAGACCAGAGAAATACTTTTGTCTTGTTTACATCAGGGTCCCCCATTTTCAATTCATCATAACATATGACATACACGACATACAGATAGACAGTACTGCTACATCTATACATTTATGACATACCAGATTTGCAAATACAGTATTGTTTGTGATACAAAAAGAGTCCAGAAAAGAGAGTATATCATTTGACGTAGAAACTGTACATTGGAGGAGGTTGGGTAGGTGGGGGGGGGGGGGGGGGGGGGGGGGGCTGTACATTGGAGGTGGTTGGGGGGGGGGGGGGGGGGGGGTAGGAGGGGTGGGTGGGGGGGACACTGTACAACTGTGCAAGCAAAACTGTACATTGGAATTATTGACAACCATACTTGGTCATTTACTGTACATTGGAGGGGTTGGGTTACAACACAGGAGCAGAGTATAAACAACAGTACAGTACTGTTTCTCATTCCTGTACTGTTGTTTATACTCTGCTCCTGTGTTGTAACCCAACCCCTCCAATGTACAGTAAATGAGTCAATATTCCAATGTACAGTTTTGCTGTACAGTTGTACAGTGTCCACCCCCCCCCCCCCCCCCCCCCAAGGCGAAAGTCTTTCTCTGGTCTGCATCCCCTTAACAATTGTGTGTATTGAGCTGTACTGTACTGTACCCATTCTGCAATCTGTTAATAAAATGTTCAATCAAGAATGGAGTGATTGACAGTGTCAAAGGCCTTTTTGTAGGTCCAGCATGATCTGTTAATACAATTTTCAATCAATCAATCAATCAATCAATCAAGACCCTCGTCGCGGGCACTGCATTCCGTTCTCAGAATGGATTTGACTCGAGAGAGAGAGAGATCATCAGCAGGCTATATATGATATTCAGACTCTAGATCTATTTGCAGAGCCAGATGAGATGAGGCAACCTGTGCGATTGGCTCTTGACAATTAATTTTGCACGTACTGTATAGCTACAGACAGTATGTGTGTATGTGCGCACTGCGGGAGGTGGCCAGAAGCGCGCAACTAGCCAACTACTATTATTTACTACTATATTAATACAGTTTGATCCATCGCAAAGCGCTCCAGCGCTTGAATACGGCCGGGGGATCCGCTCTATACAATGCAGACACACGGCTCTCGTATTATAATGAGGAGCCCGCGAGGCGTGTTATTATTAGAGTTAATAATATTGTATATTGTTTACACTGCCTTTTTATTCTATTTTTACTTCTCCACTGTACTATTTACTTCTCCACTGTACTATTTTACTATCGTAAAAGTCAGTCAAAGCTTAACATAAGCACGAGCAGTGAACTCCAAGCCCACGTGACTGAACTCAAACTGCAAAGAAACAGACTAAGAAATGATGTAAACTCCATGATCAAAACAGCAAAGAAAAAATTCATCAATGACAAAACCGAGGAAAACAAAAACAAACCGCGTGAACTTTGGAAATTACTCAATAACCAACTAGGCTGCAGTAAAAAACTTAAAACCAGATTCTCAAACATAAACATAAAGACGGACAACACGCTCATCACAGAAAAGCTGGATGTAGCCAATTACTTAAATAGTTTCTTCACAAACATAGCCACAACACTGGTAAACAAACTACCCTCCCACTCAGGGCATTATGGGGTAGAACACATAGTAGCTTACTACAAAAACCTAGGGGTCCACAAAGACGACTTCAAACTGGAAATGGTAACAACAGATGAGGTACTCAAAAAACTGAGCGCCCTCCAACCTAACAAGGCCACTGGCCATGACAACATCCCCTCCAAATTCCTCAGAGACTCAGCAGCCGCCATCACCCCAGTCATCACACACATAATAAACCTCTCTATAAAACAGGGACACGTCCCCAAGGACTTCAAAATGCGAGAGTGACCCCTCTGCACAAAAAAGGCAGTAAATTAGACCCAGGCAACTACCGCCCTGTTTCTATCCTTACCTCCATCTCGAAAGTCATGGAAAAAATTGTATACGAACAGGTCGAAAAATACCTTGCGGAAAAAAAATCTAATCTACGAATTCCAATCTGGCTTCAGAACATCCCACTCCACTGACACATGCCTTCTCTATTTAAACGACCACATCAAACAAGAGGTGGACGCGGGCAAATACTGCGGCATGGTCATGCTGGACCTACAAAAGGCCTTCGACACTGTCAATCACACCATTCTGATTGACAAGCTAAAAGCAATTGGTTTTGATAGTCTATCAGTGAGCTGGATGCAATCCTACCTGGAGGGAGAGAGCAGATGGTGGAGGTAAACGGTACCCTATCCCCCCCCCTCACAGTAAACTGTGGTGTTCCACAAGGAAGCATACTAGGTCGCTACTGTTCCTAATTTATGCAAATGACATGTCGTCAGCTGTGACTGCAACTTGTTCCTGTTTGCGGAGACTCAGCCCTGCTGGTCTCTGACAAGAACAAATTACAGGTTGAAAAAACCCTCAGCTCAGAACTAAGCAAAATCTGCATATGGCTCGCTGATAACAAACTATCATTACACATGGGCAAAACAGAGTCCATTCTCTTCGGTTCAAATAACAAACTCAGCAAGACCGACGGCTTCTCAGTTACAGTGGGTGACAATATTGTCACAAGGAAAGAAGATATTACCTACCTGGGTTCCATCCTAGAGGCAAATCTTTCCTGTGACAAAATGGCATCCAATGTAATAAAAAAGTCAACCAACGAACTCGTTTCTTGTACCGGATCTCCTCACTGGTAAACAAGAATACCCTGAAGACTCTAGCAGGAGCACTCATTCAAGGGTACTACGACTATGCTTGCACCTCATGGTACCAAAGCACCTCAAAGGCGCTAAAACAAATTACAAACATCTCAAAAAACTGGTCAGACTACTGCTTGACCTTACTCCTAGAACCCACCTCACCCCTGCCCACTTTGACAACCTAGGATGGCTTAGAGTAGACGACAGAGTACAGCAACTTGCAATGGGCCTGGTCTACAAGATACACTACACGACCAAGGTACCCATGTACATGACTAAATACTTCCCAAAGGTCAGTGAATACCACGATCACAACACCAGAGGGAGCTCCACAAATCATGTTAAACCCAGATTCGGCTCAAACAAGGGACTAAACACGTTTCGCAATTATGCCACATCAATGTGGAACGCCCTACCCAAAGCTGTAAAGGAATGTGAATCACTACCCACTTTCAAAAACACTCTCAAAAAACACCTAAGGGAGACTGCAACTCGAAACTGGCCCCTGTAAATGTCCGAACACAACCCCCGCCAATGTACAGTAAATTACCAAGTATGGTCTTGTCAATAATCCAATGTACAGTGTTGTTTGTACAGTTGTACAGTGTCCCCCACCCACCCCTCCTACCCCCCCCCCCCCCCCCCCACCCAACCACCTCCAATGTACAGTCCAATGTACAGTCCCATAATCCAATGTACAGTGTTGTTTGTACAGTTATACAGTGTCCCCCACCCACCCCTCCTACCCAACCCCCCCCCCCCCCCCCTACCCAACACCCCCCCCCCACTCCTACCCCCCCCCCCCCCCAACCACCTCCAATGTACAGTCCCACCCCCACCTACCCAATCCAATGTACAGTTTCTACGCCTAATGTATATACTCCTTTCTTTCTGGACTCTTTTTGTATCACAAATACAGTACTGTAATTGCAAATCTGGTATGTCATAAATGTATAGATGTAGCAGTACTGTCTATCTGTATGTCATGTATGTCATATATGTTACGATGAATTGGAAATGGGGGACCCTGGTGGAAACAAGACGAAAGTCTTTCTCTGGTCTGCATCCCCTTAACAATTGTATGTATTGAGCTGTACTGCACTGTACCCATTCTGCAATCTGTTAATAAAGTTTTTCATTCATTCATTCATTCTATAATTATGTGACCTGTACCTCTATGTCTTCTACTACCTGTACCTCCCCTCCCCCCGGCCCTCCCCAATCCCATGCTGCTGATTTTATATTATTTTATGAATACAACGTTTAATGTTCGCTAACGTAGAGAAACGTCAGACGTAATTCGAGATACGTCAGACGTACTTCGAGATACTTCCGTACTTTCCGCCAATCAGCGCATAGCCCTGTCACAGGACTAATAGTCCTGTGGCAGGGCGGAAGTACCAATCTGGACCGAGGCTCCGAGGCTGCAGCTCGACCCTACTCGTTGCATGCGGTGGTCGACGCGTGATCAGAGAGCGTCTTCGCAAACTGCGGCTACGCAAAAAAAAAAAGGAGCAACCCCGGAAGTACTTCAATTTGACATCTGTATGAACGAAATTGCCATTTGCTACGCGATGTTGCTAATCTCTACGGGGTTTTATCGTGTCCCGCTTTATAGTTTATAGTTTAGAAAAATACGTCAAAAAACTGCAAAGTAAGACCCTCGTCTTGTGTATAATAACAACAACCATGTCCAAAATGCAGACGTTTAGGGCGTTTGTCGCCGAACGCCTCGCTGCCGCCACGGAGGAGATGTTCGGTGTTGTTGACAGAACGATAGCGTTGGCAGAGAGAAATACGCTAACGTTACACACCACAGGTATGTATTCTCAAAATCAAGACATTAGCGTGTTTTTTGCGGCCAAATCTGCATTCGATGTGATTTTATGTCGTATAGTTATTAACGTAACGTAACGTCGCGAGCATGTCTTCTATTAACATCAACGGGATGCGCTAACAACACATTAGCCACCTGGATGGTGATGACTCATCTTTCGATAACTAGCTGTCACTAGTAGCGGGGGAAGGGACAAAGTGTAAAGTACAGTCCCTTGAACTACGTTGATTCATGGTCACCAGAACCTTCAGGGCGAATCTGTAACGTTAGTAGGTAGGAGAGGAAAGGTGCAGTCCATTCCAACTACTGTGTGCCGTGGATGCAGTGCTGAAAAGCTTTGTGACCAAGTACCACGTTGAACCAAATGGGTTATTTCAAACTCAATTAACAGAGGGCCTTTCTAGATACTCAGGGAGTATCAAAGTTACATCTCATTTAAAACTAACTTAAAATCATGGTTGAGAGATGGTCAAGTGTGCGACCATTTTAACTGAGGGGTTGTATTTTAATGTATGTATTTTAGTGTATTGTAACCTATACTGATTCCTACTGTGTTTTAATTATTGTACTATGTTTTTTAACTGAGGGGTTGTATTTTAATGTATTTATTTGTATGTATTTTAGTGTATTGTAACCTATATTGATTCCTACTGTGTTTTAATTATTGTACTATGTTTTAATTATTGTTGTGCTCATGTCACCTGCCCCAGAGACTACAGTTGAAAATTAGCCAACTTGGCTAAACTGGCATATTTACAGTCAAATGTTCCTTAATATGCACTGTCTCTGTATTTTAAACCAATAAATACAAATACAAAAAATGAAGGCAATGTCCACCAACTATTTGTAGCATTGCAATTAGGCCCAATAAAACATTTTGTGTGAACTCTTACATCCAAATTAGGTTTTAATATTGGTTCTTCAGACCTAGCAATGCTAGAATATAAACCTTATTTGGGTATAAAAGCTCACACAAACATTTTATGGCCAGTCAGAGCACCATTCATTGTCTATGGAGCAGCTCCAGATTGGAGGGTTCAGAGAGGGTTCTCTCTGATTTCTGTTTTTTCTAGCTTTAGAAATCGGAGGGAGAACCCTCCAATTAGTGATGGCCCAGACCTTACAGTATGAGGTCATAAAATGTTGTGTGAGCTCAAACTATAAATGCTACAGTCAGTAAGAGTATAAACCTCATTTGGATGCAAGAGCTCACGCAAACATGTTATGGCCTCACACAGTTAAAGCCCCAGTCATTGTGTATGGAGCATTTTACATCCCAGTTAGCAGAGATTGATTGATTGAAAAGTTTATTAACAGATTGCAGAATGAGTACAGTACAGCTCAATACATACAATTGTTAAGAGGATGCAGACCTGAGAAAGACTTTCGTCTTGTTTCCATCAGGGTCCCCCATTTTCAATTCATCATATGACACAAGATCACAGATTGGAAGGTTCTCTCTGATTTCTAGCTATTTGAGAGGGTGGTGCATGTTTACAAATACTGACTGAACTGTCCTGGGCACAGGAAGAACATTATGTGAATTCTTAAAATGGTTGACATTCCCCATTAATCCCGGTGGGTAGATAATATAAAACCCAATTTGTAGCTGATCATATATTATCTCTTATCTATAGCTCGGCTGGTTGGGTTGTTGGTCCACAACAGTGTCCCCACCCCTCTAGCAGCCACAGTTTCTGCCCTAGGAGGCTGGCATTTGGCATGGAGGTTGTGTGTGTGCGCGTGTGTGTTGTTTTGGATTTGGAGCAGTTTTGGTATGGGACATATAAAAACTAGTCTGGGATGGTTGTGAAAAAAAATTCTGGAAGCCTTGTTTACTCAAATACATTTAGGCCTATAAGGTTTGATTTAGGCCTTGGCTGTCACATGGTATGTTCGTTTCATTTAGCTATTTTTTTCTGTCCCACAACTGACGGTCAGAGGCAGCCGACTGTAAGGTGGATGCCTTCTAGCCATTACCGTCCTGTCTTTGGCAACAGTAACGCCAGTACCATACCGGCAACCAATTAACGTTAGCTAGTTAGCAACATCCCGGCGATGTGGCAGCATTTTCTTTGCTATAGGAGATTTGTACATGTCCCTTGGTTTCTTGCTCGAATATGAGCAGTCAATGCTCAATCAATGCAATACGCTAGGGGCAGTGGTATGTTTAGCCAAAGATGGAAGGGTAGTGGCTAGAAGGCATCAGCATTACAACAGGCTACCTGTTACCACAGAAGAAGAGCGCTCTGTGCGCAGTGCATTGTGGATTCCTCACATGACATCACACTGTGTCACAGTAGCTTTATGCATGTCCCCCATTGTCTTGGATGTGTGTGGTCTAAAATCTTGTCCTATTTTCCTAGATATGCCTTCTGAGCAGCGGAGAGCTCTTGTTGACCAGCGACTAACTGTGGCCGCCGAGGAGATATTCAGGATCGTAGAAATGATGATGGGTGAATATGAGGCAGAAGTTTGCCGTTCACACCAGGAGATTGACCGGCAACGCAAATTGCTGGATATTGCTCTAAACCCGGAGAAAGATTTACACAGAGCAGGTTTGTAAATACAATTATTCATAGTTTATTTTCCAGTACACTTTAAAGTAATAGTTCAGACTTTTTCCACAAGGTGGTGTACTGCACCTGCATGTTAACTCATTGACTGCCACGCTGTTTTCCCATCTACTCCCTGGCGCCAGTTTTCTTTTGACCATTTTCACGATATTTCACGATCTTTGCGGAGCTATTGTATATTCTATATTATAGCTATGGAGACAATAGCATGGCTCATTTGACAGGCACTATTTATACTCTAACATGTAAAAAGGAGTTTGTTTCTACATACCCTCGTTTGTGCACAATACCGAGCTAAACATTGCCCTGTTTCAAAATAATCCAGGCTGGTTTTCTAGATCGTGAGATAGTGTGTTTTGTGCAGCATATGCGCAAATCTTGCGGCTGCTCACCTGAAGCCTATATTATTGCTAGGTCAAAGGTAAACACATGACCTTGTTTCTTCACAAAGCCGGGGGGGGGGGGGGGGGGGGGGGGGGGGCGTTTTCCGACACTGCAATCATACAAACGCATGTTTTATGATGGAGTTTCGGTAAAGTACACGTAAAATAGACGTTACCTTTGTCAAAAGATACACTACCATAATGTTTCTTCACAAAATCATCGGGGGGGGGGGGGGGGGTCGTTTTCCAACGCTGCGATCATACAAACGCATGTTTTATGATGGAGTTTCGGTAAAGTAGATGTAAAATAGACGTACCTTTGTTTTAGAGGTACTCCATTTCTCACTTTGAGTCCAAGTGTCTTGAATCAGAACAGGATCAATACTCCAGCTCCCGGCGTGTCACCAGCTTGGCTGGCCGTTCACACTAATACAATTGGCAGTATTAGAGGGTGGGAAAGCTGGCGGGGTGGGTCCGGGTCGTTGTAAACAGCGACTCCGACAGTTCGGTCGGGGCGCCTGCTCAGTGCGGATAGGATCTAAGGGGGGTAGTGTGATCCTTCCACACGTTACACCCTCTCAGTGAGAGTCCGTGCTGCCAGGTGAAAAGAAGCGGTTGATTGGCTAGACGTGTGTCGGAGGAAGCACGTGATAGCCCCCATTCTCCCAGACCGACTGTGGGGGGTAAGTGCGCAGCGACCAGGAAGGGGATGGCATAACGACTAAAACATTGGGATGGGAGAAAAATCGGAGGAAAAAGGAGGTGGAAAAAGATAAAAAATAAAAATAAAAAATAACAGGATCAATACATATAACGTTAGGAAACGCACCTTATTGTCCATAATCATCATCCATATAATCCATTTAGTCTTTTTCATAATATCCAATAGTTTGCTCTAGGCGATTGCCATTGTCGTCCTGCTCACAGCTGCTTGCAACCTACTAGTCAGTGAGTCCCTATAGTTGTTTGGGGGCTCGGGCCACCCCACACTAAGCTGGGCCATATGCATGTTCATAAGGTAGGCGATACTACCACCTGGCGGGATTCAATTGTCATTGCAATTTCAAGTACTCAGATGAGTCACCAAAGTCTGCGCAAGGTCCGCTGTTTTGAATAGGAAAATCGGAAAAAAGGATCAAAACCTGAGAATTATCGGGTATGGCGTTCAACGGTTGGCGACAAAACCCGAGATATGTCGGGTATGGCGCAGACAGAGTTAATGTAACGGGAGCCTCGTAGGCTATTCTCTTCAGCGCTAAATCTCCCTGTGGCAGTTGACCACGCCACCTGAGTGGCCTTTTACAGGTCTCTCTGAGACAGGCGAAAGATGGTGAAGACAAACCAGTTTATTGAAGAGAGTGGCAAGATGTAACAAGCCAGGAGTAGATGGAATGTTGTCATGACAAAGGCTCTCTTCTATCTGTTCGTGGGGATGGGTGATTTAGGCCATGTCCCCACGTATCTGGATCTTTTGCCAAACGCACATTTTATTCCATGATTGGGCCTTTCATCCACACGTAAAGGGTGTTTTCAGAGACATAAACAGAGATTTTCTTAACCGCATTTTAAAGTGAAGATTTTCCAAAATATCCGTTCAGTGGATCCGTGCAGCCACTGTAAACGCATAGATAAACGATGACGCCACAGCTCACTACGCATGCTCAGACTGTGGCGGGCCGTAATAATATCTGGCCCGTCAGATTGTTTGGCGAATATTACTTTACTATTTCTCTAATATATATCAGACCGACTATAGGCTAGCTAGGCTATATATTTCAGCTATAATGTCCTAACAGAGAAACTACCACCACCTAAAACATCCTTATTACACCTTGTTTTATCCATATAGGCAGTAGCGCTTTGAAGTAATAATAACTTCGGTGGACTTGGTGCTGAAATGTCATTCAAACTATCCTTACTTATATATGCGACGACGGCACCACACGTGAACAGTACAATGCAATTAATGAATGTCTTGTTGTAATTAGTATATATATACTATAGATATATACATAGATTTACCCTGAAGGACTGGTTCTAACCGAACCGTTCGTTATACAAGTATCACAGAGAAATGTCAAAGGTACTCACAGTTGCACGAGGGTTTCGAACAGAGATACGGGATGGTTTGAAAGCTCGGCGTTGCTAATAAACATTTTAAATATCTTTTATAAACGGCTCAAAACGGCATTATTTCCGGCGTTGGCTGCCTGGTGTGATCACAGCGCATGCGCATCATGCACCCAACGCCGGAAATAATGCCGTTTTGAGCAGTTTATAAAGAATATTTAAAATGTTTATTAGCAACGCCGAGATTTCAAACCATCCCGTATGTCTGTCCGAAACCCTCGTGCAACTGTGAGTACCTTTGAAACGTCTCTGTGATACTTGTATAACAAACGGTTCGGTTAGAACCAGTCCTTCATGGTAAATCTAGGTTGGTTTCCTATTGAGGAGCAAGTGACTGTGGATTCACTCGGTGCATCACAGTCACGAAAGGGGCTAGGAGATTGTGATCTCAACATTGACATTGTATCTCTCCGTCGCCCAGTGCGCAGAAGTAAAGCATTGAATCGTGACATATCTAGATTGGTTGTTTCCTCTGGACTGCATAATCCTCCGCTAGCTATATCTATCTATTTATCATCTATGTATGTCAATATAGCCAATGGAAATGCTAGGAATGGTCACGTGGGCTGGGTGAACCAATGGACAATTCCTATAGTTTCTCAGTCGTCCTGACCGCTCGTACCACTATGGTATTTGGGATATCGCTTATCGCCACCTACTGGCCCGCATGCTTGTTGGAGCAATTTATGTGTTTATGTGTTTGCGTCTGATCAGGTTTTTTTTTAAACACTGTCGTGTGGACGAGAATTTCTTTTTAAACGGAGCCTGAGAATATCCGTTTGGCAAAAGATCCAGATACGTGGGGACATGGCCTTAACCTGTGCTTGTCAATTGCTCTGATGCACAACAGGTGCACAGCCACCCCTTACTCCTGGGCCCAATTAACCTGTTGAGCCCTAGCCATATTTTCAGAAAATTTGCCTAAAGCTAAAAGATGCCACTGAGTTCATTCAGCTACTTTTTGAGATCAAGTATAGTAAAAATCTAAGCAAATGAACGAAGGGCATATTATTTACAGGGGCTTTTGTTGATAACAGTACTGCATTTTGCCATCCGGATCGCGTGTAGCTTTATGCCAAGCAAGCAGTGCAAAAATTTACCGTAGTGGCGTGCAGTAATGCGCCTTTCATTTTCCGCCGCCCAGCGCCCAGGTCGCGCGGAAATAGGCTGTCTATTGCCATTCTCTTTGACAAACTCTAACCTTAACCAGCTCCTTAACAACGCCTAAACTTAACCGTTCTAACCTTAACCAACTCCGAAACAATGCCTAACCTTAACCTTAACCATGCCTAACCTTAACCATAGAAATTATATTGCCATTCTCTTTGACAAACTCTAACCTTAACCAGCTCCTTAACAGCGCCTAAACTTAACCGTTCTAACCTTAACCAACTCCGAAACAATGCCTAACCTTAACCTTAACCTTAACCATGCCTAACCTTAACCGGCGAAAGAATACACGTTAAAAAAAAATCACGTTAAAAAATATTTTCGATGGGATTCGAACTCGCCAGCAAACGAGCCATAGGATCCACAGCCATGTGTCCTTGCCAATTGAGCTATTGCTAGATACTGAATAAGGGGCGGTGACTTATATATATTGAGCTCCGCTCGTGTCGAACCAAGGCGGGATCTCATGCGCATGCGCGGGCACCTCGCGCGAGCAGGCCGGCGCACGCACGCACCTGAGCGAGCACGCCGCCGCCGGTGCACGCACGGTAGCATTTGTCTGAAAAGAAGGGCGCTTTACCGCACTGGCGTGCGGTGACGAATGCGGAAGCATTTTTGCACTGCTTGCTTGGCATTAAGGAAAACGCATCCGGATCCCCTCTATTCGAATACCAGTGTTAAGTCTGGATGTAGTACCCCATGCGCCCGGTAGAGGGCAGCAAAGTCTGTGAATGAAATCTACTGTAAATACAGTTTTTTTTATAATGGTGACAGCTGTGTCAAATCACAGGATTGAGACAGGTTTTTTCCTAGACGTGCATAGAAAGAGAAAGAAACAATATATGTTGTATTTTATGACTAACGTTGAGGTTTGTTCGACACGTGCGATATAAACACGATATTCCAGTCGATGCTTGTAAGAAAAGATTTATTTTTTACTTCCATTGTCGACGGCTGGTGTGAGCAGGCTAGTGTAGTTTTATAAAATGTAGACATCCATCGAAAGCCCTGGGTCTCTTTATTTTGACTACAACGATTTCACGAGTGCTTCCTGTTGTGTATAAATCCTTTGATTTCCGATGCAATGCGCAGAGATTTTTTATAAGCTCATTTAGCTAATAACACTTAAAATCATTGCTAAACAAACGTAGTGCTGAAAATATGCACTGTGACTGCTGCTTTGATAGGGTTAGGGTCTTTAATCTTGGCTACATTTGAAAATGTTGTGCAACGTTAAATAAATCTCGGCCCGGTACCGGGCTGATCAGGCTTAAGGGGTTAACTAGATCCAAGACGGGTGTGGCTGCTTAAATCACACCACTCCCTCACCACATTCCCATTTGTTGCACGCTAGACTAAATACATTTTCTTCCCTCCAGACAAACCGCATGCCACTGGATCTGACAGTGAAGAGGAGGTTCTCCCTGGACAGAGGATCCCCGGTCTGGGCCAGAGAGCCTCGGAGCCCTTGCAGAGTGAAGAGGCTGGCACCACAGAGTTCACACTTCATCACCAAAACCAAAGAGCGGGGGCATCAGAACTGACCAGTGAGCATCACGCTCTGTCCTCGGACGGCGACGAAGGAGAGAGCGAAGAGCAGGACAGTGATGTCGAGAAGGACGGAACGCCACAGCCACTGAAATCAAAGAGAAAAAAGACATCTGAAAGACGGCGACAAAGTCGGGCGAGTTGTTGCAAAACGTGTGGAAGGCCTTTCCGCGCCAAGCGTCCTTTCGTGAAGAACATGCAACAGAATAAGAAGGAAGTAATTGGTGTCAAAAATGAAAGCCACGGTCTGAAGCGGAGTTGTTGCAGGGTATGCGGAAAGTCTTTCCGCTACAAACGTTCTTTCCTGAAACACGTGCTGAAGCATGAGAAGGTCACAGACCTCTGTGGTGTCTGTGGGAAACACCTGGAGGCGGAGGAGAGCCTAACACGACACCTGCAGACTCACAACGAGGAGAACAGCTGCAGGGATGCAGCTTGTGAGGAAAATGTAGATGGAAAAATGCAATTGCATGAGATAGAACTGGAACTGGACTGTTCCGTGGACGAGAGCGAAGATGGAGAGAGCGATGAGGACTGGAAGGAGAGTGAAGGGTCAGAGAATGAAGACAGCAATAGTGAGAAAGATCGAGCAAAGGCAACTCGTTTAAGCTTAAAAAAGCAGAAGTCAAAAAAGAAGGTTGGAGCCCATAACAAAGAAAGATGCTATGAGGTATCTCTCCTGAAATACTGTTGTAAAGTGTGCAAAAAGTCTTTCTGCTATAGGGCCAATTTCTTGAAGCATGTACAAGAAGACGAGAAGGATACAGATCTTTGTGGCGTCTGTGGGAAACATTTTGAATCGGAAGAAAGCCTGAGGCTTCACCTGCAAACTTACATTAGAACAAATGATTGTGAGGTTTGCGGGAAACATTTCGATTCCCACAGACAACTTGAAATGCACATACGGACCCACACGGGAGAGAAGCCATACATTTGCAAAGTCTGCGGCAAAGCGTTTGCTCAAAATGGCAATCTGATGGGACACATGAAAGTCCACACGGGGGAGAAACCATATGTTTGCAGCACCTGTGGCCAAGGATTCAGCTTTAAAGAATACATGCTGGGTCATATGAGAATTCACACGGGGGAGAAACCGTTTCTCTGCAGCGTCTGCGGTAAAGGATTCAGGCAGAGGGGAACTCTGAAGACCCACATGATGATTCACACTGGAGAGTCCACGCACACTTGCGCCATCTGTGGCAAGAAATTCTACAAGAGCGGAGCTTTGAAGATACACATGAGGAGCCACACGGGGGAGAAACCATACCTGTGCAACGTTTGCGGCAAGCGGTTCAGCGCGTGTGGCTCGTTGACTAAACACATGGGCGTTCACGAAGGGGAAAGGGCACATCGCTGCGCCGTGTGCTGCAAGAGTTTCATAAGGAAGGAGGACCTTAAGAGACACGTGCAGATTCACAGGGATGAAGCCACGCAGCTGACGTGTCTGTAGAACCCTGGCACTGAAGAACAATAACTCCTGTAGTTCTTTGAGACTGCCCATGTATTCACAGTTGTAAAGTAAATCACTCGAGAGTGTGAATGTGGTACATCACACGAAGGTTCTCGACCTCTACTGTCTTAACTATGAACAAACGCAACATTCTAACTTACCATCTTTACTATAGATGCAGTTTGAAAACATTGTTCCCTTGAAAAGTCAAAATGGAGTCGTATGGTTCTGGAGGCATGCTCCTTGTGTAACCGGTAGGGCTGGGACGATACATCGATCCAGATCGATACATCGATGTAATTATCAACGATCGAATCGGATCGATGCAATGTAATAAGATCGATTCATATCGATACTCTTATTTTGAAAATCCTGTGGCGAGTCTCATATCCGCCCAAGAACAACAGCAGTAGCTCCGTGTGTGTAGACGTTACAGCATAGCATTCTCCCTTTCTGTGTGTGTGTGTGTGCGCGCGTCTTTGGAAAGACCAGATGAGGTCAGAGGAGTTTGATGTTTAAATGTTATTTAAACATAAACAATATAATACATAATAAATGTAGGCCTATACATGATCATGCAACATCAACAAATTGTTGTAGGAACGGTTTGGGAGAGGGAGGTAGGGAAGGGTTTTAGGTTGTGAGTTTTGAGTTCCAAAAAATGGAGCTTAAAGTTTAAAGCTCAATATATCAAAACGTGGCACTTTACAGTGAACAGGAGGTCTATTTGTATTAAAAACAATAGATTGATTTTCCTTTAAATGTCTGGAAGAGCTCAAAAATACAAATGTCAAATGATATTTTCGTTACCTTTTTTTAGTTGATCTAAATGTTACTGATTGTGTTAAATGGGCATATGATATCATCTCATATCGATTGCAGGCACCTGAATCTAATCTAATCGTATTGTATCGTGAGAGACTTTGTGATATCGGCAAATATCGTATCGTTGTCCAAAGAATCGATATCGTATCGTATCATGATGAAACTGGTGATTCCCACCCCTAGTAACCGGATACTCCTTGTAGGGAGCTTTACCACACAAGAGGCAGAGCAAGTAGGACTCATTTTTCTTATGCCCTGTCCTCACAATTTGTGTGACGCACGACTTAACCTTTCACATTTTGCAGTGTAAACATTTCATATGGAAAGGTTCTAACGTAACATTTGGAAAGCGCCTTATATAATGATGACTGCGTAGATTTGTTTAATTTTATTTTGAATTTTTTTGCATGGGTGGTCACTGTGGGACTCGAACCCATAACACTGGCTGCGTTTGTGCCACACTTTCCCTGTTGAGCTACAGGACCACATGATTCTGAAAGGATATTACGCCTACAGTGCTCATCCAAATGCCAAAAATGATCAGACCACATGCAATCAAGGAAAAAATGTAATATATAAATAAATATATATTTAATTATATAGTGGACTTTGCCCCCTCCCCCCACATCTCATCCGTCCAGATGACTAACCTAAAATTCAATTCTCAAAAAAGAGAAACAAGTATTGAGTCTTTGACCTACAGTATGCTATTCTACAGAAAATATAGAAATATAGAGTAAATCTAATTATCTAAAGCAATCTCTCAATGAAAGTTTGTATGGTAGTATTTGTAAATAAATAAAAGAGATCACAATTATTGTCACCCTTTTTTTCTAAAGTTAATGAATTGCATTTTTATTAAACAAAACAAAAAAAAAAAGTATATATATACTCTACTCTGTATTTTTTATAAACCATCTTACATGGCTCCAATTCATGAAAGGACTATAGATGGGTATCTGCAATGTCGGAACCAGGGGACAGAGTTAAAGGAACACACCAACATTATGGGAAATGCGCTTAACGTTTTCTCCAGAGTTGGACAAGAAGATGGATGCTAGCTGATCCGTATCCACTTCCATTAATTTGTGCTAAGCTAGGGTAGCTTGCAGCCAGATAGCTTTCTACCGGACGCACAGAGAGGAAATTGGTCTCTATCTTCTTGTCTGACTGGAAGTGCATTTCCCATGTTGGCCTGTTCATTTAAGGTGAACACACAAGTAAAATGTTTAGTTTCTTAGAACTTTGAACAAACATCTGCATTCTGAAACAAAGGAGGGTTTGGTTAATTCCTCTTCATTATCAAAAACCTGTTTTCTGCCCTTTGTTCATTAAAGGGATAGTTCATATTTTTGGAACACTAGTCCTATATGTTACTCACCAATGATGTTCATTGGTAGAGTCCTTTCTCAGCACAATCCATGCTGTTCCTCATTCTAGCTCTGGCTAGTTCGCTACAAACCAATGCAAAGTCAATGGGGACAGTTCAAGCTCCTGTCTTTACAAGCTGACCAAAGACAACGGAAATCTACTTTGTGTGCACTGTGGAGTAGATTTAAGTTGTCTTCAGTTGTACAGACAGGAGCTTGACCCTATTGACTTTGCATTGTGGCTAACTAGTTTAGCGAAAATGAGTAACTGCATGGATTATGCTGAGAAAGGACTACCGATCAACAGGTAAGTATATGGCTACTTGGGTAGGGTTCCATACCTATCCCTTTTAATTTCTACAGTATATTATTGGTCTGTCTGTTGCAGCTAGCAGATACCCCTACCAGTGGAGCTGTTATTGTTTGTTTCACTTAGACAATAGAACGGTATAAAGGTTTTCTACACAATCCATGTGAGTTTAAGGACTTGTAGCACATTATGGAGGGCAGCCACAATGTTTAAATAGATGGAAACCTGTTTTTAACCATTATTTGGTTCTATTATGATATTGTGTACTAATCAAATATTATCATACATGTGTGCATATACTTCTTTGGCATTTGTATTTTAATTGCATAATTATAATGATGATAATAATTTTCATCAAAGGTTTTCTTTCTTGTCTATGCTTCAATTTCTATTAGACTTTTTTGTCACTTTTTGACCAAGATGCAAAGCCATAACTCCTTACCTCAACCCAAACCCCAACTCTCTACCTCTGGTTTGTGGTAATCATATAATTTGGCCACATGATGGAGCTGGTTGTTGACTCCATAGATGACTCGTTCACCAACTTTCCAGAAACTGCAGCGTAGGCTATGTTAACAAAAAAAAGAAATATTGGATAAAAAAAAATTGTTTTTAAATCTTTTCAAATAAAAACAGCAATGAAGGTTACGCTTTACATAGAATCAGTAGCAGTCTCATTCTGGTCAGCTACACCATTTTCCCTACTTTTGCAAAAGTACAAATGTAATTTTGGATACATTAGGATTCAGTGGACAGTCAGACCAAAGTTGTAACTGTCAGCCCCTGAGCAGAGATGGAAATCAAAGAGGACAAGGACTGTGAATAAACCAATGTCTGGTCCAGGGGGAGTGATGATGGCGATGAGAGTCAGAAATCAGGGATCTGAGAATGAGGGCAGTCCATGGTCATAATGATGAAGAAGATGAGCGTCAAAGAGTACGTCAAAGAGTACTAGGACTTTGAATAAACCAAAGTCTAATGTCAGGCAGCAGGCCCAAGCTGGGTGATGATAATGAATCCAATGTCAGGCAGCAGGCCCAAGCTGGGTGATGATAATGAATCCAATGTCAGGCAGCAGGCCCAATCTGGGTGATGATAATGAATCCAATGTCAGGCAGCAGGCCCAAGCTGGTTGATGATAATTTGATCTGAAGATTCATGTGATGACCCACACAGGAGAAAAGCTGTTGAATGTGGTAAATACTTCAGGTATAATAAGGTTAATTTGAATTGACCATATTCACACGGCATGCATTTCGGTCAGCATGACATAAGAACAAAATTACGGGGGGAGAAACCCTATTTTTGCAACATCTGTGACAAAACTTTTGCCTGGAAAGGAAGTCTGCCAAAACACACTTGGCGTCACACAGAAGAGAAACCATACCACTGCACTGTCTGCAGAAGAGTTTCATCCAGAATGTACCTGCATGTCAAATTAGGTCTCACACTGGTAAAAAAAAAACTAAACATAAATGTCAAAATCTGTGTTAAAGAACAAATATACCTTGAAAATCTTGAGTCATGGGTGTATGGCTTAACAAAAAGCCTACATGGAAACTGGGGAACTTGAGCATAAGATTTTTAATGTACCGGTATTAACTTTCAGATTTAGCATGTTGCCAATGCTTGAAGCTACAATATGTACGATTTTCAATCACAGATTTTTTTGTCTTTTGCTCCAAAATACATGTTAACATAGATATACTGACACAGTCTACTGCGGGTTTCATTGACCAGTATAGCAGCAGTGCAGAGATATTCCAGAGAGGCTTGCCCTTTAAACACCTGTGTAAATATTGGTGCATTGAATCCTGAAGTGGGAACTATGACAAATCTGACCTACAGTATAGGAAACATTCAATGGAATGGAATGCAATGCACTTCCAAGTAGGAAACAAGGAAACGTTTATGTTTGCACCCCACTCCATGTTATTATTGTATTACTATATCAACCAAGGTATTTAAAGGAACATGCCAACATTATGGGAAATGCGCTTACTGTCTTCTCCAGAGTCAGACAAGAATATAGATACCATTTTCCTCTCTGTGCGTTCAGCAGAAAGAATGGTGATGGAAGCGGATCAGCTAATCCTAGCTGTTGGCCAAAAACACCTAGGGCTTTAAGCAAGGTGAGCTAATCCATAAACGCTTCCATTAATTTGCAGCCAGACCGCTTTCTACTGAACGCACAGAGGAAATTGGTATCTATCTTCTTGACTGACTGGAGAAGACTTTAAGTGTATTTCCCACACTGTTGGTGTGTTACAGTCATCTTTTTGTTTGAAATTCAAACAATCTTGTGTATTAGTTTTTATGTATCACCACATATCTACTACTAACCTAACCACTCTCACTACCTACAAATAAAAAAATGCATGTACAAATCTTCTGGGCCGTGGGACCGAAGTAAAAATGCCCATCTTTATGAGTTGACATCAAGATGTGCATGATCAGCACCAGAGCCCCCTGGCATGTGGAGTATGATGAAGAACAGCATGGATTCATGATCAGCACCAGAGCCCTCTGGCATGTGGAGTATGATGAAGAACAGCATGGATTCATGATCAGCACCAGAGCCCTCTGGCATGTGGAGTATGATGAAGAACAGCATGGATTCATGATCAGCACCAGAGCCCTCTGGCATGTGGAGTATGATGAAGAACAGCATGGATTCATGATCAGCACCAGAGCCCTCTGGCATGTGGAGTATGATGAAGAACAGCATGGATTCATGATCAGCACCAGAGCCCTCTGGCATGTGGAGTATGATGAAGAACAGCATGGATTCATGATCAGCACCAGAGTCCTCTGGCATGTGGAGTATGATGAAGAACAGCATGGATTCATGATCAGCACCAGAGCCCTCTGGCATGTGGAGTATGATGAAGAACAGCATGGATTCATGATCAGCACCAGAGCCCTCTGGCATGTCGAGTATGATGAAGAACAGCATGGATTGAGCTGAGGAAGGACTTGTTAGAAAACTGTTTTTGGGCGGCTAGGTGGTGTAGTGGGCAAGGCGCTCGCCACCAACGCAGGATACGCTGGGTTCGAGCCCAGCTCTCGGCGTTGCTACCAGCTTGGCTGGTCGTTCATACTAACAATTGGCAGTGTTAGGGGTGGGAAAGCTGGTGGGTGGGTCCTGGTCGTTGTAAACAGCGACTCCTACAGTTCGGTCGGGGCGCCTGCTCAGCGAGGAAAAGGATCTAAGGGGGGTAGTGTGATCCTTCCACATGTTACACCCTCTCAGTGAGAGTCTGCGCTGCCAGGTGAAAAGAAGCGGTTGATTGGCTACACATGTGTCAGAGGAAACATGTGATAGCCTCCACTCTCCCAGACCGAATGTAGGGGGTAGGTGCGCAGCGACCAGGAAGGGGATTGGGAATTGGCATAACGACTAACATTGGGATGGGAGAAAAACGGAGGAAAAGGGAAAAGAAAATAAAAAAAATAAAACAGTTTTTGGTGTTTATCACCCTTCATCTGCCCTTTTCAAGTTTCTTTAATAGTTGTCATACAGAAGTACAGAATACTTTCATACAAAATGCTTCTTACTGTTACGCTCCAGAGACTGTGCTAGACAAGATAGTATCAAATAACATAGTATAGCATGTAATTTAGAAGTAGAAAATGAGGTCACAGTTTTCAGTATAGACATATGTACAATGTTCGGTGCAGAATAGACGTAACTGAGTTACCATATAATATACAATACTATGCAGTGTACTAATGTACAGTACTATATAGTGCAAAGCAGAAATGGGATGAGGTACAATTTAGGTACAATTTACAGTAAGGTGTACGAGTTGTAGTGCAATCCTTCATCAATAAATATAAAGTGTGGGGAGTGGGTGCTACAGTGTGTTTGTTTTTGTATTTTATTTTTTTATTATTTTTAAACAAACATATAAACAAACATGACAACACACGATAAGATATACAAGCATTAATTGTCAGGGCACATCCAATGAGATCACATTTTAGTTAGTTGTCTTATATAAGATATACCCCTAATACCTGTTATCTAAAAAAACCTACACACATATGCTCAGCTCGAACCCCCACCTTGAGAAGTACCTCCACTATCCCTCGCACCTAACCAGACACTACCATTATAAGCTAGCTTTTATTCTCTCCACCACTTCTAACCACATTGACATTTTGGATTCATTGAGACCCAGAATTCTTGCTGTAGATATTTCATGGTAAATTACATCGAGATATGTAAGAAACCAAACTTTACGGCACATTTTTTCCGGTTGAAACCAGCGTGATGCGATCAGCTTTTTGGCTACTGTGATACCCGATAAAACCAATCTCTTTAGCTGTGGATTCACTGCAAACTCAAAAACATCATTCAATAATAATACCGAGGGGTGTACAGGTATATTCCAAGATACGAGTTTTGATATTTGTTGGGTCACATCTTTCCAGAATGCCTTAACTGGTGAGCAGTCCCAATACATGTGCATAAATGTCCCTTCGTCCCCATTTGCACATTGGGTGCATTTGGAATCTTGTTTAAGCCCCATTCGGCACAGTCTTATAGGAGTCAAGTATGTCCTGTGAATATAGTTAAGATTGATTTGTTGATGATCCGGGTTCCTTGATGTAAGTCGGACATTTGCCCAGGCTCCTTGCCAATCAAAGTCATTTTCCAGGTCTGGTATATCCCTCCTCCAGACAGAGTCAAGTTGGAGGGTTTCATACGAGGACGTTAGTAATTGATGATAGAATTCTGAAACAAAACCTCTCGATGTCTCTCTTGCGTAGAAGAATTTGTGGTATCTGTGGTGTTCAATTGGTCTGTCTAATGGAACACCGTGAGACTTCAAACATAGCTCTAACTGTTTGTGAAAAAGCCATGTGGACTTGGTGAGATTACATTTTTTGCGTATTTCTTTATCACTACAAAAACCCTGTTTGTTAAAAACATCCCCTAATGAGTGTATGCCTTGCTCTTCCCATATAGGGAATCTTATAGGTCGTTTTCCAATTAAGAGTGCATTGTTATTGAATAAGGGAGTATGATTGTGCCATTTTTGTGGGTTAGGATTTTTTTTTTGTGATTCACGCCATATCCGGATCGCATGAGTAATTATGGGGCCAAATTTTCGTTCACAGTGCTTGATTGGTAGTTTAGTGTATGCTATGTCCTTCAGTCTATGTGGGGCTACTATGTTTTCTTCTATTTTTCTCCAGGATGCTAATGCTTGGGAGTCAAACCATGTTGTCAATGGACTTAATGTGTACGCCTTAAAATATAGGAAAAAATCTGGAAATGCCATGCCACCACCTGCTTTATTTCTCTGTGCGGTGGATCTTTTTATACGTGGTGGTTTGTTATTCCAAATAAATTTGTATGTGGAGGAGTGTAATCTTTTCCAGTAACCCTCTGGAGGGGGTAACGGTAGCATTGAACTGAAGAAGTTGATTTTAGGTAGTACATCCATCTTAACTATTGATATCCGTGCTTGTACTGTGTTTTTGAGTTTTGCCCATCTATCAAGGTCGTCTTTGATTTTGTTTTGGATTTTTGTGTAGTTGTGCTTCACCGTTTGTCTTATGGTAGGGAATATTTCCACTCCCAAGCATCTGAAATGTTTTACCATCGGTATCTGTCCTGGGAGGGTTGTATCTTTTTTTGCAGGGGTGTTAAGTGGAAGGAAAGCCGACTTCGGCCAATTTATCTTAAATCCCGATAAATCACCAAAGTCCTCAATCAACTTGAGCAGATGAGGCAATGTGGTGTTGGGGTTTTGCATGAACAATATTACATCGTCCGCATATAAACACATTTTTTGTTGTGTGCCCTTGATTACGATTGGTTCTATGGATTGGGATTGTCTTATATATTGTGCTAAAGGCTCTAATGATAGATTGAACAGTCCGGGACTAAGAGGACAACCCTGTCTGGCAGAGCGTGATACCGGAAATATTTGGGAGATGATTGTGCCTGTTGTAATCATGGCCGATGGGTCTTTGTATAATACTTTATTCATATCGATGAATCCTTTTCCTAACCCCATCCTTTCTAGCACTGCCCCCACAGATACGACCATTCCAGCCTGTCAAAGGCCTTCATAGCATCCAGGGACAGCATCGCCTTAGGTATGGTGTCCTCCTTGTCGGCATCAAGTACGTGCAGTATACGTCTTATGTTCTCAGTGATCAGGCGGCCTCCTATGAAGCCAGTTTGGTCCGGGTGAACTAAAGACGTCATATGCTTTTGTAATCTGATGGCTAATACCTTAGAGTACAGTTTGATATCTGTTCCGAGGAGGCTTAAAGGTCTATAACTACCGCACTCGTTGGGGTCTTTGTCTTTTTTAAGGAGGACTGTTATGAGTGCAATATTGTCATTTTTATGGAAGTTCCCCTCCTTGACTGAGTATAAGATCATATTTAGTAATAAGGGGCCAATTATGTCCCAACAAGAAAGGTACATTTCTGATGGGAAACCGTCTCTTCCAGGAGCCTTACCACTTTTCATTGCGGTTATGGCCTTCTTGAGTTCCTCTAGTGTGATCGGTGTTTCTAACTGTTTAGCGTCATCCTCTGAAAGTTTAGGGAGAATCATTTGATTAAGAAATGTGTCCATTTTGTTTTGATCGAAGGTCATTTCTGATTTATATAAGTCGGAGTAGAATACTTTGAATGTATCGTTTATTTTTACAGGATCTGTTACAAGTACTTGTTGTGCTCTAATGGTAGTTATATCTGCAAATGTTGCATTAATTCTTAATCGCATGGCTAATAGGTGGCTGGGTTTGGAACCATGGGAGTACTGCTGTTGTCTTGTGCTGCGTATTTGTATTTCCGATTGTTGTCTGTATATGGCATTGATCTCTATTTTTAGTACGTTAACTTGATTTTCTAGTCGAGTTGAGTTGTTGTATTTCAGAGAATTAAATAACGTTGAGTAAAGCGTTTCCAGCTCAGCCAGTTTTGTGCTTTGATTCTTGCGCATTTTGGAGGAAAAGCTATCCGTGAAGTCTTTGATCATTCCCTTTACCGACATCCATATTATTCTGGGGTCTTGCACCGAGTTTGCATTCTCCCGTTGGAATACTATAAGAGCTTCTTTGAGTTGTGTAATGAATTCCTTGTTATTAAGCAGCAACGAGTTAAATCGCCATCTTGGGGCTCGGGAGGATAGTATACCAAATGTACCTTTAAGGAGTAAATAACAGTGATCTGGGTATCATTTCCACTTCATAATTATCAAATAGTCTCTGTGATGCAAAGACATAATCTATTCTGGATAGTGTATTATGTCTCGCAGATCGACAAGAGTACTTTCGGGTCGTGGGATTAAGTAACCGCCATAAGTCATTTACACCTGTAATCTTTGACCAATCCTTTAATGCCTTCGATGAATTCTTTTGTTCGCTGGAAAAGGCGAGGTAAGATTTGTCCATCCTTGGGTTCCAGATGGCATTAAAATCCGCTCCTATTATAAATGAGTAATCGGGAATGTCTAACATTGCATTGGTTAATGTAGTGAAGAAATCTTCTTCGTACAAATTTGGGGCGTATACCGCTATCAACGCTATTTTCCTGTTCTTATGTTCAATCTTAGCTATAGTTATCCGACCTTCTACATCAGACCATACTCCCTTTAGTACAATATTCAACTTACGTTTAACGACTATTGCTACACCCCGAGTTCTCGTACCAATAGAGGAGTGACTGATATTATGGTATATGTTGTCCGCTAATTTATCTATGTCTTTCCCTAGAATGTGCGTTTCGCTTAGCAGAGCAATGTCCACATGTTCTTTTTTCATCAGTGTGAGCACGCTTTTGCGTTTGAGTTGGTTATTTATTCCCCCGGTGTTCCATATCATTATATTCAAACTAGCCATAGTCTATACATGTTGCATTGTAATTTTTGGTAATGCTTCTAGAGTGCGAGGCAATAATAGATATACATCCCACTAGTGAGGTCCCGTTGAGAGCCGAGCTTAAAAACATACATATATACAAATAAAAATCCCCTACCCTTCCCTCCCACCGAGAGTCGTACAGGATTGTGTTCCATGAACACAACCTTTGCGTATGACTCCCTCCCTTGCACCACCGGATATCCCAGAATGATCCAATTATCCTTAACATTCCTATGTATACCATAGGATCTAACACTCTAAATTCTACCATAAGTAGAATGTCGACTGTGGCTTGGCCACTTTCCCGTAAAAAATAAATAAATAAAAATTTAAATGAGATAAAACTAAAAATAAAGACCAAAAATAAGCTTCAATTGTCATGCCCTAATCACTTACATTTTATATGAACTTGTGTAATTTATAGTAACCCATGAATAATATGAAGGTATTGAACTGAAGAGAGAGCCTCAATAAATCAGAGAGAGCGGATGAAAAAAAAAAAAAAAAAGTAAAAGGAAGAGAACATTAACTTAGATCTTAAAAGAGCATTGCTATGCTTAAACATCTAAAGTATAAATTGGAGAAGTAGTGGAATTATTTCCCATTAATAAAAAACAGTTTTTAAATACGTATATGCAGCATTTCCCCTGACCGGGGTGGGCGATGATCGTTGTGTAGAGTGATATTTCTGCCGGCTATGATGGCTCTGTGGTTCTGCATCTAGATAGCTGTTGATTATTCCCCCGAGGGGCTTCTGGTAGAGTGAATGACCACGTATTGCTGATATTCCAGAATGTTCCATATATCAAAGAATGCTTCGATGTTCTAGATTATTCCAATATGTCATTTTTACATTGTTTGAATGTTCCAGTATGTTCTGGAGTGTTCCAATCTTGAATCCAATATGTCCGCAATAATATAAACACGTCGGGGAAAGCATTCAAAAACTCTGAGCACGTAGGTCTCTCTGTCCCAAATCCTCGGTTATTAAAGATTGTACTATATGGTGACCTTGCATAACTGAGATTAAAAGGCCATTTATACACTATTCTGCGTGTTGTGCAGACAAGAATTTGGCTGCATCTTCAGGCGAGTTGAGGAGAACCCTTGCTCCTTGTTTATCGACAATGCGAAGTATTGCAGGGTATATTAGTAGGGGTCTGTATTTCTCCAGGTATAGTTGAGACATCACCGTCTTGAACTTGGCACGCAGTTCCACTACATCACGACAATAATCTTCAAAGCAGTGTATTGGTACCTCCATGTATTTCAGATTGCCTTTCATCCTGCGAGTTTCACGAATAATCATTTATTTTATTCTGACTTGGCGCAGTATAACCAATATCACTCTGGGTTTAGCGTTATTGCCAATGGAGCGGGTCCCCAATCTGAAGCACTGTTCCACCTCTGGTACATTAGGAAGGATCTCTGTTCCCAAGATTTTCTGTAATTCTGTGGCAAACTCTTCAGGGTTTGCACATCTCACTGATTCGTCCAGACCGACAATACGAATATTCAGCTTGCGTTTTTGATATTCCATCTCGAATATTTTGGCTTTCTGTTCTTCATTGATTCGCTTAAGCTCCAACGTTATTTCGTTGAGCTCCGTATTGATTTCTTTGTAGTTCCCCTTCATCTCAGCAGTTAGGTTAACATTGTTAACCTCTACTTCATTGTAGATGCGAGTGAAATTGTTTTTGTGGGCTTCCATTACTTTTTCCAGAGCCTCGGTGCGTTTAATCTGTGCGTCGGCGTCCGCTCTCAGCGCATCAATTTTGCCTTCAATAGATTCTTTAATATCATCTACTTTTTGAGTTATTATGCTAGTTATTGTCTTCCCCATTTCCTCCATTTTCCGGATGATATGTTCGGTATCTGCGGAGGTGTTTGATGGGGTTGGACTTGAAGCGGCCACTGTCAAGTCTATATTTCCTGCTGTCCGCTGTACGAATCCTGATTCCTGCGGCGGGACCTCTACGACTGTTTTTGGACTCGTTGTGGCTTTCTTTGGTGACATCTCAATTATTTTGGTCAATATAGTTAGTCTCAGTTGATATATGCGTCAAGTTTTAAACGCATTAATGGTTTATAAATATGTTTTTAAAACGAAAAAAAAAATAACGGGTGAGCAGCTGTGTCACATGCGACCTACTCCATTCTAACGCTAAACCGGAAGCCCAGTGTGTTTGTTTAAAGTGAGTGTGTGCTATAAAGTGTGTGGAGTGGGTGCTACAGTGTGTTTGTTTAAAGTGAGTGTGTGCGTGTGGATGTGTGTGCTATGTGCGTTTGATGGTTGTTGTTGTGTAGTGTTCATTGTTCGTTTAGCAGCCTGATGGCCTGGGGATAGAAGCTTCTTCTGAGTCTTTCTGTGCTCGCCTTGAGACTCCGGTATCGCTTGCCTGACCGCAGCAGTTCAAAGAGGCAGTTGTTCGGGTGACTGGAGTCTTTAATGATTCTCTTAGCCTTGCCCCTGCAACGCTTGTTGTAAATGTTCTGGAGGGTGGGGAGCCCCCCTCCAATTGTGCGTTCGGCTGAACGTGTCACTCTTTGTAGTCTGCTTCGGTCTTGTGCAGTGCTATTCCCAAACCAGGAGGTGATGTTGCCAGTCAGGATGCTCTCTATTGTACATGAGTAGAAGTTCTTAAGGATCTTCTGACTGACTTGGAACTTCCTTAGGCGCCTGAGGAAGTAGAGGCGTTGTCGTGCCTTCTTCACAACACTGTCAATGTGTGTGGTCCATGTCAAGTCCTCGGATATGTAGGCTCCGAGGTACTTAAAGCTGTTGATGCTCTCAACCGGTGCCCCGTCGATGCTGAGGGGGCTGTAGTCCTTGACCCCCGACCTCCTGAAGTCCACAATCATCTCCTTTGTTTTGCTGACGTTCAGGGAGAGGCTGTTTTCCTGGCACCATCCCGCCAGGACCTTGACCTCTTCCAGGTAGGCCCTCTCGTCGTTGGCAGAGATCAGGCCCACCACCACTGTGTCGTCAGCAAATTTGATGATTGTATTGCTACTCCGCTGAGCCACACAGTCGTGTGTGTACAGGGAGTAGAGGAGGGGACTCAGAACACAGCCCTGGGGGGCCCCTATGTTGAGGGTGATGGATGAGGAGGTGCAGTTGCCTGCTCTCACCACCTGGGGTCTGCCCGTCAGGAAGTCCAAGACCCACTGGCAGAGGTCATAGTTCAAGCCCAGGTCCCTGAGCTTGGCTATGAGTATGGAGGGGACTATGGTATTGAATGCCGAGCTGTAGTCGATGAATAGCATTCTCACATAGTTCCCCTGCCTCTTGTCCAGGTGTGATGCTGCTGTGTGCAGCACATGGGCTATGGCGTCCTCCGTGGACCTGTTGGGGCGGTATGCAAATTGCAGGGGATCCATGTTGATGGGGAGGGAGGAGCAGATGTAGCCCTTTACTAGCTTCTCAAAGCACTTCATGGCTATGGAGGTGAGAGCTACAGGGCGGTAGTCGTTGAGGCAAGCAGGCTTGGATTTTTTGGGTACAGGGATAATAGTGGACTTCTTCAGGCAGGTGGGGATGACAGCCTGTTCTAAGGACAGGTTAAATATGTCAGTGAATACCGGGGCCAGTTGGTCGGCACAGACTTTTAGGACGCGGCCGGGGATGCCGTCCGGACCTGCTGCCTTCCTGATATTCACTTTTTTAAAGGTCCGCCTCACCTCATGCTCTGTTACCCTGAACACTGAGTCTCCATCAGCAGCAGACCCCCCCCCCCCCCATTGCCGTGACTTGTGGGCTGGTGTTGTTATTACCAGCATCAAACCTCGCATAGAAGGTATTGAGGTCATTTGCTAAGGAGATGTCACTGTTCAGTTTGAGGGAGGTGCCTTTGTAGTCTGTCATCGTTTTGAGCCCCTGCCACATAGCTCTAGAATCAGCCTGTTCAAACTGGAGTTCAATTTTATCCCTGTAGCGCCGTTTGGCCTCTGTCACTGTCCTCCTTACGTTGTATCGCGCCACCTTGTGGTCATTCATGTTGCCTGCCACTAGGCCGTCGTTGTATGCTTTGGTGCGTGCTCTCAGAGCTTCACGGACGGATTTGTCTACCCAGGGTTTTTGATTTGGGTAAACTCTCATTGTGGTAGTGGGGATTGTTTCTTCCACCAAAGTACGAACATAGTCCAGCACTGTCTCCGTGTAGACATTAATGTTATCTGTGTCGCGGAACACGCTCCAGTCTGTGCAGTCAAACGCAGCCTGGAGCGTCTCCTCTGACGTCAAATCCCATTTCTGCACCTCTCGCGAGACTACAGGAGTGCTTTTGATTCTCTGTTTGTACTTTGGTGAAAGGAAAATGGCCGCGTGATCCGACTTACCAAAGCCACTAGCAGAATGAGCCTTGTAGCCACCCTTGAATTGCGTGTAACAGTGATCTAGGATGTTACCGCCTCTGGTGTTACAAGTCACATGCTGATAGAAGTCAGGTAAGACCTTTCTCAGATTGGCGCTATTGAAATCACCCACCACTATAATGGCGGCGTTAACGTTCGCCGCTTGGATTCTATTTACCTCATCGTGGAGTCTGGAGAGCGCAACACTATTGCTGGCTTGCGGTGGAATATACACTCCGACCAGGACGATCGCCGTTAACTCCCTCGGGAGGAAGAAAGGACGACACTTGATGGTTATATATTCCAGGTCTGGGCAGCAGTGGTTCGATAATTCCTTCACGTTAGCTGGATCGCTCCAATTGTTGTTAAACATGAAGGCGATACCTCCTCCACGCTGTTTGCCGGACTCTGCTGATCTGTCCTTGCGGTGGATGAAGAAGTGATCGGCCGGTTGTATGGCGTGATCTGGGGTTTCTGGCGACAGCCACGTTTCAATGAAGCAGAGAACATTGCAGTCTCCAACGTCTCTCTGGAATTGAATCCTTGCTCGGATGTCGTCCAGTTTATTGTCAATTGATTGTACATTGGCTAGCAATATACTGGGTAGTGGCGTTCGGTGTCGTCTGGATCTCAGTCTGTTACGGATCCCAGCTCTCTTCCCACGCCGTCTGGTGGTTCCTTTGTTCCTGGGGTCAGGATCTGGTCCCATTGTCCTGAGAATCTCCACAGGCCATTGCTGCGGTTCAGAAAGCTGATCCAGGGAGTAATCCAATCTGTAAGTTTCCCGTAATCCGATGTCTATAAGTGACTGACGGTCATACACATTAAATGCACCTACTGTTGGTACAGACAAAACTCTTAAAACTATAAATATTAACAAAAGTAAGCACAATCTCGACGGAGCGCACAGACAGGCGACCGGGCATAGCGGCGCCATCTTCCACAGTGGAGTCTCAGCATTGTGTCTTAGTTGTTGATGTTAAGGCAATCGTTCTGTGGAGTTCGGTCTTCCCACGCACTGGCTGTCACACTGTGTCCCCCCGCTAATGCATCCGGACAAAAGAATGTAACTGTAGTCGTTGTCTCTTTTCAAAAAGGATGTTTATTTCCATAAACATAGCATCTCGTACAAAATGAAAATCTTTGATGGTATGAGAAACTAGATTAGTAGATTCTATCTCTGTCGATCGCTTTGGTGGTTCTGCGGCCTGTCCTGTTAGCCGAAGCCTGTCTGTTAGCCTGAAGCTATCTCTGTCTACCGCATGGTATTTTCCCCTCCCCCTCCCAACCTTCGTTCAGGTGTGGATCTTCTCACTGTCAAAACTCGTCTGCGTTATACCGGAAGAACTCACAGCTATAAAGTCTCTCGTCCTTCTAGCAACGACTTTCTGCCTAGCTGCTACTGCACTCCCGGCTCTCTGACCTTGGCTCATATCTCTCCCACAGGCCCTGCTACAGAGAAGATGTCTGTCTTAGAGTTTCTTAGAGTTTAACACACAGAGTCCTTTAAACTAATATCTATATAGATATTTACATTACATAGATGTTGTTATAACCATATGAAAACCAGTGATATCCTTCAGACTATTACTGATCAACATCATTGGAAGGAGGAGAATAGGGCTAGTCGTCCAAAACTGTGAACTTACCCTTTAATTTCATGATAATTTACTTATAAATAAAGTATCTTTTACCATGTGGTCTCCCTCGTTGTTGTGACTTTAACAAGAGGTCAGACACAGTACTACTAGTGCAGCTACTAACACTACTAATGTTACATCTACTACAATTTCTACCGCTGGCCATTATTTAATGGCCTAGAAGTGAAGCAAGTGGACAGCTTCACGTTCCTTGCCACAACAATCTCCTCCAATTGGGTTGATGTCAAATCCCGTCCAGTTTTCTTGCTCCTCCAATCACAACAAAGGTTATCCTATAACCCTAGCCTAGTTATATGAATACTGGCTGAGCGTCTCGCTCTGCCATTATGATTATGAGATATCATCTCCAACACCTACTGTGCGCGTGAAAAATTGCACATGCACCTCACTTGCACGTGACCACGCCTAATCCAGTGCGTGCCTCTACAAGACACAGGAAGTGGTCACGTCCACGCCCTTCCTTTTTTTTTTTTTTCTTTTTTTCATATTTTTTAAACACACATATAAACAAACATGACAACACACAATAAGATACACAAGCATTAATATACAGTGTATATCCAACGAAATTACCATTTATACCAATGTCTTATACAGGATATACCCCTAATACCTGTTATCTAAAAACCTACACACATATGCTCCAGCTCGAACCCCCCCCTCCCGGACCCCTCTTTGGATAGTACCTCCATTATCCCTCGCTCCTAACCAGACACTACCATTATAAGCTAGCTTTTATTCTCTCCACCACTTCTAACCACATTGACATTTTGGATTCATTGAGACCCAGAATTCTTGCTGTAGATATTTCTTGATAAATCACATCGAGATATGTAAGAAACCAAACTTTCCGGCACATTTTTTCCGGTTGAAACCAGCGTGATGCGATCAGCTTTTTAGCTACTGTGATACCCGATAAGACCAATCTCTTTAGCTGTGGATTTACTGCAAACTCAAAAACATCATTCAATAGTAATACAGAGGGGTGTACAGGTATATTCCAAGATACGAGTTTTGATAATTGTTGGGTCACATCTTTCCAGAATGTCTTAACTGGTGGGCAGTCCCAATACATGTGCATAAATGTCCCTTCGTCCCCATTTGTACATTGGGAGCATTTGGAGTCTTGTTTAAGACCCATTCTGTTCAGTCTTATAGGAGTCAAGTATGTCCTGTGAATATAGTTAAGATTGATTTGTTGATGGTCCGGGTTCCTTGATGTAAGTCGGACATTTGCCCAGGCTCCTTGCCAATCAAAGTCACTTTCCAGGTCTGGTATATCCCTCCTCCAGACAGAGTCTAGTTGGAGGGTTTCATACGAGGACGTTAGTAATTGATGATAAAAATCTGAAACAAAACCTCTCGATGTCTCTCTTTCATAGAAGAATTTGTGGTATCTGTGGTGTTCAATTGGTATGTCTAATGGTACACCGTGAGACTTCAAACATAGCCGTAACTGTATGTAAAAAAGCCATGTGGACTTGGTGAGATTAAATTTTTTGCATATTTCTCCATAACTACAAAAACCCTGTTTGTTAAAAACATCCCCTAATGAGTGTATGCCTTGCTCTTCCCATATAGGGAATCTTATAGGTCGTTTTTCAATTAAGAGTGCATTGTTATTGAATAAGGGAGTATGATTGTGCCATTTATGTGGGTTAGGATATTTTTTGTGTGTTTCACGCCATATCCGGATCGCATGGGTAATTATGGGGCCAAATTTCCATTCACAGTGCTTGATTGGTAGTTTAGTGTATGCTATGTCCTTCAGTCTATGTGGGGCTACTATGTTTTCTTCTAATTTTCTCCAGGATACTAATGCTTGGGGATCAAACCATGTTGTCAATGGTCTTAATGTGTACGCCTTAAAATAGTGGAAAAAAATCTGGAAATGCCATGCCACCGTCTGCTTTATTTCTCTGTGCGGTGGATCTTTTTATGCGTGGTGGTTTGTTATTCCAAATAAATTTGTATGTGGAGGAGTGTAATCTTTTCCAGTAACCCTCTGGAGGGGGTAACGGTAGCATTGAACTGAAGAAGTTGATTCTAGGTAGTACATCCATCTTAACTATTGATATCCGTGCCTGTACTGAGTTTTTAAGTTTTGCCCACCTATCAAGGTCGTCTTTGATTTTGTTTTGGATTTTTGTGTAATTGTGCTTCACCGTTTGTCTTATGGTGGGGAATATTTCCACTCCCAAGCATCTAAAATGTTTTACCATAGGTATCTCTCCTGGGAGGGTTATATCTTTTTTTGCAGGGGTGTTAAGTGGAAGGAAAGCCGACTTCGGCCAATTTATCTTAAATCCCGATAAATCACCAAAGCTCTCAATCAACTTGAGCAGATGAGGCAATGTGGTGTTGGGGTTTTGCATGAACAATATTACGTCGTCCGCATATAAACAAATTTTATGTTGTGTGCCCTTGATTACGATTGGTTCTATGGATTGGGATTGTCTTATATATTGTGCTAAAGTCTCTAATGATAGATCGAATAGTCCGGGACTAAGAGGGCAACCCTGTCTGGCTGAGCGTGATACCGGAAAGATTTTGGAGATGATTGTACCTGTTGTAATCATGGCCGATGGGTCTTTGTATAATACTTTAATCATATCAATGAATCCTTTTCCTAACCCCATCCTTTCTAATACTGCCCATAGATACGACCATTCCAGCCTGTCAAAGGCTTTCATAGCATCCAGGGACAGCATCGCCTTAGGTATGGTGTCGTCCTTGTCGGCATCTAGTACGTGCAGTATTCGTCTTATGTTATCAGTGATCAGGCGGCCTCTTATGAAGCCAGTTTGGTCCGGATGAACTAAAGACGTCATATGCTTTTGTAATCGGATGGCTAATACCTTAGAGTACAGTTTGATATCGGTTCCGAGGAGGCTTAAGGGTCTGTAACTACCGCACTCGGTGGGGTCTTTGTCTTTTTTGAGAAGGACTGTTATGAGTGCAATATTGTCGTTTTTATGGAAGTTCCCCTCCTTGACTGAGTATAAGATCATATTTAGTAATAAGGGTCCAATTATGTCCCAACAAGAAAGGTACATTTCTGGAGGGATACCGTCTCTTCCAGGAGCCTTACCACTTTGCATTTCGGATATGGCCTTCTTGAGTTCCTCTAGTGTGATCGGTGTTTCTAACTGTTTAGCGTCATCCTCTGAAAGTTTAGGGAGAATAATTTGATTAAGATATGTGTCCATTTTGTTTTGATCGAAGGTCGTTTCTGATTTATATAAGTCGGAGTAGAATTCTTTGAATGTATCGTTTATTTTTTCAGGGTCTGTTTCAAGTACTTGTTGTGCTCTAATGGTAGTTATATCTGCAAATTTTGCATTAATTCTTAATCGCATGGCTAATAGGTGACTAGGTTTAGAACCTTGGGAGTACTGCTGTTGTCTTGTGCTGCGTATTTGTATTTCCGATTGTTGTCTGTATATGGCATTGATCTCTATTTTTAGTACGTTAACTTGATTTTCTAGTCGAGTTGAGTTGTTGTATTTTAGAGAATTAAATAACGTTGAGTAAAGCGCTTCCAGTTCAGACAGTTTTGTGCATTGATTCTTGCGCATTTTGGAGGAAAAGCTATCAGTGAAATCCTTGATCATTCCCTTTACTGACATCCATATTATTCTGGGGTCTTGCACCGAGTTTGCATTCTCCCGTAGGAATACTATAAGAGCTTCTTTGAGTTGTGTAATGAATTCCTTGTTATTAAGCAGCATCGATTTAAATCGCCATCTTGGGGCTCGGGAAGATAGTATGCCAAATGTTCCTTTTAGGAGTAAATAACAGTGATCTGATAGTGCATTGGGTATCATTTCCACTTCATATTTATCAAATAGTCTCTGGGATGCAAAGACATAATCTATTCTGGATAATGTGTTATGTCTCGCAGATCGACAAGAGTACTTCCGGGTCGTGGGATTAAGTGATCGCCATAAGTCATTTACACCTGTAATCTTCGACCAATCCTTTAATGCTTTAGATGAATTCTTTTGTTCACTGGAAAAGGCGAGGTAAGATTTGTCCATCCTTGGATTCCAAATGGCATTAAAATCTGCACCTATTATAAATGAGTAATCGGGAAGGTCTAACATTGCATTGGTTAGTGTAGAGAAGAAACCCTCTTTGTAACTGAGGGGTACAATTCCCTGACTGTATTGATAAGTATGGTATCATTAAACCACTACCGCTTTATGTACTTTAACTACTGGCCATACAGTACACGATATCTAAATATGATGAACACTTTCCCACAATGAAATCGGGTCCACACAAAGGTAATAATCAAATATTTAATATATAGCAAAAGGTACATATAATAGTTACTATTACATTTATGATTTGAATGCACTTGTAAGGCAAATGAGTACTCGTAGGCAAATCAACACTGAATGTCCAATCTCTGGTTACGCAGGAAGCAAGTATACAACCTGGCTCTTAGGGAATTAAATCTATGGTACTCTTAATGATATAGCAGGATATTCTGGAAGGGGTCCTCCCGGTTGTAGGCCGGTAGGGGGGGTAGGAGAGCCGTCGGTAGTAGACCGTCTGGTCAACGATATCTAGGGAGACTTCAAGTACAGAAGACAGTGCAGTAGACTCTTGATCCGCAGATGAATACACCTTGGTTCTCTTGTAGGCTGTAGCTCCACAGTGAAGAAGAAGCTAGGCGACCTCAGTCTCTGAGCGCCGACTCAACTTGACTCCTCTCGGGGGTAAATCCAACACTCACAGGCGTCGGCGATTATCCGCTCCACAAATCACAGTACCAAAGCAAATATATTCCAGCCGCATAGGGCTCAGCAGTCGTCGGGTAGGTAATCCAGTGTACATGTCCCTCGGTCCTCGTCTAGATCTCCTCGGAAGAAAGCGCCATGTGTGGTCGGCCCCAGCCTGGATAAGACTCTAGATAACACGAGGAAGCGTTGGAGATGCTGGTCACTTTAGAACTCTAACCGCACGATGCACCATACACGATAGACTATTATTACTTAATAGAAATACGTCGCACTCGACGGTACAGTGCCAAACTCTGACAATTCAGCTATTAATTCGCACGAGGTCTCGATGCTATTCTAAGGCCAAACAGGCCATACTACACCGCACGCGGTATCGTGGGTGAGGCTTCACGTTCTGTTACTTAGTTGGGTAGAAGGGTAAAGGACTAAGGGTCTTCTACATTTACTTGCGCCATATTTATATGCACGGTGAACAAATAGTGCCACTCTCCTTTCGGTAGCCGTATTCCTGCGCCGAGCCGGGGCTAGTAGAGACATGTCTCGTCGGTACCATTGAACTTGGCTCCAAGGGGCTTGTCCCCTGGCGCCAGGTCCTTGTCCAATAAGAGAATGAACTATTATGGGCTATAGTAGGCTAAAGGGATATTCCGTGTATATGTACAAGGAATATACAAGGGATATCAAACGATATACAAATACTATTCAATATATATCCATAAATAAATATATATATTCGGTTTAATCTGATCCTTCGTAACAGCCGCGCCCTAATTAGTCCCACCTAATTAGCTAAGCAGAGACAGATTAACCGCACTGTCCACTACTCAATGTCCGCTATGAGGGTCAGTCAGTTCACAAAGTCATGGGGTCATGGTCGTCATCGATAGTATCAGGGAGCCTCGGCAGTTCTATTAGCCTCGCCTCGGGTGTAGGTCCGCCCTTGGACGAGCACTTCAGCTGCTCGGACCTTTCCATCGGCACCGGTGATCACTTTGCTTACGCGGCCAGCCGGCCACATAGCTCGGGGTAGTGACTGGTCGATAATCATGACGACTGTTCCTTCTGTCAAATTGTCTCTCTCTTTCACCCACTTCTGGCGGGTCTGTAGAGACGGCAGGTAGTGGAGTAGGAAGCTGTTCCAAAACTTGTCAGCCAGTACTTGACTGTACCTCCACATTCTTCGGCCGTTCGCTTCTTCAGGCCTGTACATTGTCTGTGGTAGCGTGGGGTCCAGCCGCCCCATCAAGAGTGTGTTGGGGGTGACTGGGTCGACATCTGCTACATCACTTGAGACGTAACCGAGGGGCTTTGAGTTCAATACTCCCTCGATCTCCGTGAGGACTGTCATTAAGACTTCTTCCGCCACGGTCTGGGCCCCAAGCACGGCGTACAGGGCTGTCTTTATGGAACGTACTTCTCGTTCCCAAGTTCCACCGAAGTGAGGTGCGTTCGGGGGATTAAACTGGAAGTCAATCTGGGATGGAGCGAGGTGGGTCTTAAGTTCTGGGCCCATAGCTTGGAAGCTCTCTCTCAGCTCTCTTTCTCCGCCTTTGAAGTTTGTCCCGTGATCAGACAATAATGTAGACGGTTTTCCTTTCCGTGATGTGAATCTGCGGAAGGCCATAAGGAATGAGTCTGTGCTCATGGTTGGGAGGAGTTCGATATGTATCGCTCTGGTGGTCATGCATTTGAATACAATACCCCACCGCTTCTCGGTTCCTCTTCCTTTCTTTATATACAGCGGGCCGAAACAGTCCATACCGGTGGAGTGAAAAGGCTTGTCGCCGAGTCGGAGGCGACAGGGAGGTAGGTCAGCCATCCGGGGTATACTGGGCTGGGCTCGCCACTTACGACAGTCTAGACAGGTTCGCTGGAAGCGCCGCACTGCTTCTCTCCCTTGCAGTATCCAATAACGACGTCTGATCTCCGCGAAGACTCTCTCTGCCCCTGCGTGGTGCACATCCTCGTCGTATTTCTTTATGATCAGCTCTGTGACCTTGTGTCGGCTGTTCAAGACTATCGGGTACTTGACGTCATCCGGTAAGTCTGGGGCTCTCCGCAGACGACCACCCACTCTGATGAGATTATGGGCGTCGCTCTCGGGGGCTAGGTGGAGCAGTCTGCTGTCTGATGGGACGGGCTTTGCTCCCTGTAGACAGGCTAGCTCATCGGGGAACGAGTCTCTCTGGGCTCGTTGTAGTAGAAGAAGTTCTGCTTCTTCGTAGTCAGCTGCTGAAATGTCAGTCGTGGGCTGAACCTCTGGGTGGTGCCACAGAAATGTCTTTAGCTGCGCACTCTGTAGGGTGAGGCAATCGTCTAGATCGGGGTCTGTGGGGACGAGTGTGTGTGTCAACCCACAGAACATAGATTTCTTGTTCTCTGCCTCCTCTTTACTCGCCTCCCGTGGGGTGAGTGTAGGCCACTCTTCTTCGGGGAGCTTGAGAAACTCTGGTCCGTCACTGTAGAGGTTGTGACGGGTGAGGTCATCCAGGGACATTCCCCGGGTGATGACGTCAGCTGGGTTGTGTTTGGTGTCCACATACCTCCAGCTTGCTACTTCTGTTAACTCTTGAATCTCGGTGACTCTGACTCCCACGAAGACCTTGTATCTGCACGAATCAGACCGGATCCATGTGAGTACGGTCGTGGAGTCTGACCACAAGATTGTTCTTTGCACCGGGATGGTGAGTTCACGTTGGATTAACGTGGCGAGCTGCGCTCCTGCTAGGGCTGCGCAGAGCTCTAGACGTGGGATAGATTGTTGCTTTCGTGGGGCTATTCTTGAGCGAGCCAGGATGAAAGGAGTATGTATTTCTCCTCCCTCCTCTCGGGCACGCAAGTAGGCCACCGAACCGTAGGCTACTTCGGAGGCGTCGCTGAATACGTGCAGGTCCATCTTGCATGTCTCTGGCCTCACTGTGGGTGGGAAGTAGCTGCGGCGTATATTAACACCTGGGAGTGAGCGGAGTTCCGTCTCCCACTCTCTCCATGTGGATGCAAGGTGTTCGGGTATGGGATCGTCCCAGCCCTGGTCCTTGTCCCATAGCGCTCTTACAATCATCTTTGCCCTGGTGGTGTAAGGTAGAATACATCCCAACGGGTCATATTGTCTGGCGAGTGTTCTGTATACACTCCGTCTGGTGGTCGGTATTGCCGTCGACCTTCCCTGCTCCTTGGTCAGGGGTTTGTGTCTATAATGGAGCGAGTCTGTTTTGAAGCGCCAGACTAGTCCTAGTGTCATTTCTTGGGCTTCTCCTGGGATGGTCGCCATCCAGGTGTCGCTGCTCGCTGCCTTGTCCTCGGGGGAGAGGCTGCGCAGTACTTGCGGGTCGCTGCTGGCCCACTGCCTGAGATCAAAGCCGCCTTTGATCAGGGAGGCGCGGAGCTTGAGTAGGAGAGCCTCGGCTTCTTCTGGCGTCGAGACGCTTTGTAAACAGTTGTCCACGTAGAAACTATTTGTCACACTTTGTCGGACCTCTTCATCTGCTGCTGGGTCCTCTGCGACGTGTTTTTGTAGTGCAAACGTAGCACAGCATGGGCTGCATGTGGTTCCGAAAGGGAGGACTTCCCATTGATAGATGGCTGGGTGCTCATCTCCGATCCTCTCTCTCCATAGGAACCGCAGCAGGGGCTTGTCCTCCTCCACTAGTCTCACCTGCAGGAACATCCCTTTGATGTCGCCGCTGATAGCCACCTTGTCCTGGCGGAAGCGTAGTAGCACGCCTAGTAGAGAGGGGCCGAGTGTTGGGCCGGCCAGGAGCTCTTTATTCAGATTTTGTGATCCGATCTGGTAGCTGCAGTTAAACACAATACGATCCTTGCCGTTGTGGTGGACCTTGTGGTGCGGCACGTACCATGATTCGGTCGTCTGATCGGCCTCTTTAATGTCAATTTTCTTTATGTGTCCCGCTGTGATTAGCTTGTTAATCTCAGCGCGGTACACAGCTTCTTGAGCGGGGTCTTTGGCTAGGCGCCGCTCTGTGTTCAATAGATACCGCTCCATCGCCTCTTTTGTGGCGTGAAAGGTGGGCATTCCCTCTCGCCTCAGGAGTGGAGTTGCGTATCTCATCACTCCGTTGACTGTGACTCTCTTTGTCCCTTGCTCGAGGAGGGTTATGGCGTAAATATCTTCCTTAGAACGAATGTCTTTCTTTTCGTTCTTAAAGGGCATTGTCTCTAGTGTCCATAGCCTCTCGACATGCTGCAGGAGTGTGGTGTCTTCTTCTGTCGCTCCGGAGTGGAGGCAGCCAGTGGCTGCTGTTCGGTTAAGAGACTTGGCGAGGGGGCCTTGTAATGTCCATCCTAGGCGGGTCTCGACTGCTGCAGGACAACCTCTGGGTCCTGTATGGACCCGGTCTATCGGGACTATGAGGTCTGCATGGTCGGAGCCTATCAGCAGGGTCGGGGTGGCACCGTCTATGAGCGGGATAGGGAGTTGACGCAGGTGCACATATTTATCCATCAGCTTGGCGATGGGGTAGGTGTACTGCGATAGTCCTATTTCTTGGCTGGTGAAAGCATTAGTAATCCTATACCGTCTCTCGGGCTGCCCGCTTGCTGCGATAGTGAAGGAGACATTCTCGCCCTTTATCGTCTTTAGATCTCTTCTTATTGTCCGAATCGTCATCTGGTTCTCGCTCCCCCGCAGCCCCAGCTGGGCCGCAGCGGACGCGAGGAGAAGGGTCTTCTCTGACCCGTCATCAAGGACGGCGTAAGTGTCCATGACCTTATCTTGGTAACTCAGTGTTACGCGGACCACCTTTAAGAGCACCTGGGCGCCGCTGCTGCTAGCGGGGTCAATGTACATAACACTTGCCTTTGTGCTGCAGGATGGTGCAGGCTTTCTTCTGTTACTGTCGTGTAGGACATCTAGGTGGGCTCCGTCACACCGACTACACCTCTTCTTGAGGCGGCACTCGGCTGCCATGTGACTGCGCGCACATCGGTAACAGCGCCTGTTGGACTTTATCCAGTGACTCACTTCTTCAGCGGTCATCTTCTTGAACAGGTCACATTGTGACAACCAGTGTTCCTTCTCGCAGTACGGGCACACCATCTTCCACTTCTCTTTCATCGAGGGGGTACTGTGGCTCTTGCTGCTCGGTACTGATTCTGATTGGTGCATGACAGTCACCGATCTTCGGCCATCGTTTGCTCTCCTAGGTCCCTCTCTGGAGCTTGATGTGCTCCGCACGAACGTATCCAGCCGTAGGCTGCTGACTTCTCTCGCCAGGAAGTCGGCTAGGTCTAGGAGGGATGGCTCGGGACCGTTAGGATCACGGTGGTCTCTTTGCCGCCTGAAGCGCTCCTGTCGGGCGGGCGGCAGCTTCTCTAAAATCCTCTCGACGTTCGAGTTTGCGTATAGTTCGTGCATACCCTTTTGCGCCCCCAGCATCCCTACCAGGGATTGTACTTTGATAGACAGGTCGTCTAGTGAGCGATTGTCTGTTGCTGGGGGTAGGCGGTCAATATGCCTTATCTCTTGTATTACGTAATCCCATATACGTCCATATCTTTGGTCTAGTGCTGCTAGAGCCGCTGTGTATGGGGTAGTAGAGGTGGCATAGGCCAGCGCTATGTTGTGCGCTCTGGGCACTTTCAGGTGCTTCAATAGGATAGCATACTTGTGGCGTTCATCAGCTACATCCACCATCATTGTCTCTAAGCACATCCGTAGCTCCGTGTACTGTGCTCGGTTCTCATGGGTGAAGTCTGGAAACGTCGGTGTGCCAATGTATGACGCCGTGGATGGCTGGCACATCGGTGAGCGTTGGAAGAGAGGCCTCCTGGGCGAGTCTCCTCTTACGCCTCTCGGTGGGCTGGTACCGGCAGGGTACCATGGCCCGCTGGTCCAGGTACTATTCCTCAGGACTGGTCGTGCGTCATGCTCACCCGTGAATAGAGTCGGGGGTCTGTAGCGCAGAGCCGCGGGGGTATAGCCTGGGCTGTACTGGACCTCCTGGTCCTTGGAGTAATGTGCTGCTGTCGGGCTTGACTCTCCTCTTCTCCCTCTTCTTCCTCTGCCAGGTCTTCTAGATCCTGTAGTCGTCTATTTAGCCTCTCCGCGGTGTCCGCCGTTCCTTCCTTGTAGCTGGGTCTCACTTGGACCGGTCGGGGAAGGAGTTCGGAGGGGGGTGTAGGCTCTCTCTGGTGGTCGGGCTCAGGGTCGCTTAGTCGGTTAGGGGAGGGTGCCCTTGACCCGTGTCTTGACGAGGCCCTGGAACCCCTTGTGGAGGGAGGGGGTGTTGCCCTGGCGATCAGCTGCTCCACTAGCTGCGCTTGTAGTCTGTCGCGCTCGGCTTGTAGTCTGTCGCGCTCGGCTTCGCGCTGGATGAGAGCGATGTCGCGCTCTGCTTCTCTTTGGGCACCGGCAGCGGCGCGCTGGGCTTCGGCGGCGGCGCGCTGGGCTTCGGCGTGGTTTCTTACCATATTCTCTTCCGTCTGAAGGCGTCTCAGCTCCAGACGTATGCGCTCTTCTTCGCTCCGTTGCTGCGCTTGGAGGCGTTCTCTTTCAATGGTAGAATGTTCGCGCTCGCTAAGCGTCCGTGCTTGGAGTCGATCGCGCTCCGTAGCGGCTGCTAGGCTGGCGAGGAACGCCTGTGCCAGCATCCTCTCCGCCTCGCTGGGGGAAGACGCTGGTTGAGGTGAGCCGCTCCTGGCAGTACCCGTTGGGGATGCGTTCCCCTGCGGGGAGTCCTGGAGTTCTATCTCCTCGGCGCTCTCCTCATCTTGTTCCGTGCAGAGTTCCATCTCTGGAGGGTTGTCTTCCTCCCGGAGCTCTTGGGGGACTACTTCTTCGGTCTTGGCGGGGGGTAAAGTCGTGTCAGTTCCCTCCTGGTCCCCACCGTGAGCTTGGTCAGTTACATTAGAACCCACTAGGGCCTCTGTGGTCGGGGTATCCTGGTTGATAGGGTCGGACATAATTTTACTTTCTACTTTTACCGCGTTTACCGTTTGTAGAAGGCTAGGTAGTATACTGGCAGCGTAATCCTCTAAGTACTGAGGTGGCTGTCGTCTACGCTGCGGGCGTTCTACTTTAGGAGGACCGTTTCGTGGAGTGTTCATCATAGGCCATTTCAATATTAATACCACTATATTAATATTACACTAATTACCCTCCGGCTCGAAGGACCAATTGTAACTGAGGGGTACAATTCCCTGACTGTATTGATAAGTATGGTATCATTAAACCACTACCGCTTTATGTACTTTAACTACTGGCCATACAGTACACGATATCTAAATATGATGAACACTTTCCCACAATGAAATCGGGTCCACACAAAGGTAATAATCAAATATTTAATATATAGCAAAAGGTACATATAATAGTTACTATTACATTTATGATTTGAATGCACTTGTAAGGCAAATGAGTACTCGTAGGCAAATCAACACTGAATGTCCAATCTCTGGTTACGCAGGAAGCAAGTATACAACCTGGCTCTTAGGGAATTAAATCTATGGTACTCTTAATGATATAGCAGGATATTCTGGAAGGGGTCCTCCCGGTTGTAGGCCGGTAGGGGGGGTAGGAGAGCCGTCGGTAGTAGACCGTCTGGTCAACGATATCTAGGGAGACTTCAAGTACAGAAGACAGTGCAGTAGACTCTTGATCCGCAGATGAATACACCTTGGTTCTCTTGTAGGCTGTAGCTCCACAGTGAAGAAGAAGCTAGGCGACCTCAGTCTCTGAGCGCCGACTCAACTTGACTCCTCTCGGGGGTAAATCCAACACTCACAGGCGTCGGCGATTATCCGCTCCACAAATCACAGTACCAAAGCAAATATATTCCAGCCGCATAGGGCTCAGCAGTCGTCGGGTAGGTAATCCAGTGTACATGTCCCTCGGTCCTCGTCTAGATCTCCTCGGAAGAAAGCGCCATGTGTGGTCGGCCCCAGCCTGGATAAGACTCTAGATAACACGAGGAAGCGTTGGAGATGCTGGTCACTTTAGAACTCTAACCGCACGATGCACCATACACGATAGACTATTATTACTTAATAGAAATACGTCGCACTCGACGGTACAGTGCCAAACTCTGACAATTCAGCTATTAATTCGCACGAGGTCTCGATGCTATTCTAAGGCCAAACAGGCCATACTACACCGCACGCGGTATCGTGGGTGAGGCTTCACGTTCTGTTACTTAGTTGGGTAGAAGGGTAAAGGACTAAGGGTCTTCTACATTTACTTGCGCCATATTTATATGCACGGTGAACAAATAGTGCCACTCTCCTTTCGGTAGCCGTATTCCTGCGCCGAGCCGGGGCTAGTAGAGACATGTCTCGTCGGTACCATTGAACTTGGCTCCAAGGGGCTTGTCCCCTGGCGCCAGGTCCTTGTCCAATAAGAGAATGAACTATTATGGGCTATAGTAGGCTAAAGGGATATTCCGTGTATATGTACAAGGAATATACAAGGGATATCAAACGATATACAAATACTATTCAATATATATCCATAAATAAATATATATATTCGGTTTAATCTGATCCTTCGTAACACTCTTCGTACAAATTTGGGGCATATACCGCTGCCAACGCTATTTTCCTGTTATTGTGTACAATCATAGCTATAGTTGTACGACCATCTGCATCCGACCATACTCCCTTTAATTCAATATTTAACTTACGTCTAACGACTATGGCTACACCTCGAGTTCTCGTACCAAAAGAAGAGTCCACGCCCTTCCAAGTTTGAATTCCATACGTGAAAAACATCCAAGGGACCTCAGGGCGCTGAAGAGCGAGACGCTCAGCCAGTATTCATATAACTAGGGTTATAGGATAACCTCCGTTATATTTCATACTGGCCAATCGCGTCTCGCTCTGCCATTATGAGATCAAAAGGGCAGAGCGGACGCATGGCCACGTCAAATGCACCCCCTGAGGGCCCGAAAGCCCCTGCCAGGGAGGAGGGGAGTCCCGTCCACCCGCCCGTCCTAACGAAGGGGGGGAGGCAGTCAACTACAACCAATGTGCGAAAAAGGGAACCAGGCCCCCCAGAACGCACAGTGCAAGCGGGACCACGTGTGACACAGCACTCCGCGATCCACACCCACACACACCTGCTAGCCCACCTGATGGTGGGATGCAGGAGAAGTCCCGGACCTCAGGACTGCCTGGGAGACAGAGCCCCCAGTCATGTCCATGAGGTAAAACCTAACAAAAGGGCCCGGGGAGGACCAGGAGGCCGCAGCGCAGATGTCCTCCACCGAGGCCCCCCCCAACAGGGCAGCGGAGGCCGCCACTCCACAAGTGGAGTGTGCCCTGACGCCCGCGGGGGGAACCTGTCCTGCCAAAGTGTAGCAAAGGGCAATGCCCTCGCACAACCAATGTGACAGGCGTTGCTTGGACAGCGCCTTACCCGCGCGAGAGCCACCGTAACAAACAAACAGTTGATCGGAAGCCCTGAGATCCTGCATGCGGCTAAGGTAAACCTTCAGTGCACGGACAGGACACAACAGGTGAAGGCTCGCCTCCAACTCACTAGCGTGAGGATGAGGGTGAAACGCCTGAAGCACAATATCCCTGGAGCGATAAGAGCTCCGGATATTCTTTGGCACGAAGACCGGATTAGGCCTCAGAGTCGCACTGCTACCGGCCTGAATAGACAGGCACTCTGACCGCACCTAGAGAGCACACAGCTCACCCACGCGCTTAGCGGAGGTGATGGCCAAGGACAGTCGATCGAATGGCGCCTGCTCAAGAGGCTCAAACGGGGCCTCCGACAACAGTCCAAGGACCAGTTGGAGGTCCCAACTCGGAGACAGAGAATGTTCCACAGGCTTGAGACGCTGTGCGCCAAGCAGGAAACGTCTCACAAGAGGGTGGCTGAACAGTGTTCTGCCCTCAAAGCCCAGATGACAAGAAGATATAGCTGCGGCGTACACCTTCACTGTCGAGGCCGACAGCCTATTCAGGATAGACTGGAGGAAGGAAAGAACCGAGTCCAGGGGGCATGACACCGGGTCCAGGCCCCCAACCTCACACCACTCTTGAAACATACGCCACTTCCCTGCGTAAACCGCGGTAGTGGACGGAGCGCGCGCGTTCTGGATGGTGTTAACCACAGTAGGGTTAAGACGCATCCCCTCCAGATTCACCCTTTCAGCAGCCAAACCATTAAAGGCTGCCCCAGAACAGGAGGCAGAAACAGAGTTCTGCGTGCCTGAGAGAGGGCCCGCGGTGACCATGGAACATGCCACGGCGGGGCCACCAAGAGGTGAATCAGGGCCGGGAACCACACAGCTGTGCCCCGGTCCGGCGCAACCAGGATCAAAGTCCTGCGCTCCCGACGTACCCGCTCCAACAGCTGAGCCATCAGGTGTATGGGGGGGAACGCGTACAGAATCCCGGGCGGCCACGGATACATCGAGAAGGCATCCACTCCCAGAGAGGGGTTGTCCTTCTGACTGACCGAGAACCACAAGGGGCACCGGTGGGACTGTCTGCTGGCAAACAGGTCCACCGCGGCCTCCCCGAATCGGTCCCAGACCTGTCTGACTATGTCTGGACGTAGTCCCCACTCGTCCGGGTGAGGACCGCCCCGCAACATCACATCTGCACCCACATTCTCCCTGCCGGGGATGTGGAGAGCCCTCAGGCTGCACAGATTGAGAGATGCCCATAGCCAGAGTTCGACCGCCGCCCGGTGAAGACGGGGGGAGCGTACTCCTCCCTGTCTGTTGATATACGACGCTGACCAAAACATGCTCGCCCACCACAAGGTGGCCGAGCCGCTTGAGGACTAGAAGCACTGCCTTCAATTCCAACACATTGATATGTAGTGCAGACCGGGCAGCATGGTCTTGCCAGCTGCCCCCTACTGCATCGGCCCGACATGTCCCCCCCATCCCGTGAGGGAGGCGTCGGTGAAGACCGTGACGTGTGATAGCCTGCTGCCCATGGGGACCCCGCTGGTGAGGGCCCCAGGCCCCCCCCAGTGGTTGAGATCCCCCAGTACAGACACGGGAACCTTCAGCCGCTTCCACTTGTCTCTCACAGGGTCTATTTTCATACTGAAAAACCACCTCTGTATCCTCCTCATGAAGAGGAGGCCAAGAGGGACCACAGGTTGAGCAGATGTCATCATACCGAGCAGGCGCACTAGGACAGCGCCGTAACCGTCCTGCCAGGACGCTTGTATCCTTTCGGCAAGCAACAAGCCCTTCCGCGTTGCTCTGATTGGCCGAGCGCGCGCATGCGTATGAGCCGCGACAAGCTCCTCAGCCAGGCAGGAATACTAAGCTCCGCTTAAAGGGGAACTTGATATGCATGACCTTGGTGGGCTCTAGGTCAACTCCTGAAAAGGGGGTCAATGTCAGACCTTGCAATCAAAAGTTAGGGGGCGCACTGAAATTATGGCAAGGGTTATTAGCCCCCTAACTTTTGATTGCAAAGTCTGACATTGACCCCCTTTTCAGGAGTTGACCTAGAGCCCACCAAGGTCATGCATATCAAGTTTGGTCAATGTCAGACCTTGCAATACACTGTAAGGCACTGTAAGGCTACTGTCCTGCCTCACTTCCAGTGATGAAGCTAAGCTATGCTAACGGCAATTTATACAAATGGAAGTATTGATTTCGCCGTAACGAATCATTAAAAAAATATACCGTTAACTGGAATATGTTGTTTCTTTAAACATATGTTGGATTATGTAATTGGTTTGTCATGACAAACCAATAAAAAATCGCAAATTAACCGGTGGCTACAACAACACACAGTAACTACATGCATCATTGTTTACAATGAACGGTGGGGCTAATCGAAAGGACTGGACATGGACAAGTTAAACTAACCTAAAGTTAGTTGTTCACCAACAATCTACAGACACAAACAAACACAGAACCGGACTGTTATATTAAATTAATTTATTGCTGTTTAACGCGTCCGTGTCCAGTCCTTTCGATTAGCCCCACCGTTCATTGTAAACAATGATGCATGCTACTGTGTGTTGTTGTAGCCACCGGTTAATTCGCGATTTTTTATTGGTTTGTCATGACAAACCAATTACATAATCCAACATATGTGTAAAGAAACAACATATTCCAGTTAACGGTATATTTTTTTAATTATTTGTTACGGCGAAATCAATACTTCCATTTGTATAAATTGCATTAAGCGGAGCTTAGTATTCCTGCCTGGCTGAGTGGCTTGTCGCGGCTCATGCGCATGCGAGTGCTCGGCCAATCAGAGCAACACGGAAGGGCTTGTTGCTTGCCGAAAGGATACAAGCTGCCAGGACGGAACCTCCCGAGTGCGCCGAGAATATCCTCTCGCCGTCGCTCTGAGAGGGTTGCCCTCATAGACCTTGAGCTTAGAACCAAGCCCAAGTACTCCACCCATTGACTGGGAAGAGGGGGACTCTTCTTCCAGTTCACAGCAAAACCCAGACTGGTGAGGAATTCCACCACCTGCCTGGTATGAGACCTGGCGATCTCCTCTGACCGGCTGAGGACCAGAATGTCGTCGAGATGGAATACAATTCGTATGCCCTGACGACGCAGAGGTCCCAGCGCGGTCTCCACGCACTTGGTGAATGTGCGAGGAGCCAGAGAGTAGCCGAACGGCAGCCTCTGGTACTCGTACGCTATGCCCTGAAACAGGAAGCATAGGTATCTCCTGTGAGGAGGGAAGATCGGGATGTGAAAATACGCATCCTTCAGGTCTATGGAGGTGAACCAGTCTCCCACTCTGACAGCGCTTAACAGGTGTTTGACGGTCAACATTCTGAACCTTCTCACCACAATCAACCAATTGAACGCAGACAGGTCCAGTATGGGTCTGACACCTCCCGATTTCTTGGGCACCAGGAAATACCAGGAGTAAACGCCACTCATCTCGTCCTCCCTTGGGACCACGACGATGGCCTGCTTCGCAACCAGAGAACGAATCTCTTCGGCCAGGGCTGTCACTGCTGCGGACCCTGACAATAGAGTCTGTACCAAACCCGAAAACGGAGGGTGGGGGTGTGCAAACTGAAACACAAGCCCAGCCCTCAGCGTTCTCTCCATCCACGCCGACATATGGCACTTCTGTAACCATACGTGGTGATAATCCCAAAGCGCCCCCGCAGCCAACTGGCGCTGGTCCGCTAGGAATCGTAGATAGGTGGCCCGGTCCCTCCCGCTGTGCATTGTCAACCCTCGTCTCGCCAACCGCGCAAGCAGGGTGTCTCGCGGAGCCGGGATATCGCACCCTGACTCTACCAATGAGGCAATCACACCCAAGGGGGGACCCCGACAGAAAGGGGCGGTCTGATACGGGGGAGCGACCATCAAACAGCGTAATCACTCCACTCCCAGCCCAACTGTCGAAGGCCTTATCCATCGTTGATGGGACAAACATGTGATTTCTTGTAATCGGAGCAGCCAGTGATAGTTCCCTGAGGGAAAAGGTTCTTCTAAATTGGTTCCACACTTTTATCGAATGGATGACAACTGGGTTCGAGGTAAAGCTAGATATGGGCTGTGTGAACGGGAGTTTAGCAGATAGGGAGGTGGATTTAACCGACGCACTCTCCAGTACTGTCCACCAGGGGGCTGTGTCCTCCCCCCTTACCCAGTATAATAACGATCTTATGTTTGCTGCCTAGTAGTAGTAAATAAAGTTTGGAAGCGCCATCCCACCCATTATGCGGGGTCTCTGCAGCATAGATCTTTTGATCCGGGGTGGTTTTTTGTTCCAGATAAAGGAAGATATCTGGTTGTTTATCTTGGAGAAGAATGTTTTGGTCAGAAAGACTGGAAGACTCTGAAATACATATAGAAATTTCGGCAATACATTCATCTTTATTGTGTTGATTCTCCCACCCAGGGATAGCGACAGGGGGTCCCAACGTTCAATATCTCTCGCCAGGTTGGACAGTAAGGGTTGATAGTTAGCCATATATAGGTCCTTATATTCATGCGTGATCCATATCCTGAGGTACTTGAACTTTTTAGGGCTAATTTTAAACGGGAATGTGCTCAGAGGTATCCGATACACCGAGGTGCAGACTGGGCATCAGTTCGCTTTTTTGAATGTTGATTTTGTATCTGGATATTTTGCCGAAGTCCGCAAGTAGGGTCATCAACCGAGGAAGACTCGTTTGGGGTTGTGATATGTACAGCAACATGTCGTCCGCGTAGAGCGAGACTTTATGCTCCGAGCCTGATGATCCCTTTGATATCGGTGTTCTGCCTCAGAGCCAGCGCAAGTGGCTCCATTGCGATCGCGAAAAGGAGTGGAGATAAAGGACATCCCTGTCTCGTACCCCTATGGAGTTCAAAGTAGGTGGATAGATTGTTGTTGGTGCGAACGGCAGCCATCGGAGACGTATATAGAATTTTAATCCAAGCTATGAGTTTAGGGCCAAACCCAAACCTCTCCAGAGCGTGGAAAAGATAGTCCCACTCCACCCTGTAACATGCGTTACTTTATGAAGAAGATGTCAATGTGTTGATAAATGAAGTGTGGGCCCAATATGTTAGGATGTGCCAATGTCAGCATATTTGGGTCACTTGACCTTTAAGATTCCAGGTATGGGTGTGGTTAGGGGCGGTCCCAACCATCAGGGGGCCATCTTGGATTGGAATCATGGCCTCATGGAGTTTTGTTTGCTACTGCTATTGTGAGAGGAAGGAGGGATTTTGCCAGGCCTCCTAAAAGATTATTCAGTAACCAAGGACAGGTCAGCTGCAGTGGTGCTTCCCAGTGGATTACTTCCTTTTCCTTTCCTTTTCTAAGATGTGGATCAACCCAGGACTTATCACCTTTTGGACACTCAAAGGTTTGAGTGTTATTGGACACTACTAACTACCATGCAGGCTGCATGGTCTGGTAGGCCTGAACATTATACACGGTACATTATACATGGTAAACATGGTAAACATACATGGTAACATAGGCATGGTAACATTATACACGGTAAACATACATGGTAAACATACATGGTAACATCATACACAGTACATTATACATGGTAAACATACATGGTAAACATACATGGTAACATAGGCATGGTAACATTATACACGGTAAACATACATGGTAAACATACATGGTAACATCATACACGGTACATTATACATGGTAAACATACATGGTAAACATACATGGTAACATAGGCATGGTAACATTATACACGGTAAACATACATGGTAAACATACATGGTAACATCATACACGGTACATTATACATGGTAAACATACATGGTAAACATACATGGTAACATAGGCATGGTAACATTATACACGGTAAACATACATGGTAAACATACATGGTAACATCATACACGGTACATTATATATGGTAAACATACATGGTAAACATACATGGTAACATAGACATGGTAACATTTATGTTGGGGCTAATGGACTGTAAAGCTGACAGGACCGTTCTTATTGGTTTGAGATGATTTTTGTTGTACCATACGTTGCTATGGGGTGCCCCATTTATTTTGATCCTCTTTTTGGTTAATACAACACTTTGAATTTAACACTGTTCCAGTACTCTCATTCTTTATAGCTGAACAGGTTTGTTTATTATTATCAAGCTTGTTACAACCCGATCAAACGCTTTTTCCGCATCAAGGGAGAGGACCACCTCAGGTGTTCCGGGTGGAGAGGGGCTATATAGGATATTTAGGAGCCTTCTGATATTAAAGAAAGAGTACCGATTCTTGATGAAGCCTGTTTGGTCCGGCGAGATAATTGAGGGGAGAATCCCCCTCCAGACGACGGGCCAGAACCTTAGCGAGAACATTGACATCTGCGTTAAGGAGGGAAATTGGACGGAACGAGCCGCATTCCAGGGGGTTCTTGTCTTTCTTAAGGAGATAACCGCCTGGCGCATGGTCGGAGGAAGAGAATTTGTTGAGAATGATTTGTCGAATACGGCTAGCAGCAGTGGGGACAGTTGGGTTGAGAATTTTTTGTAGAAGTCTGTAGGGTAACCGTCTGGCCCCGGGGACTTGCCACTCTGCATAGATCTAATCGCTGACGTAATCTCTGCAACCGTAAGTTCCTCCTCCAGATCTGCGGCCCTCTCCGGGTCGACTGTCTGGACACGGAGGGTCCTATAGAAATCGTCTAGCGTGGAGGGCCCCACTTGCGAGTCTGAGGTGTATAACGATTGGTAGAAAGTTTTAAAGCTTTTATTAATTTTAAGGTTGTCAGTGGCTTTTGAGCCCCGCTTGTCATTGATAGTGGGGTTGGACTGGTTGGCAGTTCTTTGTCGCAGCTGATGGGCAAGTATCCGTCCGGCCTTCTCCCTATGCTCATAGTACCCCTGTCGCGTAATGAGGTACTCAGCCTGTCGCGTTGACAGGAGGTCAAACTCAGTTTGCAGCGATATACGTTTTTTCAACGTGTCGGTTGATGGCGAGTGGCTATGTAGTCTATCTAGCTCCAAAATCTTGTCCGTCAGTTGTTGTTATTGTTATTTTGGTTGGCACAATATGAAATCACCTGTCCCCTTAAGTACGCTGAAGTGAATTCCCAGCTTAAATTCCCTATCTATTACTTCTGTCTGCGTTGTGTTTACAAGCTCTTGGGATCCACTCTGTTCTAAATGCAGATAACCAGTGTTTTAACTTGGTTACTGCCTTCTATTTACCCAGATTGAAAATACGGCGCGGCCGTTGAAATGAAGCGAGTTCTGAGCAGTTTGAAAAGGAACCCGTTTTTTAATGAAAAAAGGATTTCAATTAGATGTTACAAAAAGAAATATTGTGCAATGAACCTGCAAGACGCATCCAATATGCCGGATGTTTGCAGAAATTCAGACTAATTTCTCAATAAAAAGCTCTGTCTAAAAACATGTCTCGTCTCGTTCTTCAATTCTGCTGCGTCGATTTCTCCTCCTGCTGGGTCTGTTGTGGAGAAAAAGGGTGTGTGTTTCCTGTTGCTTCCTGGGTCTCTGTTCGGGTGTGTTGTTGTGCCTCTACTAGCACGGAGTCTTTGCTAATATCAAATTTAGGCTCCGCCTCTAGTTTTACGGCAAGCGGGCGTTTTCCAACCTCTCCTCGAGTGTTCCTATTGGAGGACACTTACTCTCAACTCTCATTGGCTAACTCCTTATCGTGACGTTTTACATCGAATTGCGTCACGATGTGGATTCTAGGTCCAAACCCTTTGATCAACTGCCCCTTTGTATAGAAGAGACTGTCTGGCGTCTCTCAAAGCAGTCCCTTTGTATTGGACCATTTGCCTCGAACACTTAGGGTGAAAAATCACTCAGTTTATTACTCCCAGGAAGTCCCAACGAGACTATCTCTTCGTTTGATCAACAGCTGCCTGTCTCAATCACTCTGGTTCAGAGCCTTGAGTCCACGCAGCTGTTTCAAACCACAGATACGTCTTGTTGGTTTTGTTGAATAGAAATGGATAGCGGCAGAGAAGCCAGGAGAATTTGTGAATGCATATTACCTGTCGGTGTTGTGCCATTCTGAGCTCCATGGTATATAGTGCAATAAACACAGTTTGACTGGAATTCTACTACAGTTTCCCCGGTTTGGGGATTGATAATCCCCAAGATACATGTTAGTAATTCCTCAAACAAACTGTTTATAATTACCTTAACCTTACTGTTTAACCTAATTACCTCAGAGCCAGACCTTTCCAGAATCCTTCTGACTCATTTTCCGTATTTGTTAGTATCATTTACTTTCAACACCCACATTACTCCCTCCCCTACTGACCGACTATGGACCCATCTTTTATTTACACAGTTCTCTATTCACTCACACCGTTTAACAATTTCCACTCATTTTGCAGGTTATATACAATGTTATCAGTTATATCAATTTCACTTCCGTCTAGGTCCGTCCCTTTATACAAAAAGATGATCGTACCAATTACCAGGTTTTAGACTATACTTTATGTGTTTTTTATCCAAATGTGTCTGTTTTGTGCAATTCACTCTGAAAGAAAAAGACCTTACATTGCATTTACTATCTAAACATTTCTAAAAAAGGAGAGAGCTTAGCTAATGAAAAATCAAAAATCAAAAATTAATATGTACACGCCCTCTCCAAGGCCTATCAGTTACACTATCCCTTCCTTTGCCTATGTATATCGTTTAGGCTTCTTGATGACTCGTTGTGGTCGAGTATCTTGTTCCGGGCTTGTGCTAAGCACTGGTTCCTCTGGCTCTTCTGGTACCTTCTCCATGTCCACAGAGGAGAAGTTATTATGTTCCAATTCATAATCCTCTCCTCTGTCTGGTTCCTGTAAAAAACCTTCATCTTCTACTGGTGGCCAATCGTGGCCCCCTCGGTCTGGCTCGCCATAATCATCCGGGTCTTCCCCATCGTTTGGGGTTAGCGCCGCCTTCACTTCGCCTTCGTGTAACGGTTGCGACGCCCCGGTTTTACCGTCAAGGTCTTGTGGTTCAGGTTCCCATTCTTGGTCCGTATTGGTTGCTTTTACACAATGAGTAACGTGAAACCACATAGGCGATCCTTCAACTTGTAAAGCCCTCTCGGTGGCTCGAACGACTTTGTATGGCCCTTCCCGTCTCGCGCCAAACCACTTGCGTCTAAATACTTTGACATAAACGTAGTCGCCTGGTATGATTTGAGGTGTAGTCTGCCTATTCACCTCCTCCCCGGTTTCATGCTCCTGTCTACTGGAGACATGAACCAGAATACTTTTGTGTATCTCTGACATGTATTTTACGTACTCACGCATGTCGTTGTCCAGGATGTCCAAACTCGGACCTTTGCCTGTCGCGCGCAAACCTGGTACTACCATGCAGCGACCTAGCATCATTTCGTGCGGTGTCAAACGCAGACCGCGAAGTTCGCACGAACGACAAGCCATCAAAGCTAAAGGAAGAGCGTTTAGCCAATTCAAGCCTGTGTGTTGACAGATCTTTACCAATTTGTTTTTTAGTGTCCCGTTCATGCGTTCCACCAACCCCTGGCTCTGCGGATGATAAACGGCCCCCAATCGCTGTTTTATGCCTAAGTGTTGGAGTATTAAACGTACAGTTTTGTCAACGAACTCTTTTCCATTGTCCGACGAGATTCTATCTGGTAAACCAAAACGGGGAATTACCTCTTGGCACAGGAACTTAGCCACAGATGCTGCATCCTTGTGCCGGGTGGCGCACGCCTCCACCCACCTTGAAAAACGACAGACAACGACAAGAATATATCTCCTCTGATTAATGGGCTTAATCATATCAATGTAATCAATTACAAGGTCTCGCATTGGGCCATTGGGCGTGGGGATATGTCCTGGTGACACACTAATCCCCTTACGTATATTGTTTTTCAAACATATTACACACCTTTGTAACACATGATCAATTTGACTGCCCAAATCTGGCGCCCAAAAGCCATATTCTCTGATTTTTCTCCTTACCTCTCCTTTATGCGCATGGCAAAAGTCGTGCGCCGTGTGGATCAGCAGTCCGACCAGGCCAGCAGGAGCCACCACAAATCCACCGGCGTCGCGCCACAAACCTGAATCATCCTGACTAGCTCCCCTGGTTATCCAGAGGTTCCGTTCCACCTGACTAGCCTCCTCCTGGAAAGTCAAAATCTCTTTGTAGGTTATCTTGTCCTCCAACTCAACTCCGTGTGTGATAACCAATACCTTGCCTGCTCTGTCAGCCCCTGTCACTTCCTTGGCAGCTTCGTCCGCTCTTCTGTTCCCTCGAGACATCTTGGACTCGTCTGACTGATGAGCAGCACACTTGATTATCGCAACCTGCTTTGGTTTCATAATTGCTTCTAACAAACGTTTAATCTGACTACAATGTTTTATGGCGCTTCCGTCGGCTTTCTTGAATCCTCTCCCTTTCCACACTGTGCCAAACAAGAAGGCGGTACCATGTGCATAGGCGGAGTCTGTTACGATATTTACAGTTCTGCCCTCTGCCATGTTACATGCTTCCGTCAGTGCGACCAATTCTGCTAACTGGGCTGAACAAGGTTGTGATAATGCTTCGGCTTTTTCCACCACAAATCCTTCGCCCTGTGACCTTACCACGGAGTAACCTGCTTTTAGTCCCTCGCCAACACGATAACAAGAGCCGTCAGTCCATAATTCCAGATCTGGACTGTCAAATGGAAATGCCTGCAAGTCTGCTCTGAGTTTAGAGTACCTCTCGACTTCGACTAAACAGTCGTGGGGCTCTCCATCTTCAGGCGTAGGGATGTCAGCTGCCGGGTTCGTTACGGAACACCTGACCAACGTCACATCTTCCTGTTCCAAAAGTCTGTAGTAGTGTTTAATGCGAGGCATCGTCAGTGCATATTTACCGGACTCCAACAGACTCTTCAAGTCATGCCTCACCATGATATCCACTGGATATCCCATCGTAATACTTGCGGCTTTTTCGTACATCGTATACACTCCAGCCATTTCTCGGTAGCATGGAGCCATCCCCATCTCTACTTCCGAGTAGGCAATTGAGTAGTACGCCATCGGCTGTGGCCGCGCCCCCACCCCTGTGTCCTGAGCCAACACCGCACACGCCTGCTTCTGATCTGGTGAAGAAGAGACGTATAGTACGAATTTCTTGGTATAGTTAGGCAACGCCAAGGCCGGCGCCTCTAACAGTCGGGACTTGATTGTTTCGAATGCCCGTGAGCCATCTTCGGTCCATACCACTTTACTGCTCAGTTTATCAACGCCCGTTTCTTTCAGCATCTCTCTCAATGGTTTCACTATTTCCGTATAGTTCTCGACCCACGGAGAGCTGTACCCCATTATACCCAGAAATCCCATTAGCTGTCGTACCGTCACAGGCTTGGGTGCCGTCCTTATGGCCACCAAATGTTCTTCTGAAATAGCCCGATGGCCCTGTGAAATTGTTTGTCCTAAATAGACCACTTTAGGTTTACAATATTGCAACTTTTTCAACGACACCTTATGGCCGTTTTTCGCCAACAGTTGCAACAGTACCACGGAATCGCGATGACATGTTTCCTGATCGTCCGCGCACAGTATCAGATCATCCATGTACTGAATGACCCTAGAGGTCATGACTTTATCCAACCCCTCTAAATCCTCCCTTAGGATTTTGTTGAATATGTGTGGCGAATGTTTTAGTCCCTGCGGGATCCTAGTATACTCATAATGTTCATCCTTATAAGTAAACCCAAAAAAATGCTGGCACTCCTCGCTCAAGGGCACACTAAAATATGCACTACACAAATCTATAACTGTATAGTACTCGGCTTTCGACGGGATAAATGTCAATAGCACATGGGGGTCGGGGACATCGGACGGATAGTCAAGTAACACCTCGTTGATCGCTCTCAGATCGTGCACCAGCCGGTAAGAGGTATCCGGCTTCTCCACGGGTAGCAACGGCGTGTTGCTCTGGGGATCAGTTGTTTTCCGTAAGACTCCCGCAGCTAAAAGTCCTTTAATTTGTGGCTCGATTCCAGCCACTGCTTTCTCCTTCAATGGATACTGTTTCTTCCAAGGCAGGGTGGCCCCAGGTCTAAGCTCCACCTTCACAGGTTGAGCGGACTTGATTAGTCCAATGTCAGTGCTGTTCTTTGCCCACAGCGTCTCAGGCACCGCCTCCATCATGTCCTCTTGGAGGCTTGATGCATTAGGGAGTTCTCCCAGTGTCTCTTGGGATAATTGCACAGTTTGGGGATGACCCATCCCTGTGCCTTGAACCATGATCTTAATAAACCTTCTATCAGGGCTTATCCAGATCCGTTTGTTTTCTTTCATCTGTTCAAATTCAATCCCTTCAGCTTTTTTCATCATTTCGCCTATGTGTTGTTGATCACATGAGCTGATTACCTTCAAAGTCACATGGGGAACACTATCCATTATGCCGTGCTCTTTACTCAGATAGTCACTCCGTGCAATACGTAACGCTGCTCCCTGTGGCCCCAATATGATATTGGTAGCATTCAGCTGTACTTTGTCAGGTTGCACCCTCAGCCACTCCTTAGTCTGTGACGAGTCTGCATCTCTATGATACTGCAGAGTGCAGTGATAGGGGGTCTTTGGATCCCTTGCTTCAGGCATATTGGCAGTGATAAATTTCTCCCATTGTAAGGCGGGGCCAAGTAGCTCTTGGTCCAATCCCCCTAGACAATAGATCTCTGGTGGTTCACTGTCAATTCGTTGTACCATCTGATAGTACTGGTCTTCTCGTTCGGCTATCACGCAACCCTCCGCAGTACATTTAATGTCCATCCCCAGTAACCCCAGCCCATCTCGGCCGAGCAAGTTAATAGGTGTGCTCTCCGAGACCAGCACAGGGAGAGTCGCTTCCCTGCCTTGATATCTCAGAGTCACAGGTTCGGTAACAGCCGTCAGCTGGTTTATTCCCTCAAATCCAATTGTCCGTACATATCGACCGGACAAGGTTAGGTGCGTCGCGTCTTGGGGTTGTACTACCGTGTAAGCCGCGCCGGTGTCTGCCATCATCTCGACAGATTTATCATTCACCGTTACGCACACAATAGGCTCCTCCCTTAAAGACGACACTGACAGCTGACACCTCCCCATTGGACTCTCTGGGCCTCTTCATAGTGATGATTCATTTGGCCCTCTTGCTGGATTTACCGGGCCATTGTTCTCATTTCGGTCTTGGACTCGGGGTTGACCTTGGCCTTGCCAAGTTCTTTCCTGGTCTCCCTCTCCGGGTTGACAATCCTGTCTACAGTCCCGTGCGATATGACCAGTCACGCCACATGTCCAACACACCACCACCCGTGGCCGGAATCCTCCCGGATTCCGGGGTTGTCCTCTTGCTTTCTGCCGTGGTTGCCACTCTCTCGGCCTCTGTTGTTGGTCCGGCGCATAACCCTCTTGTGTTCCCACTTGAGCCCGTCTCTGTCCCTGTGGTTCCCCTTCATATCCTGTCCCATTTCTTGGTCGTGGGGCCGCCTGGACTAAGGCTTGAAGGTATTCCACTACCTTTACTGCCTCGGTCGGCTGTTGGTACATGATCTTACGTTGTTGCTCTGCATCCTTCTCCTTTGCTCTTTGCTCTTTCTTCCGATACAGTTCAACGTAATGCTCTATTTGATCTGTATATAATTCCACGGCCATCTTTGACAATGACACCACCTCGTCCAATTTCTGCCTTACCTCTATGGGGAGACCGCTCTCAATCTTGGTTCTCAACTGGGCTTCAAGCATAGGGTCAAGTCCCGCCTCCCGACCAGTTGTGTTCTTCCACGTGGAGTAGGCTTTTTGTACGTATTGCCTGGGGTGCCCTGATGTCTCCAAAGGACCAATCGGAATTTGGTCTGCGTGCAGTCTCATTGGATAGGCTTCTCGTAGGGCCGCCCACGTTACTCCCCTGTACGCTAGGAACAGGTCCGCATCATGCGCTCCAGTCCCCACATGGCCTTGCAGGCGAGCCGCCTCCAGTATCTTTTCCATGGAGTCTTTTCCCATCACGGTTGTCAATATTTTCTTGACATCCCCCATTGCATATTCCGTGCCAACCATTACCTCCTCCAGTCTGGCAATCCAAGGATTGGCCCCATTCTCGAGGGGTGGCAATTTCTCGGTCACCTGTGTCATGTCCGACACCTTCAGGGGGTGATATTCCAGGTCCTGTCCTCTTATTATTATAGGAGCCATGCGGATAGGGGCTTGCATGTTTCTCGTCTGGGCTCTTGTCTGTACACGCTCTTGTACACGCTCTTGTACACGCTCTTGTATCCGCATAAGGGCCTCTTGCTTCTCTCCTTTTTTGTCTTCCAGGTCCTTTTGCTTCCCCTCAATGCCAGCCTGCGTCCTCATGAATGTCTGATATTCCTCCCCCTCCTCTTGCATGGCCTCAGGGCCGGGTCTTTGTCCTGCTAGGACCGTTTGATCTTGGTCCAAGTCCATGAGCCCCCGCTCTATCTCCGTCAGATCATCTTTTATCCATCCCATCTGTACCCCAAGTACGATGTCGAGAGACTCCAGATCCTCACCTACTCCAACCATAGTCACATGTGGTGGTATTGTGAGATCAATCTTGTGACTGTCAGGTGCTACCCCCTTGTGGCCCTGTGGTTGGGGGGAGGTATAATGCTGGGGGGGAATGAGCTCTCGATATATAGTACGGGGCATATGAGCTGGGGAGCTTTGGGGGTGCTCCCGCTGGTGGACAGGCTCTCTCTGGTAGTCTCTCTGGGGGTTACACTCTCTCTGAGGCTGACCATGGGCCTTCTTCACCCTTTCCCACTCTTTCTCTCTTAACATTGCCTCATAGCCTTCATTACCCTTTCTCTCAGCTGCTTGTATCACTCTTGTTCGCTCCGTCTGCTCTTCAAACATCACTATCCTATCCCTTGGTCGTTGGGTGGTTACATATTCTCTGCCTGACCCAGTCTGGGCTGACCTTTCCGGTCGCCGTGAGGCGTCCACACCCTCTCTGTCTGACCTTGACCTATCTGGTTGCCATGAGGCGTCCACACCCCCTCTGTCTGACCTTGACCTATCTGGTTGCCATGAGGCGTCCACACCCCCTCTGTCTGACCTATTCCAGTCTGATCTATCTGGTTGCCTAGCTGTCAGCTGAATAGATGTCTTTGCTTGTCCCCTCTCTAGGTTCCCCAGATCATCTGTCAACTGGTAAGGGCTTATCATCTCTAACAAAGGTAGGATGGGATATATCGGCTCCCCCTTCTCACTGGCATATGGCGGGGGTGCTAAAGCTTCCTCAATTCTTTCCTGTTGGACCATAAGATAGGAGGCTGGGTTGGGTGAGGCTAACTGCACCGCACGTTGGGCGGTGACAGGTGTTGTCTCAGGGGCCTGGGGAGTTCTGGTGACCTGGACTACCCCCTCTACTGGCTTGTCTGCATCATTGCCATTTGCAATGGCCTTCCTTTCATTTTCCCTTTTCTCACCTTCCCGTCTATAAGCTTTTAAAAAGCTATTTTCTTGTAGCCTTTTCTTTGCTCTTTCCTTCTCGTCACCCCGATAGGTGTATACCTCAATTAGTGTTCCTATTTTAGCTATTAACTCCAAATCAAAAGAACCATCGACTGGCCAAAGCTCCCATCTTTTATTCCATCTTTTTGATATATAAATTGCTTTGTCCAAATAATATTCGTTACCTTTTGTCGTGTCGTGTTCATTCGCAATAATTTGTACTGGACTTTCTTCCATCCACCCAATTACGGTCGACTTACCTGCGTCGGTTTTGTCTTTTATCTTTTTATATGCGTTTAGATTGTCTCGTTTCCGCCCCATTTTTCTCTTGTCTCTTTTATCTCGTAACAATGGCAACAGGCAGAACAATAGCTTGTGTAATCCCTATCTAAGTGTAGGTGTCTAGGCTTTTGTGACTATCTCCTACTCGGACAGCCAATAGTGGCACTGTGGGCCCTTCCTATTCTCTCCTGTCCTCCTTGAAATTACTATTCTTACCTGATTTGTGGTGTTCCGCGTGTCCAATCGAACTGCTGTAGATCAGAGCACACAATGACAACAGTTCTTGTTAATTTATCAACCGGACTTGTACTTTACTCTGTCTTTTTAATCAAATTCCTGAGAGGTTTCTTTCATTCACTGTACGAGTATCTTTTTTACTTTCCTCATACACTCTTAAACATGAGACAATTGTAATTGATACATGTGTGTGATACCACCCGTTTCTACTCCCTGTTTTTCTTCTCGTTCGATCTCTGTCAACACACTGGGTTCCTATGTTTCGAATTTCCGCTCTCCTTTACTTCCGCTTGGTTCTGCTCCAATTCTGATACCCCTCGGAAAGCAAAAACATCATGATTAATATAGTTGCATTAATTTTTCCACATTCTTTTTCATTATTCAGTACCACACCCCCCAGGGGACACCTGTCACCCAGACACGTGTCCCCCAGAGGTAATCTAAAGAATGCCACAGACGCCGCGCCACGCACGCCGTGAGGTGTCGACCCTGTTTTTCTGAAAAGACCTTGACAGCCTCTCCACAGCGGCCTAAACCCACCTCACCACAGGTACACAGCAGACAGCATCCCGGCAACCTCTCCTGTGCTCCAGGCCAGTATCCCCAGAGTCCAGTGCCCTGCCGGACGGCCACACATAGCCGACCAGACCCAACACCGAACCCCGGGCACACCGCCCCATATCACACAGCCCTCCAAACGTACCTACTATGGGGAAAAAAACACAATTGTACACACAATCCTATCCCGTCAATTGCAACGCACGGTCGTCCAGGAACGTCCCCCGCCACACACCCACACGCACGCCCCGGCCCTCCCACTCCCCAACCCTGAATGTCCACCACCCAGATCAGAGAATAGTCGCCAGCGTGGACGCCGGGCACCACGGCTTTATCGGAACGCCCACACCCACCCTGCCACCCTCCGCGCCAACCTTCATCACCATCATTGCATACGCAGGCGCAACCGAGCGGTGTGGGTCCCCCGACGCAGAACCAGCCGCGCCGAGAGACTTGAACACGTACGTCACACACACCCTGATAACATTCACACAAACTACTATAACCGCAAACATCACCACAGCACACAGCAAATACTTAGCAATTGTCCATCCTATGTAACCTAACCAACTTTGGCCCCAGCCCTCCCACGAGTCCTCCTGCGTGGGCTGCATCTCCCTAGTAATATTCTTCAAATGCTCTATAACTTCCTGTATGCCGCCTATGTCATTTTCGGGGATAAATGTGCAGCATTCCTGACCAATCAATGCACACGTGCCCCCTGAACTCGCCAACAGGAAATCCAACCCCGTCCTTGACTGCAGCTCCATCAGTCTTAAGGACCGTAACTCTTGAGCCTCCAGGGCCATACCTCTGGCGGTCGTAGCCGTCATATCCTCAAACACGCGAGCTAGATGGTCTAGTTCACCCATGTTTGCATACGTCCCCCACCAGGGAAACGCCACCCTGAAAAAGTGGTCCGCATCTATAAACCTCCTGCGCCTTGACTTGGGAATCGTCGGCAAAACATCCGACACCCTCATAGCTGGCACCAAATACCCCAACGCACACCTACCCCTCCACTTAATAGGCAACGCTGCGTAAGCATACTCACCACAAATCCAAAACGCCCCCCTAGGGGCCGGCGCCTCCGAATTCTTACCCCATATTCCACTCTCACCCTTGCAACCGTCCAAATATCCCACGTCCCTACCACCTGACTTCCCCTCTACGCACATCTCAAACCCAGCCGCCCTAAACGCCACCGGAATGGGGCTAGTGTCCTTAAGACCCCCATAACCCACTGCCTTATTCGACCCCTGTTCCCGGCCCAAATACCTCAACATCCTATCATGACCCACCCCGTCGCATAGGCCGAGCAGAGGCTCGTCCCTCAACACATTGGCATGACACTTCGTTAAGGGGTGTGCAATCAAGGGAAGACCTGCGTCGCCTGCTAGCGGGGCTAAGCCACACACATAACAATCCGACCTATTGGCTACCTTAGCCACAGTCCTCGCCATCCCCAAAAACAGATTACCGTGATGGTCTGGCTGCGACCTCCTACCCACTACCACCACCTCTGGTTGTTCAGGTCGCAGATATGGATCATACATTATAGTACCGATCAATACACATAACCAAATCATTGCCACGGCACCCTCCCGAAGCACCCGTCTACTACTGTCTCCCAAACCAGGAACCATGTTTGTCTGTTCCGTCCTCCTCTTCCTCCCTCCGTCACCGGCGCGTATCCTAATATGTCCTGCAATCCCCACAAACAACAACACAACTTTATAACCGAACATACCCTCAGTCTACTGACATGAAGACCCCAACCTAAACACAACACCAGGACATGTAGAAAAGGCCGCAACGTAGCCGCCCACCGGCCAAGAGAGAACCAGGCCAGAGGGAACACATGTAACTCCATGTCGGTCTACAGACGGAAGAGGGGGGAGGGTGGAGAGAGGCACAGCAAGTGGGGCATAGGATGGAGCGGGGGGGGGGGGGGGGGGGGGGTTTGAAGGATCATCAGGAAAGTGGGGGGAGGGGGGGGGGGGGGGGGGTTCAAAGGAACAGCAGGGAAGTGGGGGGGGGGGGGGTCAAAGGAACAGCAGGGAAGTGGGGGGGGGGGGGGGGGGGGTTCAAAGGAACAGCAGGGAAGTGAGGGGGGGGGGGGGGTTCAAAGGAACAGCAGGGAAGTGGGGGGGGGGGGGGGGGGGGGTTTGAAGGATCATCAGGAAAGTGGGGGGAGGGGGGGGGGGGGGGGTTCAAAGGAACAGCAGGGAAGTGGGGGGGGGGGTCAAAGGAACAGCAGGGAAGTGGGGGGGGGGGGGGTGGGGGTGGTTCAAAGGAACAGCAGGGAACCATAAAACACATTATACAATATGCCATACCCCGCACTGCCCAAACTTCTCCTATGGAGAAGGAGGGAGAGAGAGAAAACAGCAAGAAAGCTAGAAAAAGAGAAAAGAGGGAGAGAGAGAGGAAGACGAGGAGAGAGGAGAGGAAGGAGAGGAGAGAAGGAGAGGAGAGAGAGGAAGGGGAGGAGAGGAAGGAAAGGAGAGAGGAGAGAGGAGGAGGAAGAGAGGAGAGGAGAGAGGAGGAGATGAAGGGGAGGGGGGTAGAGAGAAGAGGAAAAGGAGGGGCCAAAGAGAGGAGGAGGAAGGGAAGGAGGAGGGAGGGGGAGGGGCTATAGAGAGGAGAGAGAGGAGGAAGAGGAGGGGCTATAGAGAGGAGAGAGAGGAGGAAGAGGAGGGGCTATAGAGAGGAGAGAGAGGAGGAAGAGGAGGGGCTATAGAGAGGAGAGAGAGGAGGAAGAGGAGGGGCTATAGAGAGGAGAGAGAGGAGGAAGAGGAGGGGCTATAGAGAGGAGACAGAGGAGGAAGAGGAGGGGCTATATAGAAGAGAGAGAGGAGGAAGAGGAGGGGCTATAGAGAAGAGAGAGAGGAGGAAGAGGAGGGGCTATAGAGAGGAAAGAGAGGAGGAAGAGGAGGGGCTATAGAGAGGAGAGAGAGGAGGAAGAGGAGGGGCTATAGAGAGGAGAGAGAGGAGGAAGAGAGAGGAGGAAGAGGAGGGGCTATAGAGAGGAGAGAGAGGAGGAAGAGGAGGGGCTATAGAGAGGAGACAGAGGAGGAAGAGGAGGGGCTATATAGAAGAGAGAGAGGAGGAAGAGGAGGGGCTATAGAGAAGAGAGAGAGGAGGAAGAGGAGGGGCTATAGAGAGGAGAGAGAGGAGGAAGAGGAGGGGCTATAGAGAGGAGAGAGAGGAGGAAGAGGAGGGGCTATAGAGAGGAGAGAGAGGAGGAAGAGGAGGGGCTATAGAGAGGAGAGAGAGGAGGAAGAGGAGGGGTCATAGAGAGGAGAGAGAGGAGGAAGAGGAGGGGCTATAGAGAAGAGAGGGAGGAAGTGGGAGAAAGAGAGAGAGAGATAGAAAGAAAGAGAGAGAGAAAAAGAGAGAGAGTGAGAGAGAGAGAGAGAGAGAGAGAGAGAGAGAGAAAGAGAGAGAAAGAAAGAAAAAGAGAAAGAGAGAGAGCGAGAGAGAGAGAAAAACTACACACATCTGATCGCTTTATAGCCACACATGACACGCTGGTTAGGACGGGAGTTTAATGCCTCTACCGCCACCCAGTGCACAAGGTTGACTGACGCCATCTAGTGGTCTCTTACCCACATCATAATTAATTTCAGTCTCACTCGCCTCACACACACAATGTCCCTTCTCACAAGCGCGCATGCGCGCACTCCGAAGCGGAGTTCACTCATTCACCATGCATCCTGCATACATTCAAACTTTCAGCCAATACTCTGCAAACAGTAGCCCACACTGCAACTCACCCAGCTCATTCATCACAAACGACCATTCAGTTATACTGCTATATCGCCTCAATCACAACATACAGTATTAAACCCCTATCGCCCCAGTATTAAACCGTCCCAGGCGATCCACAACGAGCTATCGTTTGTAGCATGTTGCGCGCTACGACACGCACGCGCCCCCCACCACGAAGTTGGGTGGCGCATTTGCCGTTGCGTGTGTGCACTTTGGACGTCGCGTGTGTACCCGATTCAATATTAAAAACCGTTCTCAGTCATATTATAAGTGCCACTTTACAGATTTAATCTATATACTTCACACATGTTAAACCTAACCATAAGTCCTTTCACTCATACACAAACATCATACACTAGTAATTGTTTAACCATAGCTTGCAACATACGAGTCCACCTTAAGTACTATTCTAATGTTTACAGCCTATCGCTGCAACATACGAGTCCTATGTTACAGCATAGCTTGCAACATACGAGTCCTATGTTACAGCATAGCTTGCAACATACGAGTCTACCTCAAGTACTATTCTAATGTTACAGCCTATCGTTGTTTAAATTTAACACGTCCGGCGGTGCCCAGGGTTAAACTAGACTCTATTCATGCTCCATCTCTACTGTAGAAAATACTACGCAAATGTGCTAAAGCCAATACTATAAGGCGTACTATGCACATGTTCCCCTTGCTTAACCCTGAGCACAAACCTAGACATTGTTCCCAAATACTTCCATACCTCTTTTTAATGTTCCGACCACGGGCAGCGTCTCGTTCACTTGTGCTAAAATTTCTACTGTAAAACGTACAACGCAAAATTGTGCTTAACTCCCTTACTGTAAGGCATACGACAGCACAGTGTGGTTAAAAATCCAGCTTACAGGACCTATAAACACACACAGCCTTGAGTCGCCCCCCTTGGTCAGAACATTTCATTTAATATCTAATTACAGTCATACTTTTAGCAACCCCCCGTTGGTTCGAATAGAGCCCTCATTTTTATCATCACACTCACCTCTCAGCGACTTCCAGTCACTTGAAGACGGATCGATTGATCAGTTGATTCCTCGTTCGACCGTTCGTGAAGAAAGCGAAGAGAGGCGAGAAAAAAAAAATAATAACTTCTCTTTGTTGTGAAGAAAAAAAAAAACCGAGCGCGTCGATTCTTGTCACGGCACCACAATTGAAGTGAATTCCCAGCTTAAATTCCCTATCTATTACTTCTGTCTGCGTTGTGTTTACAAGCTCTTGGGATCCACTCTGTTCTAAATGCAGATAACCAGTGTTTTAACTTGGTTACTGCCTTCTATTTACCCAGATTGAAAATACGGCGCGGCCGTTGAAATGAAGCGAGTTCTGAGCAGTTTGAAAAGGAACCCGTTTTTTAATGAAAAAAGGATTTCAATTAGATGTTACAAAAAGAAATATTGTGCAATGAACCTGCAAGACGCATCCAATATGCCGGATGTTTGCAGAAATTCAGACTAATTTCTCAATAAAAAGCTCTGTCTAAAAACATGTCTCGTCTCGTTCTTCAATTCTGCTGCGTCGATTTCTCCTCCTGCTGGGTCTGTTGTGGAGAAAAAGGGTGTGTGTTTCCTGTTGCTTCCTGGGTCTCTGTTCGGGTGTGTTGTTGTGCCTCTACTAGCACGGAGTCTTTGCTAATATCAAATTTAGGCTCCGCCTCTAGTTTTACGGCAAGCGGGCGTTTTCCAACCTCTCCTCGAGTGTTCCTATTGGAGGACACTTACTCTCAACTCTCATTGGCTAACTCCTTATCGTGACGTTTTACATCGAATTGCGTCACGATGTGGATTCTAGGTCCAAACCCTTTGATCAACTGCCCCTTTGTATAGAAGAGACTGTCTGGCGTCTCTCAAAGCAGTCCCTTTGTATTGGACCATTTGCCTCGAACACTTAGGGTGAAAAATCACTCAGTTTATTACTCCCAGGAAGTCCCAACGAGACTATCTCTTCGTTTGATCAACAGCTGCCTGTCTCAATCACTCTGGTTCAGAGCCTTGAGTCCACGCAGCTGTTTCAAACCACAGATACGTCTTGTTGGTTTTGTTGAATAGAAATGGATAGCGGCAGAGAAGCCAGGAGAATTTGTGAATGCATATTACCTGTCGGTGTTGTGCCATTCTGAGCTCCATGGTATATAGTGCAATAAACACAGTTTGACTGGAATTCTACTACAGTTTCCCCGGTTTGGGGATTGATAATCCCCAAGATACATGTTAGTAATTCCTCAAACAAACTGTTTATAATTACCTTAACCTTACTGTTTAACCTAATTACCTCAGAGCCAGACCTTTCCAGAATCCTTCTGACTCATTTTCCGTATTTGTTAGTATCATTTACTTTCAACACCCACATTACTCCCTCCCCTACTGACCGACTATGGACCCATCTTTTATTTACACAGTTCTCCAATTGAAGTGAATTCCCAGCTTAAATTCCCTATCTATTACTTCTGTCTGCGTTGTGTTTACAAGCTCTTGGGATCCACTCTGTTCTAAATGCAGATAACCAGTGTTTTAACTTGGTTACTGCCTTCTATTTACCCAGATTGAAAATACGGCGCGGCCGTTGAAATGAAGCGAGTTCTGAGCAGTTTGAAAAGGAACCCGTTTTTTAATGAAAAAAGGATTTCAATTAGATGTTACAAAAAGAAATATTGTGCAATGAACCTGCAAGACGCATCCAATATGCCGGATGTTTGCAGAAATTCAGACTAATTTCTCAATAAAAAGCTCTGTCTAAAAACATGTCTCGTCTCGTTCTTCAATTCTGCTGCGTCGATTTCTCCTCCTGCTGGGTCTGTTGTGGAGAAAAAGGGTGTGTGTTTCCTGTTGCTTCCTGGGTCTCTGTTCGGGTGTGTTGTTGTGCCTCTACTAGCACGGAGTCTTTGCTAATATCAAATTTAGGCTCCGCCTCTAGTTTTACGGCAAGCGGGCGTTTTCCAACCTCTCCTCGAGTGTTCCTATTGGAGGACACTTACTCTCAACTCTCATTGGCTAACTCCTTATCGTGACGTTTTACATCGAATTGCGTCACGATGTGGATTCTAGGTCCAAACCCTTTGATCAACTGCCCCTTTGTATAGAAGAGACTGTCTGGCGTCTCTCAAAGCAGTCCCTTTGTATTGGACCATTTGCCTCGAACACTTAGGGTGAAAAATCACTCAGTTTATTACTCCCAGGAAGTCCCAACGAGACTATCTCTTCGTTTGATCAACAGCTGCCTGTCTCAATCACTCTGGTTCAGAGCCTTGAGTCCACGCAGCTGTTTCAAACCACAGATACGTCTTGTTGGTTTTGTTGAATAGAAATGGATAGCGGCAGAGAAGCCAGGAGAATTTGTGAATGCATATTACCTGTCGGTGTTGTGCCATTCTGAGCTCCATGGTATATAGTGCAATAAACACAGTTTGACTGGAATTCTACTACAACGCCTTCAGTGATTCCCAAATGGTTAAAGAAGACATTCCCGGAGTCTTATTAATGTCGAGAAATAATGTAATTTCCGAGGTGATGAAGCTTGTGAAGGCTTCCTCCGACAGGAGCAACGGGTTGAGTCTCCACTGGCGGTGGCCGAGCCGTGTATTCGGGATACTCATTTTCATAACTAAGGGACCATGGTCTGAGATAACTATCGCTCTGTATTCGCATTTGGTTACGAGGGGAAGGAGTCTCTTATCCAGGAGAAAGCTGTCTATGCGCGAGAAGGTATTATGGACCGGGGAAAAAAAGGAGTATCCTCTGGATGTAGGATTACGAAACCGCCACACGTCAGCTACCCCATATGATTTAAGAAAGCGCCGGATTGCACGGGACGAGCTAGACTGGGGGGCCTTCCTGGACGAGCTACGGTCCAGCACCGGGGAGAGTGCACAATTCATGTCGCCGCCAAGGATGAGATGGTGCGAGGTCATATCCGGTAGGCGAGAAAAAAGGCTGGTGAAGAATGTAGGGTTGTCCCAGTTTGGTGCGTAGATATTAGCCAAAATGACGGGAAATGAATGCAGTTTCCCCACCACTATAATATAGTGCCCTGCAGGGTCGGCCTCTACACTTGACATAGTAAATGGCGTGTTTTTATCTATCAAAATGGCTGCTCCTCTGGCCTTTGTGTGGAAGTTGGAGTGATACATCTGTCCCACCCACCCTCCCCCCAGTCGAGCATGGTCCGCAGTTTTTAAATGCGTCTCCTGTAAAAATGCTACGTCTGCATTGAGTTGTTTTAAATGTGTAAGTACCTTCTTACGCTTTACTGGGTGGTTGAGTGATTTAACATTCCAACTCACCAAATTGACAGAGCACCCTTCCAGCCCCATGGTATCACCTGTGTCGATCATAGTAGATGAGAGAGGCCATGCATCTGGAACCTAGAGAGAGCTCAGCACAACTGCAGGTGAAAAGCAAAACAGACGTCTGATCAGTTAAGCATGTTGAATGTACAAGTCCGGTAACCCCCCCCCTGACACCTATAAAAAACAAGGTGCCCAAAATACCCTTCAGAAACTAATCCACACATAATGTGCTTATGTTGGAGGTGTTCTACCTATGGAGCCAGCCACTCAGGCCCCCGTCTTAGGTAAAAGAAAATAATAAAGAGAAAGAAAAGAAAAGTAAGAGTAAAAAAAAAAACCTTACTCAGATCTTGGTATTATATAAGGTCTTCAGCTGTCCAGTGGGATACACCCAACCAGGTAGGGTAATATAGGTGGCAGCGGTGAACGGTAAGCATAACAATAATACATTAACATCAACAACCTCACATCAAGCAGGCCCTGAAATAAAGCAGAACATCTTACTCCCGAGCAAGGGCAACCAACATGCCCCGTTAAACACAAAAAAGGGTGCCTGATTGGGTGATATAGAATAAAATAAATTGGAAGAGGTGTGGGAGTGTGCGTGTGTCCATGCATCTACAAATGGGTGTGTACCTGGGCATATGCCCTTCAGTGTTTGTGCATTTGCGTGCACGTGAACCTATGTGTGTGTGTGTGTATGGATGGATGTATCGGACACAGCCAAGGTGTAAACGTATGGGTGTGTAGGCGTGAGTGTGTGGGTCCGTGCCCCCGTGTCTGTATAATGTGTAAATGTGTATGTGTGTCTTAATGTGTGTCTGTGCATGCGCGTAGTACGTGCTCACCGTGTGTGTAGTACGCCTAGAATCTCTAGATAGTGCATCTATTAGGTATGCGAGCGCGTGCGTCATCCTAGGTGTGAGCATCAGGGGCGGATTTAGGATTGTAGGAGATCCGGGGCTTAGCCCAGATAGGTGCCAGTTTTTTTTTAATTTTATTTTTTTTTATTATTATTATTATTATTTTTGGCAGGCAAGGGGTGGTTTGGAGGGGGTCAGACACGACCCCCTCCACGGCAGTTTTTTTTTTAAATTTAATGAACCTGTACGTGCAATTTCCTGCAATATAGAGCCTTCAATCTTGACCAATAAAGCTGCTCTTTTCACTATAAAACTCAGTTTGTCAAAACTACGTTATGGTTAGATTTATATATTGGGGGGGGGATATATCATATTTTTCATATGATCAAAAAGTGGTGGAGCAAGAGCATACCTTTGCTCCCCCAAGTTCAATAGTGGGAGAGCAGAGATGCTCTGAATGCTCTTATGGCCAGGCGTCTATGATTCACTGATACAAAGTAAAATAGTGCAGTGCAATAAAATAGTTAGTAAAATAGAATAAAATAATGCAATAGTGCATTGCAATAAAATAGTTATCATCGTATTCTTTCTGGAGGCCGGTAAGGAGTGCATTACAGTAGTCGAGTTGGCTTGAGATAAAGGCATGGATCTGGTTTTCAGCGTCCTTTTGATTTATAAATGGCCGTACTTTAGCTATGTTTCTAAGGTGGAAGAATTAAGTTTTTGTCAACTTGTTGATTGTGATTTAAAGCTTAGGTCTGAGTCTACCATAACACCAAGACTTAACTCACTCAAATACAGTTAGCAGCTGGATAGACCACAGATGGAAATTAGCTTCTGCTAAATCTGGTGCAAACATATTTTCATGTAACAATGATGAATCGTCAATTTTTTTTTTTTTTTAATAGATTCGGGGCTTTTCAGAAAACATTCGGGGCTTGAGCCCAAGTAGCCACCCCCTAGCCCCGCCCCTGGTGAGCATGTGTGTACATATTTATATGTCTGTATGTGTATACACACGTTGTCCTATTGGGGCCAAAATTATACACTGTTCACATCGTCTGTACATCATAAGTATAGGGCAACGAATTTGCTGGAGATTGGTGAGTCACTTAGCTTGGTAAATGGTGTCCAGTGGTGTCCTCTCAATGCTAGGCAGATGATGCTACACATAAATGATCACACAGTTGACATTACAGTAGCCTCTATATATATATTGTCCTGTTGGAGTTAATATGATACATTGTTCACATCACCTGCATATCATAAGCAGCACATACACACAGATACATCTCTCTTTCTATGTGGTCTCACCCGCTGCTGCGTGCACAATGTTCTTTCTGACGTAGCTCATTGCTTCACCTGCATCGATGAACTCTTTCTCTTTTTCCCTGTGTGTGATGCAAACTCGGGCTGGAAAAAGAATGCCGTATCGGATGCCTTCACAGCCGCGTAATATCTTCCTCACCTCCGTAAACGCAGCCCTGGCCTTCGCAACGCCCGTGGCATAGTCGGGGAAGATTGCAATAGACATTCCGTTGACCTGTAATGGAGCCTGAGCGCGCGCCCGTCTCAACACCTCGACACAGTCCTGGTAATAGTGGAGTTTAGCCACGATAGCACGGGGCTTCCCGTCTGGCCTCTTCGGCCCCAGTGCTCTGTGCGAGCGGTCTACCAGCACTTCATCATCCATTTGCAGCACGCCTTTCAGTAGCCTTGAGACCGATGCAGTGGAACTTGAGCCATCCGTCTCAGCCACTCCGAGTATCCTCACGTTACACCTCCTCATTCTTCCTTCCATGTCATCACACTTTCCCCTGAGACCGGTCACCTCAGGGCAAAGAACCGATGCCACCTGCTTCTCCAAGCACAGCACACCTGTCCTGGGCCCTGTTGTCAGACCATCCACCCGTGTAAAGGGTAAATAAGCCTCAGCCAAACCCCCAACATTAGACACCGATTGACCGTCAGCAATGAAATGGTTAAGAGGAGGGAAAACTGGAGACAGTCCCGGCGGGACACATGGGAACGGCGCCCCAAAAACATTAGCATTAGCAGTAGCTGCGCGCACCAGGATAATTGGAAAAACATTCAACAACTAGTCATGATGACCACATTTATTCAAATACCCAGCCCCCCGCGCCAATACATCGCCCGGTCGTCTCACGAGACAACGAGTAGTATTGAATACGCTAGTACCAACGCCTGGCGTTGTCGGTCCTACCTGAGCGCGGCGTGGCTCGACTGCCAAACTGCGCACGTAGTCCACCGGTCCACTGCCAAGAGACGAGGAAAGTTCAGAATAGGACCGACGTTCCGTGCCGAGAAGTGGCGAAAGTCCAACATTGCGAAATTTCTCCCTTTGCTTCATAACAACGTTCCATCTGGTTGAAGTGCATATAGCAGATCCACGGATGGAAAAAAATAAGGAAGGGCGTGGACATGACCACTTCCTGTGTCTTGTAGAGACACGCACAGGAGTTTTTCTTTACAATTTGCTATTCGGAACCATGTGAAAACATTAGATTTTCAACTAAGTGCTCTTACTGATTCAAAATATGATAAAAACACAGACATATTCTAAATCCCCTGTAGTCAAAAAAAAATAAGGAAGGGCGTGGACGTGACCACTTCCTGTGTCTTGTAGAGGCACGCACAGGAGTTTTTCTTTACAATTTGCTATTCGGAACCATGTGAAAACATTAGATTTTCAACTAAGTGCTCTTATTAAATCAATGCAATTTGTGACATAAAATAATGTATCTGAAATGTTTTTATTATCACTTCATGCAGTTATATTTTGCTTGTACAGTAGAACATCCCTCATATGGATCCCCTAGACATATTCTAAATCCCCTGTTGTCTAAAAAAGAAATAAGGAAGGGCGTGGACGTGACCACTTCCGGTGTCTTGTAGAGGCACGCACGGGAGTAGGTGTGGTCACGTGCAAGTGAGGTGCATGTGCAATTTTTCACGCGCACAGTAGGTGCTGGAGATGATATCTCATAATCATAATGGCAGAGCGAGACGCGATTGGCCAGTATGAAATATAACTGTTGCTTCCTGGGACAAACAAATGCTAAACCAAATAACTACATACTGTTAGAGGTTACTGTTCAGTACATCAGTACATGGAGTGCAGTATGTGCGATGTACTACATACAACACACTTTTTTTTTATTTGTCCAAGGAAAGCGACTGTTGGGATTGGAGGATCAGGAAAAGAGGGCAGTGTTTGAGATTCGTGGACCACCTCCATTCGTACTTTTTTCATTTTCTTATAAAACACTATCAAACATTTAGTAGCTACCCCCTATAGGAAAGAAAATATTGAACCCCTATTCAGTAATAGGTAAAAAACCTTCTTAAACCAGGAATAGCTATTTTTGGCATTCTACAGGCTACAGGAAAGATTAATGAAAATAGTGTGAAACCATTTATCTCCACCTACTACTACTCCTAACCTAAAAAAGAAAGGCTCAGTTTTGTCTTGAAGTTTTAATGTTTCATCACTTGTTTGAAGGATGTTCAAGTTTGTTTTTATATGTCACGTATAAAGTACATGTACTTTATATGTACATTACAGTGAAATGCTTGGTTCTGTATGAGCCCCTGAGAATGTGCTTCATACAGTAAAAAAGTAAGTAAAAGAGGAATAATAACACTATACACAATACAATATACAAACTAAAGTATAACCTAAGTACAATGAAGTAAAAATACAGACAATGAGGTACAAAAACCTTCTTTTAAAGGCAAGGTGCAAATGAGGTATGAATGTAGTGCAAATATCTTTAATAAATAGATAAATATGATGTAGTGTTAAAGTGTCTAAAGTAACACAATCCTTATTTTCCATTCCTGCACGAGTAATATTAAGTTGATGTATTCCATAAGGACAACCGTTTTTCATAAGTTTAAAGTCCATGATTTGAATTTTAGTTTAATAGTGTCATGAAACCTCGCAATGAAAATAAATTAACCTCCTAAAAGTAGCTATTTTGGATCATTTACAAGAATAGAAATGTCTTTTTTTATGATTTTCCTTTATTGGTCTGCCATCTCTGTACATGTCTTTTGTTGTCTTAGCACTTACATTGTCAGCGTTGTACAGTCATGTGCTGTAGTTTATTTTCCTATGTTTCACTAAAGAATGCAATAATGTGTAAACTGTCCCCTAGGTTTAAATTGTTTGTATTAATTTTTTTCAAATAGCTGATTTTAAGATTGCTATTGAATTAGGGATGCCCCGATCGATCGGCCACCGATCGTTATCAGCCGATAATCAGTATAAATATGCCATTGGTGATAATGCTTTATTTTCGCGGATCGTCAAAACTGATCTCACTCGCTGTCTCAGTTCTGTCTCAGACACCGGGTTAGTTCACTGTTCAAAACGAAATGTCCCATTGAACTAAAATATACTAAATATTAACGTTATATATCCGGCTAGCAGTAGCTACAGATAGCTCCTGATATCAATGTCTTATAACACTGATTCGATGCGTATTCGAGCTGAGGGCATGTTGAATATGATATGACCAAAGCACAGTAACGTTATATCAATAGGGTCCATCTGCAGCGCAGGAGAATCCTTGCCGTAGCTCGAGGCTACTCGAGTATAGGGTCCAGGTGCAGCTCCGGAGAATCCTGGCAGTAGCTGGAGGCTACTTGAGTACACACAGACAGTGGAGCTTGTTGCGTGGTGGCGATGTCTCGCAGATAATACAAGTACAAGTCTAATTATATAATATATATATTTTATATAAAATAAAATAAAATTATATAAAATAATTGTTATTTTTTTTTAATCAAAAACGATCGGTATCGGATCGGTATCGGCCGATATGGCTCACGACGATCGGTGATCGGTATCGGTGGCAAAAAACGTGATCGGGGCATCCCTATATTGAATGTATCCGGTTAAGATGGACCTTGAGTGTCACTGCTGTGTTTTGTTTGCCCCCCCCCCCCAGAATTCATAACGACAGGTTATGTATATAACCTAGTTATATGTGTACTGGCTAAGCGTCCCGCTCTTAAGCCATACCGAGATATACCTCATCTCATGTACCTAGTGTACTCCATCAACGAATAAAACTAATACACCCATCACCTGCCAGGCCCCGCCCCTAGTGTCGTACTATATAGTACTAGGCATGGTCACCACTCACTCTTCCTCGGAAAATCGTTTCCAAAGAAAAGTTTCCCCAAGGGAACTCAGGGCACGCTAAGAGCGGGATGCTTAGCCAGTACTCATATAACTAGGTTATATACATAACGTTATATATTCGTACTGGCCGAGATACCGAGATATGGGGTAGAGCGGACGCGAGGCCCGACAAATGTACCCCCTGAGGACTTGTAAGCCCACATCAGGGGGGAGGGGAGTCCCGTCACCCCATCCTTCCTAATGAAGAGGGGGCGCAGTCAACTCCACCCAAGTGTGAACAAGAGGGAACTAGAACTTCTTGAACACACAGCACAGGCGGAACCACGTGTGACACAACACATTGTGGCCCACACCCACACACCCCTGCTACCCCACCAAAGGACGGGAAGCAGGAGAGGCCACAGACCTCAGAACCGCCTGGGAGACAGAACCCCCGGTCTTGGAACATACGCCATCTGCCCGCGTAAAGCGCAACAGTGGAGGGAGCATGCGCATTCCGGATGTTATCAACCACAGAAGGGTCCATCCTCTCCAGACTTACCCTCTCACCAGCCAAACCATCAGACGTTGGCACAACACCGGGTGCTGAAACAGCGACCTGTGTGCTTGAGTGAGGGCCTTCGCCGACCAAGGAATAGGCCATGGATACTAGTAGCTGGATCAGGACCGGGAACCACACCGCCGTGCCCCGGTCCGGCGCGACCAGTATCACTGTCACCCGGTCATGTCCATGAGGTAAAACCTTACGAAGGGACCCGGGGAAGACCATGAAGCTGCAGCACAGATGTCCTCCACCGAGGCCCCACCCAGCAGAGCGGCAGAGGCTGCCACCCCACGAGTGGAGTGCGCTCTGACGCCCCCAGGGGGAGCCAGCCCGGCCAACATGTAGCAAAGGGCAATGCCCTCGCACAACCAATGGGACAGGCGCTGTTTCGATAGTGCCTTACCAGCACGAGAACCACCGTAACAGACAAAGAGCTGATCGGTAGCCCTGAGGCCCTGTGTACGGCTGAGGTAAATCCCCAAAGCCCGGACCGGACATGACAGGTGAAGGCCCGCCTCCAACTCACTAGCGTGAGGAGGTGGATGAAACGCCTGAACCATAATATCCCTGGAGCGGAAAGAACTCCGGATATTTTTAGGCACGAAGGCAGGATTAGGCCGCAGAGTGGCACCGCAATCGGAACGAAAAGACAGGCACTCTGGTCGTACCGAGAGAGCACAAAGCTCACCCACACGTTTAGCGGAGATGACGGCCAGCAAGAACGCGGTCTTGAACGACAGCTGTTCCAACGGCGCTTGCTCAAGAGGCTCAAACGGGGCCAAGGACAACCGACCGAGGACCAATTGAAGATCCCAACTCGGAGCCAAAGAGCGTTTTACCGGCTTAACGCGTCGGACGCCAAGCAGGAAACGCTTCACAAGAGGGTGGCTGAACAAAACATCACCCTCAAATCCCTCATGATAAGAGGATATAGCTGCTGCATATACCCTCACCGTCGAAGCTGACAGTCTATCAAGGAGAGACTGGAGGTAAACAAGGACAGCATCCAGGGGGCAGGACACCAGGTCCCTGCCCCCCGCCTTACACCACTCTTGGAACATACGCCATCTGCCCGCGTAAAGCGCGACAGTGGAGGGAGAATGCGCATTCCGGATGGTATCAACCACAGAAGGGTCCATCCTCTCCAGACTTACCCTCTCACCAGCCAAACCATCAGACGTTGGCACAACACCGGGTGCTGAAACAGCGACCCGTGTGCTTGAGTGAGGGCCTTCGCCGACCAAGGAATAGGCCATGGCGGAGCTACTAGTAGCTGGATCAGGACCGGGAACCACACCGCCGTGCTCTGGTCCGGCGCGACCAGTATCACTGTCCTGCGCTCCCTCCGTATCCGCTCCAACAGCTGACTCAACAGATGTATAGGGGGAAAGGCGTACAGAAGGCCGGGCGGCCATGGAAACATCGAGAAGGCATCCACCCCCAAGGGGGGGTGATCTGCCCGACTGACCGAGAACCACAAGGGGCACTTGTGAGAGCGTCGGCTCGCAAACAAATCCACTGAAGCCCCCCCGAAGCGATCCCAGATCTGCCTGACTATATCGTGGCGCAGTTCACACTCACCAACACGAGGACCGCCCCGAGACATCATATCCGCGCCCACATTCTCCATGCCAGGGATGTGGAGCGCCCTCAGACTGCGCTGCCTGCGAGATGCCCATAGCCAGAGTTCGACCGCCGCCCGGTGCAGGCGGATGGATCGAGTTCCACCCTGCCTGTTGATATACGCCGCTGCCGTCATACTGTCCGTTCTGATCAGAACATGCTCGCCTACCACTAGGTGGATGAACCGTCTGAGGACCAGGAGGACCGCCCTCAATTCCAACACATTGATGTGCAGGGTAGACCGGGTAGCATGGATCGTCCAGCTGTCCCCCACTGCGTCGGTCCGACACGTCCCTCCCCAACCCGTGAGGGAAGCGTCGGTGAAGACCGTAACGTGTGAGCGCCTGCTGCCCATGGGGACCCCATTGGTGAGGATACCAGGCCTCCTCCAATGGGCGAGATCCCCCCATATCGACAAAGGAACCGTCAACCGTTTCCATTTGTCCCTCACCAAGTCTATTCTCATACTGGAGAACCACCTCTGTATCCTCCTCATGAAGAGGAGGCCAAGAGGAACCACCGCGTGAGCAGATGCCATCATACCGAGCAGGCGCATCACTTGCAGCGCCGTGACCGTCTTTCCAAGACGGAAACCCCCGAGAGAGTGGAGGATAGACACCCTCCGTTGCTCCGAGAGGGTTACAATCATGGGCCTCGACCTCAACGTCAAGCCCAAGTACTCCACCTGTTGACTGGGAAGAGGCGTACTCTTCTTCCAGTTCACAGCAAAACCCAGCCTGGTGAGGAATTCCACCACCAGCCTGGTATGAGACCTGGCGACCTCCTCCGACCGGCTGAGGAGCAGAATGTCGTCGAGATAGAATAGAATCCGTATTCCCCGACGACGTAGAGGCTCCAGCGCCGTCGCTACGCACTTGGTGAATGTGCGGGGAGCCAGAGAATAGCCGAACGGCAACCTCTGGTACTCGTACGCAACGCCCTGAAACAGGAACCGTAGGAACTTCCTGTGAGGAGGGAAAATCGGGATGTGAAAATACGCATCCTTCAGGTCTATGGAGGTGAACCAGTCTCCCCCTCTGACAGCAAGCAGCAGGAGCTTGACGGTCAACATCCTGAATGGTCTCGCCACAATCAGATGATTGAACGCGGACAGATCCAGTATAGGTCTGACCCCTCCCGTTTTTTTGGGCACCAGAAAATAACGGGAGTAGATGCCTGACATCGCGTCCTCTCTCGGGACCACGACTATAGCCTGCTTCGCCAACAGAGATTGGATCTCGTCGGCCAGGGCTGTCACTGCTGCTGACCCTGACAATAGGGTCTGCACCAAACCTGAAAACGGAGGGTGGGGTTGTGCGAACTGCAAAACAAGCCCCTCCCTCAATGTTCTCTCCATCCACTCCTCCAAACGGCATTCTTGTCGCCATATGTGATAATAATCCCAAAGCGCACCCGCCGTCAACTGATGCTGGGCCACAAGGAACAGTAGATAGGTGGCCCGGTCCCTCCCGCTGTGCGTAGCCCCTGAACCCGCCAACGCGGACAGGGAGGTCGCACCCAAAGGGGGACCCCGACAGAAAGGGCCGGTTTGATACGGGAGAAGCTGCCATCAAACTGGTTGACACACGCTCCCCCCTGAACACTCCTCTAGCGCATGCTGAGGAGTTGTTCTACAGCTAGACATGCAAGGCGTGAGGACCCCATGGGCTCCTACACGCCGTAGCCCTGCAGTAATATTGCTATCACCCAAATCACGCTCGCCTCTTCTTTGCAGACCACTGCCGCTCTCACGGGAGTGGGAGGCATCAGCATGATACCCCGCCTGGCGAAGGCGAGGCCGGGGTAACCCGTGCTGAGCATTCAACGAAGAGGCCTCGAGTCCCCCTGCTGACCACTGTAAATAGTGGCAGCCGTAACACCAGGCTCACCCATCACACAACGTGTGGTGCGGGAGCCACGTGACAGCACAACATTCTCATGGACAGACCCAGGCTCAGCCATCAACTGGGTGTCAGCCCCTGTCCCCATGAGAAGCGAAAAGTGGGGCCGCATGCGCTTCAAAGAAGGTTCGCGGCCCGCAGCCAAAGGAAAACGATCAGAGCCCCGCTTCCGTGGGTAACAGAGAGAGGAGTGAATGGGGAGCGGGCTGTTCGCGGCAGAATGGCGACGGCTTGTATTTCCCAAGCCGAGTACACCCAAAATGGCCGATCCCTCGGCCGCCAAGGCTGTCGGCCTTGTGGACCCCTGTTGACTCTCCGCCCAGGGTACCACTGGCGGGGGAAACATGGCCGCCTGTCGAGGGCCTCGCCACAGTCGCTGACGAGGCCGTGCTCCAACCTCTGGCTGCATAGCGTGAGGCGATGTGGGACCCAGATCAACAACCGCCTGCGCCTCCGCAGAACGACCAAAAAGTCCCTCTGTGGAAAAAGGAGCCGTGAGGAGAGAAAACCTTTCTTCTTCCCCAAGAGGAGATTGCTCCAACCAGACATGCCTATTAACAAACGTTGATAGCATCCTAATCCTCCCCGCAGTTATAGCTTGCGACTGAGTCAAGATCTCTATAACACCATAAACATGCAAAATGTTTTCAGCGTCGGCTGGTCCCGTAGCCCCATTACCCGACGCTAATGTGGACAGGAAAATAGTCAGCTGAGCCACAACACTGGCCGCCGCTAAATACCATCCTGCAGCAGTATAGCTCTCATCCGTCCATACTGCCACCCGCCGAGCCGATTCGCTCTCAAGCATCGGCTTCCGGGTGGGACACTGTTCAACCCCGCCGGGGCACAGGATCAAAGCTACCTGGCTACTTAGCCACGGTACACCCGCCCTGCACCCTGTTGTCAACCCATTTACCCGTAAAAAGGGTAAATAGGACTCAGCAAAACCCCCCACATTAGCTACCGACTGACCTTCATCAATGAACCGGCTAAGAGGAGGGAAAAGCGGCAACATCCCACGGCGGGGAACATTAGAACAGTGACCCATTTCAGCATTAGCGTTAGCATTAGCTTTAGCATTAGTGTTAGCAGCACGCTCCAGGATCGCCTGGAAACCGTCCACTTCAGGGGAACGTTCACCAAGCCATCCCGCCCCTGGCGCCGACACACAACTCGGTTGTGTAACAACACAACCAGCATTACTAACACTAACATCAATGCCTGATGACACAGGGCCTACCTGTGTGCGAGCCGGCTCGATAGCCAAACCTTGCACGCTGTCCCTCGATCTGCTGCCACAAGATGAGGAAACATCAGAATAGGCCCGACGTGAACACAACAGCTTTTCCGGTAAGTATGAAGTCCTAATGTAGATGCATGACATAACTATCTTCTCATTTGCAGTGAATTACAGCTATCCCATATCGCTTGAGTGATTGTTTTGAAGTCCTAATGTAGATGCATGACATAACTATCTTCTCATTTGCAGTGAATTATAGCTATCCCATATCGCTTGAGTGATTGTTTTTCATTACTGTACACGTTATAAGTCACATAAAGCTAACCTCAATGCCTGTTTCAAATTAGTAATGTATCTGTGGGCGCGCAGGTAGGCTCGCTCCTCATAAATAGGTTTCTATATCTTAGAATGTGCACAAGGCTAGTGATAAGGCAAACATGCTATGTTTATTCAACAAATCATTTCTATTTTAAAAACAGTGTATGTTTTAACTCCCACATCTCTATTGTTTTTTGATACAAGGTACCATAAAAAAATCATGCATCATAACTGAACACAACACAATTATGAGTAACACCCACTTACTCCCAGTATAAGCGATTAGACTTTATAAGCTTTTACAATTATGAATGGTCTTAGAGGAGTGGGAAATTAACATGTTTTTTGTGTTTACAGGAGAGGCAGATGGATTTAACTCTAAATTGAATTACAGAGCAGTGTTTAAACACTCACTCGTATCACAAAAGACATACTACATTGAAACTCCAGTGATTTGCACATTAACACAGACAGGACACAGAACCACCCTCTGCAATTTGCATATCGCCCCAACAGGTCCACGGAGGACGCCATAGCCCATGTGCTGCACACAGCAGCATCACACCTGGACAAGAGGCAGGGGAACTATGTGAGAATGCTGTCATCGACTACAGCTCAGCATTCAATACCATAGTCCCCTCCAAACTCATAGCCAAGCTCAGGGACCTGGGCTTGAACTATGACCTCTGCCAGTGGGTCTTGGACTTCCTGACGGGCAGACCCCAGGTGGTAAGAGCAGGCAACTGCACCTCCTCATCCATCACGCTCAACATAGGGGCCCCCCAGGGCTGTGTTCTGAGCCCCCTCCTCTACTCCCTGTACACACATGACTGCGTAGCACAGCGGAACAACAACACCATCATCAAATTTGCTGATGACACAGTAGTGGTGGGCCTGATCTCTGCCAACGACGAAAGGGCCTACCTGGACGAGGTAGAGAACCTGTCACAGTGGTGTCAGGAGAACTGCCTCTCCCTGAACGTCAGCAAAACAAAAGAGATGATTGTGGACTTCAGGAGGTCGGGGGTCAAGGACTACAGCCCCCTCAGCATCGACGGGGCACCGGTTGAGAGAGTGAACAGTTTCAAGTACCTCGGAGCCCACATATCCGAGGATTTGACGTGGACCACACACATTGACAGTGTTGTGAAGAAGGCACGACAACGCCTCTACTTCCTCAGGCGCCTAAGGAAGTTCAAAGTCAGTCAGAAGATCCTTAGGAACTTCTACTCATGTACAATAGAGAGCATCCTGACTGGCAACATCACCTCCTGGTTTGGGAATAGCACTGCACAAGACCGTAGCAGACTACAAAGAGTGACACGTTCAGCCGAACGCACAATTGGAGGGGGGCTTCCCACCCTCCAGAACATTTACAACAAGCGGTGCAAGGGGAAGGCTAAGAGAATTATTAAGGACTCGAGCCACCCGAACAACTGCCTCTTTGAACTGCTGCGGTCAGGCAAGCGATACCGGAGTCTTAAGGCGAGCACAGAAAGACTCAGAAGAAGCTTCTATTCCCAGGCCATCAGGCTGCTAAACGAACAATAAACACTATGCAACAACCATCAAATGCACACAGCACACACACCCACACGCACACACTCACTTAAACAAACAACACACTGCAGCACCCACTCTCCACACTTTAGATCACACAAACACACTTTATATTTATTGATAAAGGATTTGCACTACAACTCGTACACCTACTGTAAATTGTACCTAAATTGCACCTCATCCTATTTCTGCCTTGCACTATATAGTATTGTATATTAGTACACTACACAGTATTGTATATTATATGGTAACTCAGTTACGTCTATTCTGCATCGAACATTGTACATATGTCTATACTGAACACTGTGACCTCATTTTTTTTACTTCTAATTTACATGCTATACTATGTTATTTTATTTCATACTTATCTTGTCTTGCACAGTCTCTGGAGCGTAACAGTAAGAAGCATTTTGTATAAAAGTATTCTGTACTTCTGTATGACAACTATTAAAGAAACTTGAACTTGAACTTGAAACTTGAGACCCCAAAATAATCTACATTTGAACACGAAAATCAGCTGAGGACGATGTGGAGCTGAAAGACAATGCAAATGCCTAGACAGGACTCTGACCACACCTATAGGGACTCAACTTAGTATCTCCACTATACTTAGTATAGTAGGAAGTATCGCTTTAGATGCAGATTTTCTCTTTGTTACCACAGAGACTCACCTAACAATGGATAACAACAGGGAACCACAAAATGCATTGAATGAAATGTTTTAAAACAAACATGCCCCCTTCATTTAATTAACATGAATTAGACACAGGTGATGAATTTGCAGTCATGAAAGGCTACCATATTTCCCATACTAACAGAATAACTAACCAGTTGTTTTCATCTCTCTCTTTTCAAGAAGGCACACAAATTAGAGATATGATGTCTGAATAACACCAAACAAAGTAGAAGTGCCTGAGATGAAAGATCAATGATGAAAACAATTTAACATACTATCCCCTCCTTCTATTCTCTGCTTAACCAATAACTCCTTGCTATTTCAAGTACTTTCCATGACTGCAAATATCAAAACCACCAAATTGGAGCACAATTATCTAAATGTACAAGGTATACACTTACATTGATCATTTAGCTGACACTTTTATCCAAAGCGACTTACAGGTTCTGTGCGACAGGTCAACAGAAAGCGCAACACTATCAGCTGAATAACAACGTCCATCAAAGTGTTGAGTGATACAGTTTAGGGTAGTTTATTAGGACAAGTGCATGACAGTAAGGTTAGTTAGGGTTAGATTTATTTGTATCAGTTGGAACATCAATATAATCATTTACACAATGATTATCAAAATGCACAAGATGTATTATAGGATAATTGAATTAATGCTACTTAAGAGTAAATGAGAAAATGAATGGATGTATTTCATGCAAAATAACTGGCTGCCTAGATTTATGTTTTTTCCCATGCTAAATTATGATGAGCCACACTGAGATGTAGAAGTCATGGCAAGGTAAGTATCCTGAAACACACCCATCGTACGCGGCCTGAGGTAAGATCAACTTCAATTTAACATCACAGACTATGAAGATAAAGAGCTATTTTGTCTGATTCAAGACTTTGGCCATTCATTTACAATTTTATTTAAAGCCTAATGCTGTAAGATCTAGTTAGATACAAGATCTGATAGATTGTAGTGACTATGACCTTCTTGGCATAAGGACTCACTGCTAATGCAATTGGCTTGCATTTCCTATTTTCAATTAAGTGATTTTATTTACAATGAATTGAATTAACCCCAAAATGATTTTCCTCTTTAGCAGAAAGGCGTTGAATCATTTATTTGAGGAGTTTTCTAAGGCAATTTTATCCTCAGATCATATTGGTGAGAGGACACAACAAGTGAGAAGGAGTGACTCGTGATTGACCTGAACCATGAACGACATGCGGCCCATGGCAGACCAAACGAAGGGGAGCACAACCAGGGCGACGACACAACCTGAGAGAGCTGCCATCCAACCCAGCCACACGACACAGACGTCCCCAAGGAAGTGGAGCAGAGGACCACGAAGGAGACTGACCAAGGAGACACTGACGAAGAGGAGATCAACCTTTGACGGCCTGAGAGAAGACACCTACGAGTTCAGAGTCATCACCATCAATGAGATTGAGCCTGCTGCGCCACCCCGGCACTGCAGACCACGGCAGACCAAACCCATCACCTACAGAAAGGAGATGGAGCCCCGACCATCAAGGTGGACTTCCATGATGAGATTGTCATCCGGTGAGAGAGAACGTCCTGCTGACTGGCCACTACACCAGCAAACCCTCACCCCTCTGGTACCACGATGACGTGGAGCGGGGGACCAACCACCACACAGCACGTTCAAGACCACCCTATTGCCATGTCTCTAGGCCTGATAAAGGTCAAGCGTGAGCACAGTGGCAGACATGTGATGGTGGTGGAGAACAACATAGGCTCCAGAAAAAAAGTCTGCAAGGCCACTATAGTTGACCGCCACACTGCTACTGGTGACCCTGTGACCCTTGACAAGGTACACAGGGAGTGGACGGCGACCTCCTGTAGGCCCCCTCTGAATGATGAGGGAGGGAATGTTCCCGACTGCACCGTCAAGAAGAGAGACATCATCAGAGACCTGTGGACCAAGAGGCATCTGAACACACATTGTCCACATTATTATGTATTTATTTAATTTTTACTGTGTTACTGTTTGGCGCTGCCACACGACAGACTCACAGAGGCATCGACTGGGTGCGCGATGCGTTCAACGCGCATCGGGACCACCACAGGGGAGCGCACCCCTGACAGAAAACAGCTTATCAACAGCGAGGCGGCATCTGTCAGATTCATGCCTTCACAAACAAGAACTGTTTCACAAAGTTCATATGTATCTGGAAAATTATTAACTAAGAATATGATGAAATACAATCAGTAAGATTGCATTAACCAATTTTATAATAACAATAAGGAATGATCACAGAGTCACATTGCAAATTATATTGTTAAACAGGGCAGAACCAGTTGGTTTGTTCCAAGACACCAAGTTTTGTTTTGACCATTGATAGTATGCACCACAGAACAATGCATAACGATTATCATAATCACCTTTTATATCAGTTTTTTTTATACAAACCACTAGGTTAACGGTTTTTAAATGTTTTTTTATACATTAGCCACTAGGTTAATGCCTATTTGTAAATCCTATTCCTGATAATTATGCACACGATTTTGTGTTTTCACCCTGTGCACTCCGACCACACAGAGACAGTGTTCACATGTATTTAATTGGTTTATTACTATGACTGTATGTACAACCATGATCTTAGCTCCCATAGATATTATCATGAAGACACATAGTTACCACTTAAATGTCTGAGTCACGACATGAGCGACTGGAGATAGGCCAAGATATATGCACAGCTATAGCTTCTAATGAGTATGTTAATTGTTGTTTGATATCAGAGTTGAGGACCACTCATTGATATAGGTAGTTGAGTGGCTAAATCAGACCATTATTAATAAAAGAAAAGGGTGATATTCCCACATCCCACACCTCTGATATCAAAATAACACAGACCGCATTCCAGTCAATCATGTCATGAATCATGTATGTGAATAATTCTATTTTAAACTGTTATGCCAACCAACAGATCACATTGGCCAAAATTTTCATTATTTTAATCGTTTTCTATTTCATTCATTATCTGATAACCGATGGATTACATCGGTCCCATTCTATTACCATATCTATTCACTCTTACTTGTTCCAAAATAATCCTGGGGTAGTATACATTAATCTCACCCACATTATAATAGAGAAAAGTGAGTAGGTTTATTAACCAAACAGATAGAAATATACATAGTACATAGAGAGAATGGCTGAGGGGCTCTCCCCAGGTAGTCAGCTGAAATGACCCAGGTAAAAGACCTGGATTGTTCTCGGGAGGAGCCCTATATAGTTAAAAGGGGGGGGGGGGTGGTCCCATTTGATAGGTCAAATGGGGGAGGGGGCGGGGGACACAGGATAGATACAGGGGAGGGGAATGTCTTTACATGAGAGAGTTGGGGAATCATTCTATTATTCCACAGTTGAAGAGCACCCCATCTTGTGCGCTGATCTCGTCTCTGATTGACCAATACTCTCTGATCGCCAGGGGAGTCTCCTCCCGGTGATCTGGCCATCCCTGGAGCACTGCCGCTTTCAGCAACTGAAGGGTTTCATCTCCCCCAGTGTGTTGCCTGATCTGATTCAGCCGCTGGCTGGTGACATTCAGATAATCAGCCTGATTAATCTGTTCAGTGTCCTCTTGTGCCCTCTGCAGGCTGCAGACTGTGTGTTTCATGTATCCCGTGTCAGTCCTCTGTGGTGGAGCCGTGGCCCTGCTCAATGTGTCACTGATGTGCATGTCCGGGCCTGGCTTGTATGTGACCTTGAGGTTGTAGTTCTGCAGCGTGAGCAGCATGCTTTGGAGCCGTTTGGGTGCAGTGAGGAGGGGTTTGTTGAATATCGAAATGAGTGGCTTGTGGTCCGTTTCCGCCACAATCTCCCCCCGTGCATACAGATAATAGTGAAAACGTTGGCACGCAAACACAATACTCAGACACTCCTTCTCAATCTGTGCATAGTTCTGTTCTGTCTGAGTCAGTGCCCGCGATGCGTACCCTACTGGCTGACCCTCCTGGAACAGACAGCAGCCAAGTCCTTTCTGACTTGCATCACTCTGGATGGTGACCGGCTTGGTCACGTCGTAATATTTCAGAATCGGGGTCACTGTGATCAGACGCTTGATCTCCTCGATCGCCGCACCATGTTTGGGAAGCCAGTGCCATGGGACGGCCTTGTCCAACAGCCTCCTCAGTGGCTCGCATATCTCAGAGAGGCGGGGCATGAACCTTGCGAGGTATGTCACAAACCCAATAAACGCTGCACCGCCTTGGCGTCCGTGGGGTGTGGCATGTCTTGGACTGCCCTGACCTTCTCTGGGTCTGCCCTGAGCCCCTCTGCTGACAGGATGTGTCCATGAAACTTGACTTCTCTGAGCCTGAACTGCAGTTTCTTCAAACTTAGCCTCAACCTAACCTCTCTGCACCTCTCCATGAGTGCTATCAGTTTAGTGTCATGGTCCTGTATAGCCTCCTCTTCTGTCTCCCCACAGCCCACTACCAGTATATTGTCTGCGATGGGCTCTACTCCACTGAGCCCTGCTAAAAGCTCATGCTGCTTTCGCTGGTATATCTCTGGGGCCACAGACACCCCAAATGGCAGCTTTAACCAACGCTTCCTGCCCCAAGGTGTCCAAAATGTGGTGGTGTAACTACTTTCCTCGTCTAGCCTGCACTGTAGGAAAGCATCCCGTGCATCCACAAGAGTGAAAATGCGAGCCCTGGGCAGCTTGTATAGGACATCCTCCAGCGTCGGCATTAAGTAGTGAGATCTCCTTAAAGCCACATTTAATGACTTTGGGTCTATACATATCCTGATCAGCTTCTCTGGCCGTCTGACAATTACCATATTGCTGATCCATTCTGTTGGCTCCGACACTGAAACCATCTTTCTCATATTTATCTAATTGTGCCTTCACTGCCTCCCTAAGTGCCACTGGAACATTACGTGGAGCAGCTTGCACTGGGGCTACATTACTGTCCAACTCAAAATGAACTTCACCTGGGACTGATTCCACAGGGGCGTTGAAAACCTCATCGTACGTACAGACAAGTTGCTGCCTGGTTAGTGGGACTGAGCTGCTATGTCCTACCATCAACAGCTCCTCAGGGATGGTGAAGCGCATTAAGCCTAGGCGCTCACTGGTTTCACCTGACAAAAGGGGTCTCTGTCTGCTTCTTACTACCTCGAAGGTCAGCTTGTGTGTCTTCCCTCTCGGTTTTGAATAAGCCAAATGAGGGAATTGATTGGCCTGAATACAGCACCAACCTTGTTTGGCTGGGCAATAGCCTTGCTCCAGGGCCCAGCCTCCTCATGTATTTTATGCTCATCACATCACAGGTTGCCCCTGAATCTAACTGGCACCTCTGCAACCCTCCGTTAATCTTTAAATTTGCAAACCATTTTTTTCCACCTCCCTGAACTGCCCCTATGCTCTCTGCCGTGTATATGTGAGCCTCTGCCTCCCCACTGTGTATATTCTCAAGGTATTCAGTGTCAATGTCTGCTGTATGTAGCTGTCGGGTGGCCTGGCCTCTGCATGCATACTACAGCAAAATGATTGAGTTTTGCGCAAATGCGGCAGGTCTTGCCATAGGCTGGGCACTGTTCCCGTCCACGCCTGTGCGCAGTGCCGCAGAACCTACACGCAGCGCTTGAATTCGCGCCTGGCGCGTAATATTGAGGCCTGTCAGAACGTTCCTGCCTAGGTGGATATTGAGACCTGTCAGAGTGTTCCTGCCTAGGTGGATATTGAGACCTGTCAGATCGTTCCTGCCTGGGTAGAACTCGTGGTCGCCGGCCATCTGACGCATGTACAGTCTCTGGTATCATTGCTGATGTCTGATGTCTATCCTGTGTCATTGCCTTTATTCTAATATCAGTCATTTCTGCAGCCCGACATATCTCACTGGCTGATCCCAGTGTGAGATCTTTCTCTCTGAGTAGACGATGGCGCACACTCTCATCACACACCCCCAGCACTACTTTGTCTCTTATCAACTGCTCTCTGAGTTGCCCATAATCACAAGAAGAAGCCTTCTCCCTCAGCCTTATTATAAATGAATCTATGGGTTCCCCTTCATCTTGTTTTCCCAAACATATCTTTAAAAAATAATGTTCCTTGTTGGCTTAAAATATGCCTCTAAAGCAGCAATTATGACGGCCACGTCCTTCCCCTGGTCCGCCGTAAGTCCTAAATTATGTCTGTATATATGGCGACATTCACTGCCCATCAAGCGTTGCAAGGTTGCTGCTTGCACTTCTTTTACCTTGTCCTTCAATCCCGCTGCCAGTATGTAGTCCTCAAATTCCGATCGGAAATTATCCCAGTTACTTGCGAGATCGCCGCTCATCTTCATCTCCTCTGGTGGTGGTATCGCTGTTGCCATGGTGATGCTGTGTTTTTGTTTGTAGCTTAGCTCGCCGCAAACGCTCACTGTTTCACTCCCCGACTTCTCCTTTTCCTCGATTTCCTGTGCCGTAGCGCACCATATCCGTATAATTTCTCACGTAATTATAGCCACTTCTGACACCATGTTTGTGTTAAATAACGAGACAGGAGACTAGAGCGTATCCACTGTGCGTCTGTATTGAATCCCAACCCATAACACAACAGCGTAGCTTACATCCTGGTCCTTGCTGGACCGTACCACCACACACACCATTGTGGGGGGGTTTATATAACAATCCCATTCTCTTGTAACACAAGCCCTGGACGACAAGCATAATGCAGATGCATACTGTGAGTTAGCACCACTGCTCGACGACACAAGCTTGTGGCTGATATTCCGCGACACTAAAGACAAAGGCCGAGAAAGCCTAGAAGTGTTGAGAGAACATTATATCGGGCAAGGAAGACCCCGAGTCGTGTCCCTCTACATAACACTAACAGCACTGAAGAAGGGGCACACAAGACTGTGACCGAATACGTCATCAGAGCTGAGCAGATCATTACGGCATTGAAGAGTGCAGGAGAAGCACCAAGCGATGGGCTAATGATGGCGATGGTGATGAGGGGACTACCGGAGCTGTACAAACCGTTCACACTCCTGGTAACACATGGTTCAGCGGACATGACGCTGGGAAAGTTCAAGGCCAAGTTACGAAATTTCGAGGCCTCATAAGATATCCACCCAGCCGCCGCGGAGGCGGGAGAGAGGGTGCTGAAGGCCCGAGCGATGCAGAGAGAGAAGACCAGGCCCACGACGGAGCTGGCGTGTTGGCGATGCGGAGAAAAAGGCCATCGGAAAAGTAACTGCACAAAGACTGTCTGGTGTAGCTTCTGCAAATCCACGGGGCACACAGACAGAGCGTGCGTGAAGAAACGCGACCAGAGCGCGCGGTATGCGCATGGACAAGATGGCGGCAGTGGACAAGATGGCAGCGACGGTGGGCGTGAGACAAATCGAGACAACGCCCGGAGAGTAGCGGGACAAGAAGACTTCATCTTCGGGGTGCAGACAGCGTACGTCACCAGGCCAATGCAACTGCAGCAGGCCCAAAGGAAGGGACTGATCGTGGACACAGGTGCGTCGTCCCACATCATCAACGACAGGAGTCGGTTCAAGAACTTTGACAACACTTTCCACCCGGAGAGACACAGCATGGAGCTGGCAGACGGGAAGCGCACCTACGGGTTGGCGCAAGAGAGAGGAGACGCACAGGTATGCTTCATAGACAGTGTGGGGGGCCGGTGTACAGTGACGTTAAAGAACGCTCTCTATGTACCCTCGTTCCCACAAGAACTATTCTCTGTAATAGCTGCTACTGCGAACGGTGCCAAAGTATTCTTCAATGAAGGTAAACATTTTCTTGTAGAGCCTGACGGTACGCGATTTAACATAAAGGTGTACAAGAGAATGTATTATCTACAAACAGAGTGTAATGATAATAATGATATGTGTAACGTGACTGTCAGTCACGATATTCAGACATGGCATGAGATTATGGGTCATTGTAATTACGAGGATTTACTGAAACTGCAAGCAGTGACAGAAGGCATGCACATTGAAGGTGAAAAGCGTAGACCTGACAGAGAATGTGTAGTGTGCAAAAAGGGGACGTTTACTCAATCGAGAAACAGAAATCCCACAGGAAAAGTAAAGGTACCACTTGCGCTAGTTAACACAGATCTAGCCGGTCCAGTAAGCAACAAGTCCATAGGAGGCTTTAGATATGTACAGTCTTTTACAGATGTGTGTACAGGGGCAGTGTTTGTTTACTTTCTCAAAGCAAAGAGTGACACACTCCAGGCCACGGAGAAATTCCTGGCAGACGTAGCCCCTTATGGTAACATAAGATGCTTGAGGTCTGACAACGGAACCGAGTTCACAAACAGAGAGTTCCAATCACTGTTGAGAAGGAACAAGATAAGACACGAGACGTCATGTCCATATTCCCCACACCAGAACGGAGTGGCAGAGAGGGAATGGCGCACTCTTTTCGAAATGGCTAGGTGTAAGCTAGTAGACAGTAACTTACCTAAGAGTCTATGGCATTATGCAGTGCAAGAGGCCGCTTACACCAGAAACAGGTGCTTTAATAAGCACACGGGCACCACCCCATATACAGCACTGACAGGAAATAAGTGTAATCTAGCTAGGATGCACCAATTTGGATCAGTGTGTTATGCTTACCTGCAGGACAGAGGAAAGCTCGAGTCCAGATGTGAAAAGGGACTCTTTGTAGGGCACGACAAAGGAAGCCCCGCTTTCCTAGTTTATTATCCCGGTAAAGGGAGAGTGCAGAAACACAGGCTAGTCAAGTTTGTCACAAAGACAACATGTGAGAACGAGACACAGACAGAGGAGCCAGAGCTGGACTCCAGAGTAAGGTGTGAAGAAACAGAGACACCTCAGCCTAGTGTACTTAGCACGGTCGTGCAGACAGACAGTCAGCAACCCCCAGAGGACGATAACGAGGAGCACCCGAGGGTGACGTCATGTGCCCCAAACAGTGGGAGGTATCCCTCAAGGGAACACAAACCCCCAAAGTATCTGACAGACTATGCCCGGAGAGAAAGTGACAAGGATGACAGTACACTGAACAGCATTGATTACTGCTACAGGGTAGTCAGTGGAGTACCTCAGACCTTTAAAGAGGCCATAGTGTCCCCTGAATCAAGTAAATGGGAGAGAGCAATGGATGAGGAGATGAGGTCCCTAGAGGACAACCACACCTTTACTCTAACCAAGTTACCAGAGGGAGACAGACAGTGGGAAGGAAATGGGTGTACTCAATCAAGGAGGGTATTGAAGGCCACGACAAGTACAAAGCGAGATTTGTAGCTAAAGGTTACAGTCAGAGGGAGGGGATAGACTACGGTGAAACATTCTTCCCCACAGCCAATCTGACCAGTGTAAGGGTAGTTGTAACTGAGGGGTACAATTCCCTGACTGTATTAATAAGTATGGTATCATTAAACCACTACTGTCTTATGTACATTACTACTGGCCATACAGTACACAGGTATATGATGAGAACACCTCCACAATGACACGGTTCCACACCAAACTGGGTTTAAGAATATTTATTAGCAGCAATGATAGTATATAACAATACTTTACGTAGGGTTGCGCTTATAAGGCGAAAGAATGTGCGTGAGCAAATCAATAACGTAAGTCCATTCTCATATTACGCAGGAGATAATGAATACAACCTGAATCTTAGGAATTATATCTATGGTACACTAGTAAGGCAGCGGGAGATACTGGTAGGGTCCCTCCGGTTGTAAGTAGAGTCTGGATCAACGGGGACTCAATAAGCTCCTGCTACGGGAGACGGTACATTACTCCCTTGATCAGCAGACGAAAGCAGCAGCTATTCTCCGGTATGCAGCTCCGCAGTGAAGAAAGCTAGCCAGCCTCAGGCTTCTGAGAGGCGGGCTCGACGTTGCTCCTCACAGGGTAAATCCCACACAATTGTGGGTGTAGGCGATTCTCAGCTCCATCAATTACAGGACCAAAGCAAATATAATCCAGCCGAAATGGGCTATGCAGTCGTCGGGTAGGTTATCCAGTGTACATAATCCACACGGTCCTCGTCTAGGGCTCCTCGGGTGAAGGCGCCAGGTCAAGCTGCCCAGCCTGGATAAGCACACTAGCTGGTGCTAGGAAGCGTTGGTAATGCTGGTCACTGTAGAACGGTAGCCGCACGATACACTATACCTAAATAGACTATTACTGAATTAATAGAATAGGTCGAACTCGACGGTACAGCGTTAAACTCTGATACTTCAGTTATCAATTCGCACGCGGTCTCAATGCTCTATTTGGGGCCAAACAGGCCTTACTTCACCGCACGTTGTATCATGGGTGAGGCTTCACTTGGGTAACTCGAACTACTTCTGTATTCACCTGCACCATATTTATACGTTAGGCGAACAAACTAGTACCAGCCTTATTCCTGTCTCGTATTCTGGCGCAGAGCCGTTCATGTGCAGGCATGTCTTTGGCGGTGACTTTGAACCAGACCTTGGGGGCATGGCAGTGGCGCCTAAGGGACCGCTGTCCAATAGGAGAACGAAATATTATGGTCTGTACTAGGTTAAAGGGATATTCCGTGTATATGTACAAAGAATACACAAGGGATATCAGACGATATACAAATCCTATGCAATATATATCAATCAATAAATATATATATTCGGTTTAATCTGATCCTTCGTAACAGCCACCTCCTAATTAGTCCCACCTAATTAGATAAGCAGAGACAGATTAACCGCACTGTCCACTACTCAATGTCCGTTGTGAGGGTAGGGCAGTTCACAAAGTCAGTGGGTCATGGTCGTCAGTAAGCGAGTCGGGGAGCCTTGGCAACTCTATCAGCCTCGCCACGGGTCGGTTGTATGTCCGCCCTTGGACGAGCACTTCTGCCGCTCTGACCTTTCCGTCGGCACCAGTGATCACTTTGCTTACGCGGCCGGCCGGCCACGCAGCTCGGGGTAGTGACTGGTCTATGATCACGACGGCTGGACGGGATGAGGGGGGGCTTAGGAGGAAGCGGGCCTGAGACTGCTTTGATCTGTGCTTGGCTGTGCCTCCTCCTCCTCCTCCGTCTGTTTCTCTTGTTTGCTCTGTACCCCGTCTGAGGAGGGGCCGGTTCCGGCCGCCCCGTCAAGGAGTCGCTTGGGGTGCTGGGTTCGAGGTCAACTACGTCTGAAGCGCAGCTGAGGGGGGTGGAGTTCCGAACTCCCTCTTGTGCCCACGGTTCTCTCACAGGCCTCTCGCTTAATGTCAATAGCCTCTCAACGGGCTGTACGAGGGATTGGCCGGTGTTGCTCGCCTTTGTGTGTAGGCAGCGTGTAGACGTGGGTTGACTGTCAAGTCCGTAGAGGGGGCCCTGGAGCGTCCACCCCAGTCGGGTCTGAACCGCGACTGGGCATCCTTTGGGTCCGATGTGGGCCGCCTCAATTGGGAGAATGAGGTCCGCGTGGTCGGAGCCGATGAGCAGGGTCGGTGTGGTGCCGTCGATAAGCGGTATAGGTAGTTGACGTAGGTGCACATACTTTGCCATCAGCTGTGGGATGGGGTAGGTGTACTGGGACAGGCCTATGTCGTGGCTGGTGAAGACGTTGGTAATACTATACTGCTTCTCGGGCTGGTCCACCGCTGCTATCTTGAAGGAGACCTTTTCACCTTTTATGGTCTTCTGGTCCCTTCTGATGGTGCGTATTGTCATGGTACCTTTGGCACCCCGCAGGCCCAACTGGGCTGCGGCGGAAGCGAGGAGGAGAGTCTTTTCAGACCCATCGTCCAGGACGGCGTAAGTGTCCAGGACCTTGTCCTCGTAGCTCAGGAGCAATGGTCAATGTGGAGCACTCCTGTGCTTTGGATCGTCTGGGGTGGTGCCGACTCGCGGTCGTCCGAGTAGCACCGTGACTCCCAGTGTCTGCTGTAGCAGTCGGAACAGTAGGGAGCGGTCTGGTGGATCTTCGGTACTGGTGCCACCGCCTCGGCATGGTACATTACCGCGACGGGCCCACTCTGTTGTCCTGGCTGACGCTTGTTGATGTCATGCAGGACCTCCAAGTGGGTGCCGCCGCACCTGCCGCACTTCTTCTTCAAGCGGCACGCAGCTGCCATGTGGCTACGCGCGCAGCGGAAGCAGCGGCGGTGGTCCTTGATCCACTGACTCACCTCATCCGTGGTCAGCTTCCCGAAAGTGTCGCATTGATACAGCCGATGTTCTCCTTCACAGTACTGGCATTCAATCTTCCACTTCTCTTTCGTCGAGGGGGTGTTGTGGTTCTTGTGCTGCGGTACTGATTCGGCTTGGTGCATAACGGTCACCGACCGGCGGTTATCATTTAATCCCCGAGGTCCTGGTCTTGGGCTTGGTCCACTCCATACGAACGTGTCCAGTCGTAAGCTGCTGACCTCCCTGGCGAGGAACTCAGACAGGTCTAGGAGGGATGCCTCTGGGCCGTTGGGGTCACGGTGGTCTCTCTGCCGCCGAAAACGCTCTTGTCGGGCGGGAGGGAGCTTCTCTAATATTCTCTCTACATTAGAGTTAGCGTACAGTTCGTATATCCCCTTTTCCTTTTGGGCCCCCAGCATCCCTACCAGGGACTGTACCTTGATAGAGAGGTCATCCAATGCTCTGTTGTCTCTGGCTGGGGGGAGACGGTCAATGTCTCTTATCTCCTGTATCACGTAGTCCCATATGCGTCCATAACGTTGGTCGAGGGCTACTAGAGCCGCGGTGTATGGGGTAGTAGAGTTGGAATATGCCAGCGCTATATTGTGCGCTCTGGGCACCTTCAGGTGCTTGAGTAGGATAGCATACTTGTACGTTTCATCCGGTACATCGGACATCATTGTCTCTAAGCACATTCGTAGCTCTGTGTACTGTGCTCTGTTCTCGTGTGTGAAGTCCGGGAACGTCGGTGTGCCAAGGTACGATGCCATGGATGGCTGGCACATCGGTGAGCGTTGGGGGAGAGGCCTCCTGGGCGAGTCTCCCCGTGCGTGTCGTCTTGGGCTGGTACTTGGTGGGTACCGAAGGTCGGGTACCCAGGTGCTGTTCCTCGGGGCTGGCGGTGCGTCAAACTCACCCGTGAGTTGAGTCGGGGGTTTGTAGCGCAGTGCCTCGGGGCTGACGTCTGGGCTGTACTGGACCTCCTGGTCCAGAGTACGTTGCTGCTGGTCGGGGCTGTACTGGGCCTCCTGGTCCAGAGTACGTTGCTGCTGGTCGGGGCTGTACTGGGCCTCCTGGTCCAGAGTACGTTGCTGCTGGTCGGCTTGACATTCCTCCTCTTCCTCTTCCTCTTCCTCTGCTAGGTCCTGGAGTCTTCTGTTCAGTCTCTCGGCGTGGTCCGGTTCTTCCCGGTTGCTGGGTCTCGTATGGACCGGCCGGGGAGGGGGTTTGGAGACGTGGACAGGATCCTCCTGTTGGCGGGGTCCCGGGTCGCTTGGTCGGGTATGGGGAATGTGTCCTAGACCCTTGTCTTGACGATCTCCGGGAGCTCCGTGCGGATTGAGGGGGTGTCGCCATGGCAATCAACTTGTCCATCAGCTGCGCCTGCAGCCGGTCGCGCTCTGCCTCGCGCTGGGCATGGGCGGCTTCGCGCACTGCTTCGCGCTGGGCATTTGCGGCGTCGCGCTGCGCATCGGCGCGGCTTCTTTCAATGTTCTCTTCCGTCTGAAGGCGCCTGGTCTCCAGTCTTATGCGGTCGTCTTCACTCCTTTGTTGCGCCTGGAAGCGCTCTCGCTCGGTTGCAGAATGTTCGCGTTCACTGAGGGCTTGCGCTTGGAGTTGCGCGTGAAGGCGCTCTCGTTCGTCTGCAGCTTGTTCGCGCTCGCTCGTCTGTTGCGCTTGGAGTCGAGCGCGTTCACCCTGAAGTCGATCGCGTTCGGTGGAGGCTGCCAGGGTGGCGATGAGTGCCTGCGCCAGCATCTTGTCCGCTTCGCTGGGGGAAGACACAGGCGGAGGTGATCGGCTTCTGGCAGTGCTTGTTGGAGATCCGTTCTCCTGTCGCGCTCCGAGGAGATCCATCTCCTGGGTGTGCGTCTCTTCTGGTAGTGGGTCGGGTTCCGTCCCTGGAGGGCTTTCTTTATCCTGGAGCTCTCCGGGGACTACCTCGTTGGCGTCGGCGGGGGGTAAAGTCATGTCATGTCCCTCCTGGTCCCCCCCGTGAGCTTGGTCAGTTACGTTAGAACCCACTAGGGTCTCTACTGGCGGGGTCGCCTGGTCGTTAGGGTTTGGCATACTTTTACTCTCCGCTTTAGTTATTTTATCCGTATTTAACTTCCTTTTAAAGCTAGGTATTGGACTGACAACGTATGCCTCTAGATAGGGAGGTGGCTGATGTCTGCGCTGCGGGCGATCTAGTTTAGGAGAACCGTTTGTGGAGTGTTCATCATCGGCCATGTTAATATTAATATTATATTAATATTACGCTAATTACCCTCCGGCTCGAAGGACCAATTGTAACTGAGGGGTACAATTCCCTGACTGTATTAATAAGTATGGTATCATTAAACCACTACTGTCTTATGTACATTACTACTGGCCATACAGTACACAGGTATATGATGAGAACACCTCCACAATGACACGGTTCCACACCAAACTGGGTTTAAGAATATTTATTAGCAGCAATGATAGTATATAACAATACTTTACGTAGGGTTGCGCTTATAAGGCGAAAGAATGTGCGTGAGCAAATCAATAACGTAAGTCCATTCTCATATTACGCAGGAGATAATGAATACAACCTGAATCTTAGGAATTATATCTATGGTACACTAGTAAGGCAGCGGGAGATACTGGTAGGGTCCCTCCGGTTGTAAGCCAGCAAGGGGAGAGGATTTGTCTGTAGTAGAGTCTGGATCAACGGGGACTCAATAAGCTCCTGCTACGGGAGACGGTACATTACTCCCTTGATCAGCAGACGAAAGCAGCAGCTATTCTCCGGTATGCAGCTCCGCAGTGAAGAAAGCTAGCCAGCCTCAGGCTTCTGAGAGGCGGGCTCGACGTTGCTCCTCACAGGGTAAATCCCACACAATTGTGGGTGTAGGCGATTCTCAGCTCCATCAATTACAGGACCAAAGCAAATATAATCCAGCCGAAAAGGGCTATGCAGTCGTCGGGTAGGTTATCCAGTGTACATAATCCACACGGTCCTCGTCTAGGGCTCCTCGGGTGAAGGCGCCAGGTTAAGCTGCCCAGCCTGGATAAGCACACTAGCTGGTGCGAGGAAGCGTTGGTAATGCTGGTCACTGTAGAACGGTAGCCGCACGATACACTATACCTAAATAGACTATTACTGAATTAATAGAATAGGTCGAACTCGACGGTACAGCGTTAAACTCTGATACTTCAGTTATCAATTCGCACGCGGTCTCAATGCTCTATTTGGGGCCAAACAGGCCTTACTTCACCGCACGTTGTATCGTGGGTGAGGCTTCACTTGGGTAACTCGAACTACTTCTGTATTCACCTGCACCATATTTATACGTTAGGCGAACAAACTAGTACCAGCCTTATTCCTGTCTCGTATTCTGGCGCAGAGCCGTTCATGTGCAGGCATGTCTTTGGCGGTGACTTTGAACCAGACCTTGGGGGCATGGCAGTGGCGCCTAAGGGACTGCTGTCCAATAGGAGAACGAAATATTATGGTCTGTACTAGGTTAAAGGGATATTCCGTGTATATGTACAAAGAATACACAAGGGATATCAGACGATATACAAATCCTATGCAATATATATCAATCAATAAATATATATATTCGGTTTAATCTGATCCTTCGTAACAGTAGTGATGCAGAAAGCAGCTGAGGACAATTTGATTTGACATCAGATGGATGTGAAGACAGCCTATCTGCACGCACCCATAGATAGGGAGATATATATGGAACAACCTGAAGGTTACGAAAAGAAAGGAGAGAAGCTAGTGTGTAAGCTAGAAAAATCCATTTACGGCCTGAAACAATCTGGGCGAAATTGGAACGAGATGCTTCATACATGTCTCATTGAAGATCACTTCCTACAGAACCCAGTAGACCCCTGTGTTTACTCAAGGGAGTCAAAAGAGTCAGGAAAAGCGATAATTGTCATTTGAGTAGATGATTTGATCATCGCAGCAGACAACACTAGAAACCTAGAACAGGTGAAAGGTATGCTCTCCACCAGATTCAAAATGAAAGACCTTGGAAGGTTAAAGCATTTTCTAGGCATGGACTTTGAACTGTCTGCCAATTGTGTAAAAATATCCCAGAAGAGATATGTGGAAAAGATCCTGAAACGTTTTGACATGCAAGAATGTAGATCAAGGGAAACACCATGTGATCAAAAACTAGACTACCAGGAGGATGCTCAGAAACTGACAGATGTAAAAATGTACAGAGAAGCTGTGGGTAGCCGCATTTATTTGACAACATGTACTCGCCCTGACCTATGTTTTGTAGTGAGCAAATTGTCACAGCATTTTACTGACCCCACAGAGGAGCACTGGATTACAGCAAAACGTGTTTTTTGTTATATCAAAGGTAAAGCAGATAAACAGCTTTGTTTCAGAAAGAGCAGCGAGGGCTTAGGGCTTAAAGCCTACAGTGATGCAGACTGGGCAGCTGACACCACAGATAGAAGAAGTACCACAGGATATTTTGTGAGTTTGAACACAAACAGCTCACTGGTTTCATGGAAAACAAAGAAGCAGCCCACAGTGGCACTATCAACTTGTGAAGCCGAATACATGGCTCTAGCTATGACAATACAGGAATGTATTTATCTAGAACAACTGCTCGAAGGAATGGATACCTATGTATATAAGAAGACTGTTGTTTATGAGGACAACCAGGGAACCATTGCGATTGCTAGAAACCCTGTGTGCCGACAGAGATGTAAACATGTCGATATAAAATATCATTTCATCAGATCTGTCATCAGAGAAGAAAGAATGACACTGATTTATTGTCCAACAGACGACATGGTAGCAGACGCTATGATGAAACCTGCTTCCGAACTGAAATTGAAAAGATTTGGTGTGTAAATATTGCCTGTTGTGTAGTATTGACTGCCATATTCTCTTTGATGCTCTGAACTGTATTATTTTCTTTGTAAATAGTTTTTGGAGAAGTTGTACAGTGTACTAGACAACCCTAAGTGGGAGTGTTAAAGTTAGAGGTTATATATGATTGCTAGTAACTGTCTAACTATGCATAACTGTTTCCACTAGAGGGCACTATAGGCGGAGCCGCTAATGCTACCGCCAGGTAGAGGGTATTTAAGGAGATGTCTCCTCCCCCTCTATCTCTTCCCACCTACCTCTCACGGAGAGGAGAACTCATGTGCTGCTGTGTGCCAATGTAAATAATAAACCACGCTGATTAAAGGCTGAAGGGAGAAACCATGTCTCATGAACATATTATTGTCGCCCCATAGCCAGACTCTGTCAACAAGATCCATAGCCTGAAGCCTTATGTAGTACATGTCCAAAAATGTCATAAAGATCCATTCAGAAATGAGTGATTAGGAGTGATTTTGGTAAACTGTGTACAATGAAAAACTCAGTTTTCTCATAGACTTCAATTCATTCGGCTGTTTTTCTCTTCCTGTTTTCGCTCGTTAGTTTTTCACCTAGATCCCTGATTCATACATCCCCAAGTGGGATATAATTGGAAAGCCACACTCATTGGCTACAACCCTCCACAATAATGTTTGAGATCGCCAAATGATTGACAGAAGTAGAGCCCCAAGAGTCGGGAGTGGTATTTTGCAGGTTAAGTAGGTGCTACCTACAATTATAATTATATTCACAATCTTTAAATAATCCTGTAATAATGTTTTCACTAGTACATGAGTACGGACACATTGTCCGCGAGCGTGCGCACGCACGCACACACACACACACACACGCACGCACGCACGCACGCACGCACGCACGCACGCACGCACGCACGCACGCACACACACACACACACACACACACACACACACACACACACACACACACACACACACACATACACGCACTCAAATGCGCAAACTTGCAAAGATACGCATTTTTCTTTTTAGATACTGTTTATTGGTTGTTTAACTTTCAAATGGTTCTAAACAGTAGTTTATAAAGAATAATAAAATAAAATGCTAATTCCATACTCGTTGGGAATATAATTATTATTCAATCGTTTTTATTGATTTCAGCACAACATATATATTGATCATATAACAATATATATATAAGGACTACATATAATCACACAATACATCAACAATACCTAAAATAAAAAAATGTATCGCATCATTCTTATACAGATTGTCACTCGTTGGGAATATAAAATGATGATAATATGGTTGATGTATATTAATTCCCAGATTGGGAGTGTATGTGTAATACATCCTCTGTCCACTGAAGTGTGCTGCAGGTTGAGAATAACATGCTTTCAGGTTAAAACCAAAAGTCACATCATACTGCACACAGTAAGTATACACGCATTAATAATATTTAGATATTACCTACAGTTTAGGCAAGTAAAAATGTTATATAGCTAGATTATCTTCAAATTGTCATGTGGTGGCCAGGTTTCAAAATGTAGAGGCACTGTTTTGTACACTACCCTCTATAGAAAATAAGATATAAACTTTTGGTTTTAAAGGAACACGCAAACATGGGAAATGTGCGTATCCTTCTCCAGTCAGACAAGAAGATTGATATCAATTTACTTTCTGTGCGTTCAATAGAATGCTATAGTAGAAAGTTATCCAGCCAACCATCAGGGGTGTAAAATTTACCCAGAAATTATACTTAAGTGAAAGAATATCTGGCTAAAAACACACTTGAGTCAAAGTAAAAAAGTTTCTACTTTTAAATGTACTTAAGTACTAAAAAGTAAAAACTTTTTTTCTGACTGTCTATTCTTCTGATAGCAGGTGTTTAATCAAAGAACCCCGCTTTAGTCTTGCACAAGGACCAATCAGCATGGGTATGGCCATATGGGCGGGTTAATTTTCCATTGATGGGGATGTGATTGGCTGTTTTTAAATAATAACGTAAACGTTAGTTCGGCCAGAGAAACAAATATACTAATTAAAATGGTTGGACCTGCTAGATTTGTACTTTGTAGGTCTGCATTTTAAATGTAAGGAGTAAAACGTACGTATTTTTTCTCTGAAATGTAATTGAGTAAAAGTACAAGTATACAAACCTAATAATACTCGAGAATAGAATAGATTAGAATATAATAGAAATACTTTTATTATCCAGAGGGAAAGTTGACACTGCAAATCGCTCAACATTAAACATTTAGACAGAACAGGTCACGAATAAGAAAACAAATCAAATTGCCTAAGAATAAGAATAGAATAAAATAGAATAAAAATGGAATAAAATATACAGTAAATAAATACAGTACAAATAAGTCTACAGTAGGTGTAATATTGCACAGTGCTGTTTCAAAAGTAAGAGTCCAGGAAGATGGTAACTGTCACTCTGTGCTCAGTGATGCAGTGAGGCACAGTGATGCATTGTATAGTCTGATGGCTGTTGGAATGAAGGACTTCCTGTGCCGTTCAGTGCTGCATTTAGGTAGTGTGAGCCTAGCACTGAACATGCTCCTCCTGTCAACCAAGTCTGTGTATAGTGGGTGGGAGGGGTTTTCCCTGATGGCCTGGAGCTTAGCAAGGCTCCTCCTCTCCGCCACCCTCGCTAGGGAGTCCAGCTCCACCCCAACCACGCTACTGGCCTTCCTGACCAGCTTATCCAGCCTGTTTGTGTCCCCTGCTCTCAGTCCGCTGGCCCAGCAGGTCACAGCGTACAAGAAGGCGCCCGCCACCACAGACTGATAGAACATCCTCAACATCCTTGTACAGACATTGAAGGATCTCAGCCTTCTGAGGAAGTAGAGTCGGCTCTGGCCCTTCTTGTACAGTGCCTGTACAAGAAGTAACAAAGTACAATTACTCAATTATTTTACTATACCCCTGCCAACCATACATTGCACGATCTTCCCGAATCATTTGGGGACCCATTTAAGTACAAAAACATAAAGTACAAATCCCCCAAAATAGTACGTAAGTATTTTAACACAGTACAATTACTCAATTAATTTACACCCCTGCCAACCATACATTGCACGATCTTCCCGAATCATTTGGGGACCCATTTTGATCGTCACATGAATCAACTTTTGTTCAACCCCCAATCAGTCGGAAAAACACTACTTTTAAGAGACAACAGCCTAACATTATTTTTGGTACTTCAATACGCAATATTGAATAGTCAGCCAAGTCTGTCAGTGTGACGTACTTGGATTGATTGATTGACATTTTTATTAACAGATTGCAGAATGGGTACAATACAGTACAGCTCAATACACACAATTGTTAAGGGGATGCAGACCAGAGACAGACTTTCATCTTGTTTACATCAGGGTCCCCATTTTCAATTCATCATAACATATGACATACATGACATACAGGTAGACAGTACGATTACATCTAGACATTTATGACATACCAGATCTACAAATGTACAGTACAAAAATAGTCTGAAAAGTGAGTATACATTTGAGGGGGAAGAAACTGTACATTGGAGGAGGTTGGGTGGGGTGGGGGGACTGTACATTGTAGGGGGTTGGGTTTGAACATTTACAGGGGCCAGTTTCGAATTGCAGTCTCCCGTAGGACAGTGGTTTTGAAGGTGGGTAGTGATTCACATTCCTTTACAGCTGTGGGTAGGGCGTCCCTAGGAGGGATGGTGGAGGGATCTGCCTGCCAGTGCCAACCATCTCTATTTTCGTCATTATGTAAGTCAATGAGCAGATTATGAGCACTAATTCACTTCCATGTATTTGAGTATTCTGCCTGTTGTTTTGACTGTTTCAGTTCTTGAAGTGGCATTTTTTAAAGGGGACCTGCATTTCTATTAGCACTATTTGGGCAACTTTACACAATTCCTGTGAGTCTATGGAAGACATCTGTAAGGTTTATTTAAAAAATAACCCTAACCCTATATTCTATGATTATAGAAAGCCAAGGAGATAAAGAAATCAGAAGAATATTAAAAAACAGCTGAAAAATACATTCAAAAGCAACAATAGTAAGGGAGGAGATAAGGATACAGGTATGTATTTGTACATCCTAAATCACTACTAGCTATGTGTATACAAGCTTGTCTCACATAGCCATAGTTTGGATTATAACTGGGAATCTGGTACTAACATGGTTAATAATGCTTATTTTGGACAGACAAATGTGTCTTAAACATTTAAATTGACCAACCCTTTTTATTCCAATCAAGGCAAGGTAGTGCTATATGACATATTGTTTTATAATACAATTATAACATTGTAGGCTACAGTATGAATATTATATTAAGTACAATATTATTACTATTATAAAACAAATATTTGCTCCATAAAGACAGTACAGACAATGAAGATGGGTATATTCAAGAGGGAAATGATGATATCAGGAAGAGAGATGGTGAAGAAGTGGAGGAAAGAGAAAATTCGGATGATTCTATGGAGAGATTATGAAGAAGTGGAGGAAAGAGAGAATGCAGATGATGCTATGGAGAGAAATGAGGATGAAGACGGTCATGGAGATGCTAAAGAAAGCGAGGATAAAAAGGATGACAGGGAGAAATTATTCAAACGACACAACAACAAATAACTTGAATGCTCTCCTGTTGCCATTAAAATATCACACTGGTCCAGCCAGTATCCAGACAATATATTAAGTTTAATGGAGATAATGGGGAAGATAGAGAGGGGGGAGAGAGAGAGAGAGAGGGAGAGATAGAGGAGAGAAGGAGAGGACAGGATGAGAGAAGGAGAGGAGTGGACATGAGGAGAGAAGGGGAGGACAGGAGGAGAGAATGGGAGTACAGGAGGAGAGAAGGAGAGGACAGGAGGAGAGAAGGGGACTAGGGGTGTATAGGAGGGCAGAAGGAGGGCAGGAGGAGAGAAGGAGAGGACATGAGGAGAGAAGGGTAGGAGAGAAGGAGAGTTAGGAGAGAGAAGAGAAGAAGCTCAACGGCACTCAAATTAACTTTAACTGTTAAACTGTTTATATCCTGTAAAGATATATGTTGTAAATAGCTTTTAAATAATAGGTTCACTATTTTTCAACCCAGACCATATTAAAATGCTGTTTCCCAAATATTTATATTCCTCACTGATATTTTAGCATTGAGAAATGTACCACTGCAGCAATGGTTTAGGCCTTCAAACACCAAGATAATCTACTTTTCAAACACCATGATAAATCTAAGTTTCAAACACTATGATAAATCCACTTTTCAAACATCATGATAATTTACTTTTCAAACACCATGATAATTTACCTTTCAAACCCCATGATAAATCTACTTTTCAAACACCATGACAATGAGGTGAAATACACATTTTAAAGGTGTATTGTTCCCTGTGTGTTTTTATCATAGAGGTGTGGTTATACTATTAATCTGGATTGTCTATTATTCTAATCTTAATCTTAATCAAGGATGAAGACTATTTCACCATACATGACGCATCATAGCTTTTTGCTCACTGATGGGATCCCATGTTGTGCAGTAGGTGTCCTTTTTTTTTCTTTCGCCCCTGCCCTTCAAACAGCCTGAGTCCGCCACTGACCAGGAGGGTATGCATGAGGGAGATAAGGGGAAGTTCAGGTGAATGTCCAGCAGGGTGAGGTACAGAGTGAGGAGCATAGTTCATGAGTGGAGGACTGCTTTGTCAAAGCTGCGTGTTGTCAAAGTTAGCCCACAGCGGCAGTTCTGCGTGTTGTAGGAAAACCCTTTTCCCCCCACTTGATTCACACTAAACTCATCTACTCAACTACTGACCACCATTTTTAAAAGTTAAATAAATAAATTAAATTTTAGTTTTATAGCCTACCCTGCTGTTGGCCACCGACAACACATGTCTAGTCTGTGGGGTGTGTTTCTCTATTCACCCGACGCCCACCCTTAGCTCCAACACTGTGACGTCACTGACGTGTGTACCTCTTTCATCAATGTATGCTAGGCTAAAGGCCAGGGCTGGTCTGAGTCAATCATTAGGTTTGACCTCTAGGTCCAAGCTCTGTTTATGTGCATATGGCTTCATCTAATGAACTGTGCGACACACCAACTGGGGTGGATCTATATAATTGCAGAGACCATTGTTGAATGTAAAGGAATGCATATATTAATGGGCATGTATGGTACAGAAAACGTATAAGAAGCAATCAACATGAACACTCAAAAAGGTTTGTGGTAAATACCCTTACCTTACACTATGTAACTTGTTCAAAGAACTTGCAAACTCCCACACTCAGTCATGTATTGACTTAGTCAGTCAATACATTTAACACTTTGGATGCCACGCCTCCCCGTCTCAACCTCATTGCGTGCCACCACCCACTTCAATGATAGCACTCTCATATTTGCGAATAAACTACATTTTCAATTATGGCTATGTGTCTAATCTGGCCGTCGCTTATCAATGACTTGTTTGCAGTCAACATTGGCGAAACTGATAGTTTTTTAATCGGTTCATTTCCGTTTTATACCATTTTGAAAAACGCTTGCTTCTTGAAACTTCCAGAAGATTTCAGAAGATTCTGTGATAAACGGCCTTTACTGTAATACACAAAACACGTTGTAAACGCTAGATTATCGATAGTATATGTGTACTTATGCACGCTATAGAAGCGGGCTGAAAAATAGAATCTCTTATTTCCTGATTGCTCGCTCGCACGCACGCACACACACACACACACACACACACACACACACACACACACACACACACACACACACACACACACACACACACACACACATTTGAAATGTTTATTTATGTCCACATAAACAGAAGTACAAGGAAGCCTTATACAAAGGACATAAACAATGCGAGTCCAATCAGAAAATCATGAAGAACAGTCAGGTACACACACACACACACACACACACACACACACATAGGGCCCACGTTGATATCTCTGTGAAAAAAGCTCTGATTATCCTAAGACTGGTCAAATAGATTCCTTACCTCAGATCAGATGTTCTCCAAAAAGATTATTCCAATTCCTGATCGCCATTCCAAATATCGGTCGCGTTTATTGATCCAACGCTGGGTGGTCGAAACACCGATTCCACGCTGTTCTGATGATCCAGAATGAATCCGATCATCTCGGGTGACTTGTCTGAGAAGTAAAATGAGGAAGCAGGATTTTTTTCCCCCATGCTTTTCATTCAGTCTAATCCAATGGGGTGCAGTACAACAGGGAGACGATAGGGGGCGGTATTTTCCCAATGGAGCGCAGAGAGAGTTCCAGTGGTAACAGGAGGCTAGATTGATGAAATATGAATGGAAATCACTAATAAAAAAAACTATTAAAAACGAGATTTCTCGTCCGTGGCACTCAACGGTCGGCATGAAATAATGAGAATTCTCGTCCGTGGCACTCAAAGTGTTAACACTTTCAGTGCCGGCCATTAACATGGTAAAACGTGGTTGAATGCCAGCACCCACTTCAATGATAGCGTTGTGAACGCATAATCTGTCTTAAATTATAGCTATGTGTCTAATCTGCCGGTCGTTTATCAATGACTTGTTTGCAGTCAACATTGTCAAAATGGATTGTTTTTTAATCGCTTCATTTCCGTTTTATAGCATTTTGAAAAGCCCTCGTTTTCAAGGAAAATATAAAGATTCCGTGATAATCAGCATTTACTGGAATATTCTGGCATACACAAAAACGTTGTAATTTTTCGGCCTATTTATGAATCGTTTTCAAATAAACGCTAGATTATCGATAGTATATGTGTACTTATGCACGCTATAGAAGCGGGCTGAAATATCGATTCTCTCATTTCCTGATCAGCGATCACAGCCACACACACACACACACACATAATGGGACACGCTGATATCTCTGTGAAAAAAGCTCTGATTATCTCAAGACTGGTAAAATAGATTCCTTACTTCAGATCAGATGTTATCCAAAAAGATTATTCCAATTCCTGATCACCATTCCAAATATTGATCGCGTTTATTGATTCAGCGTTGGGTGCTGGAAATACATAATCCACGCTGTTCTGATGGTCGGCGATCACAATGGATTCTTCAGTTGGCTTGGCGGAAAAGTAAAATGAGGAAACTGCCCCCCCTCCATCATCAGTCTAAACTAATGGGGTGTAGTACCACAGGGAGAGACGATAGGGGGCGGTATCTTCCCAATTGAGCTCAGAGAGACTCTGCAACACTAGCGTGAGGCTCGATTGATGAAATATGAATTCAAATCGCCAATAAAAAAAATACGACAAACAAGCGCTATATAGCGTTGCCGGCACTCAACTGGCGGCATGAACTAACGACAAAAATGCATTGCTGGCACTCAAAGTGTTAAAACACTTTTATTAAAAAATGTGACACAATTTCAAAAACTAATATTTTTAAGGAAACATACTGTACATTTACAAAACAAACAATGATACAGTTGAAATAACAAACACACCAAAGTCCTGAGTGAAGTTGTTTTTTCCGCTTTACAATGAGGTTCAACATAGCAACTGCAAGGAAACATTCACTTGCTAAACTCCTGTGTCAATGCAATCCTGCTGCAGGATCCTAAAGAACTCATATCAATTATTTATTATATAAATTAACACAACAACATTATGCGAAATTCACTTACTGTACAGTCTTCTCCAGAGTGAGACAAGAAGATAGATACCAGTTTCCTCTCTGTGCGTTCAGTAAAAAGCTATAACTTAAGCAACAATGAATGGAAGCGGCTAGTACCGGTAGCCTAGCTTAAACTCCAGGGGCGGCGTTAGTTGGGCCAAACGCCTAGGCTAACCGGTACTGTCCGCTTCCATTCGTTGTGCTAAGCAAAGCCAAGCTTTATCTTCGTGTCTCACTCTGGAGAAGACAGTAAGTGAATTTCCTATAATGTTGGCATGGTCCTTTAACTTAATAAAATCAAACCACAGGATGTCAATAAGTGCGGCTGAATGTAGTGCTTTCATTTAGTGTCACACAGTGTTCAAAGTTTGCCAAGAGAGCACAGAGTGTGAGACGATTTCCGGCGGTTTGAACAAAAGCAACGAAGCACCGGCGCAAAAAGTTTTGCGTTCGTTTAGTCACTGTGTTTTTGTCCGAGAGCCTCGACCTACAGGCTCTTCTTGTTCTGTAAGCTGCTCAAAGCTCTGTGGACACAGTATGGGATGATGCTGACGGTGGCCAGGGGCACGGTGGCGCTCTTGCAGAAGGACAGCAGGTAGAAGAGGGCAGCGGTGTGCGTAGGGGGCTTGAAGGAGTCGAACAGGTGCAGCAGGAGCAGGGAGCTAACGACGCAGCCCGCCTTGACCAGGGTGCCTCCGCTACTCTTGGTCTCGGTGTAGAGGGGCGAGTGCAGGCCCAGGCCCAGGCCAAACAGGGTGCCCATGTTTCGCAGGAGGCTGGCGAAGGGGGTGCTGTCCAGGTGGACCCACTCTGCCCGCTCGCACCACTTCTGGGCTTTCTCCAGGGTCCATAGCAGGTCCACGCCCACGGCCTTGAGCAGCAGGTAGAAGCCCACGGCGAAGGAGGTCAGGAAGAGCGTGGTGTAGAAGTACTTCTTCATGCTGGCGCTGTAGATCCACTGGGTCCTGTCGAAGGCCTCAGCCACAATCATGCCTGGGATGAATCCAAGCATATCAGAAACCTTAAGTCAGCATTATGTCATATTAAATAATAATATTGGAATAATATCATTGGAACTGTACATAGCCATTTTGTAATTTAAATTTGATATAGTATAATATCTACATCCTGATCTGCAATGCACACTTTTTTAGAACTGTATATAGTAATCTTTATTTTAGTCATCTTATTTTATTCTATGCTAAATGTATTGTATTTTTATTATTGGAAGCTGCTATGGTTGAGGGACCACAATAAATAGATGTTCACTCTTCTTGCTGTAAAGTACTGAAATAAGTGACAATAAAGGAATCTGAATATATTAGGCTGAAGGTAATAGAATAGGAAGGGGGGGGGGGGAGAATAGAATGAAATAGAAAAATTTAATTAAATAAAAACCAAGACTTGTGAAATTCTTTGACCTCACCACACAGACGGAGTGAAACCATTACAAAGCAGACTGAGTGGCAGTATGGGGTTAACCTAGTTTGACTTCAGATTACTCAGTGAGACAGCTGACCTGTTATGACACCGGCGACGACCTGGTGGGGGAAGTGGGCAGCGATGAAGACTCTGGAGAGACAGACACAGACCTGGACGCCCCAGAACACAGTCCACAGGATAGCCTTCAGGTACCTGTCAAGAGAAAGATAACAAAATAAATGATACATATACTGTATAATTATAGGTTTATATATATATATATATATTAGGGCTGTCAAAATTAATGCTTTAACGTTGGAGATTAATTTAAATAATTTAAAGCATTAAAATAAATTAATCTAGATTAATCTATGGAGTGAAAAATCTTCAACGTTCTGAACTTTCAGCAGTATATTCACCATGGATATAAGAAAGAGGTCTAGCTGAGTCAATGTTGATGGTTTTGTTGAACATTTGTATTTCACAGGAGAGAAACTGTATTCAATGAAAGCTATTAAAATAGTCTTTGAATCTAAATATACTTTCTTTGTGTTGATTTTACATTAATTCCATGATTTTACTCAAGTAAATATCTGTTACAAGCTTCCGTCTTAAATAGAAAAATGCTATTAATTACAGAAAATTGTGAGATTAATTAGTAAAAAAAATTGTATCTATTGACAGCACTAATATATATATATATATACTGTCTGTCACATTATAGGGATAACACAGAAAAACGTTTTTATTGTGGGGTCATTATATCGTTAATAAAACGTAAAAACATATCCGGTAAGGAGAGAGAGGGAGAGTCTGCCTGAATCTGTCTGGCCTTTGATAGTAGTGGCCCAGAGCAAGCAAACACACAGCGTCCATTCTTATCAGCACCTTATCAATACAAGCTCCAATGTTGTCCTCCTGCCTATACGTCAAAACAACTCATATGTAACCCTTTACATGCACCTCCTCCACCAATTTAGGCAAGTTTTAAAAGAGTCAATAATCAACCACAGTTCTGTGCAGATAGGGAGTCTACACTGATAAGCAGTGAATAGAGGAAAGTGGTAAACAGGTAAAATTACCTTCTGGCGGTTCCCCGTGTAACGGTTGTAACATGTGTACGCTGTGCGCTTAATCAACAAGCCTGGGGCCGCCGCCGATCCCTGACTTGAAAACCATGCTCTTATAGGTTGTACAAACTCACCAGCCCTTATTGTTGGATTTCTTGTTGGTGTGTTTCTTCTTAGCGGTAATGATAGCCAGGATGGATGTCACCAGTGTATAATAGACACCTGCAGCCCCCATGGCGTGTCCTGAGGGACTGCCTGTGAAGCACAGAGATATAGAGATCAGTGGCCGATTCATGCAAGTAGGACCAGTACTTATATACTTCCATATTCAACTACAAAATAGCAGTTGAATATGTTTAGATATGTATAATCAAAAAGAAGAGGTGCTCAGTTAAACTTAGTTCCATTGAGCAGCTGTGTGTGAAATTGTAATAATAAGTAAACATATTTCTACTGTTCAGATTACTTACCATTACTTTAGATTACTTTGTCCTCAGAATAAATTGAAAGCGAAGACTTGTATTGTGGCACAGTCATTGTAAAATGTGTTCTCCTCTGCCCTGACAATTGAACCATTGCACTGAAGAACCATATAAAATTATTTGGACAACCCATGTATTTGCAGTTGTGAAGTTAATATAAATCACTTGGAGTGTGAATGTGACATATCACAAGAGACTACTCAACCTTGACTATGTTTAACTACGGGTGAACACAACACTCTAACATACCATCTTTAGATAATAAAGTTTGAAAACATTGTTCCTCTGAAAACTTAAAACAGACTTATACGGTTCTTCATCTGAGGCAGTGAATTCTTAAGAGCGGAGAGGTTTTTGTAAGGTAACACATCTCACCTGGACCCGTCTCACAGGTCATGGGGTACTGTTCAATATGAGGAGCGACGCTGTTACTGTAGTAGGATGCCTCGTGAACCCACCAGTAAGGTCGCTCTCCAAACAGAATCCTGGAAGAGACCAACAAAAGCATTTAGCGATGAAATAGATGAAGCATTCAGAGGTTTATAATCACAATGAAAAACTATAGGAGATTTATATTCAACGTGTTTTCCAATGTGACACTAACAAATTGGATCCAAAGTGATCCCTTCATTCAAATTTCTCTAAATGTGTAGCGTCACACATTCAAGTTTCCCTACTTTGACTGCAGCATAACAAGCTAGGTGTTTCTAACTTATCATCAAACACTGTGATAAGGATTAGAGCAGGCATTCCCAAGGGCCCAAGGACCCCAAGTTAGGTCCCCCTGATATTAAAACCGGTCCCTTGAAAATGTCCTAATCCAGTTAAAATTACTATTATAATATCTTATTTTGATATTTTAGATGACATAGAAGCATGTGGGCTTTCTGTCATTGGCTAGGCTACAACAACAATTGTCCCCCTTTGAAATGAAACATTTGTATTTACCGAACCGAACATTCTAATAATAATGTCTAACGGTGGCTACTGGTAATTGAAAGCTGTAGAGGTCTAGATTTCCAAGAGATAAAAATGTTTAAAATAATAATAATAATAAAAATAGAAATGACACGCATAGAGGACACTACAGTAGACCGTTATTCAAAATTGTATATAATATATAATAATAATAATAATATAAATAAAATGTACACATTAAAGGGTTAACATTAGGACAACATGAAGGACATTATTATTATTATTGTTAAGTTATTATTATTATTATTATTATTATTATTATTATTATTATTATTATTATTATTATTATTATTATTATTATTATTATTATTATTATTATTATTATTATTATTATTATTATTATTATTATTATTATTATTATTATTATTATTATTATTATTATTATTATTATTATTATTATTATTATTATTATTATTATTATTATTATTATTATTATTATTATTATTATTATTATTATTATTATTATTATTATTATTATTATTATTATTATTATTATTATTATTATTATTATTATTATTATTATTATTATTTAAGTGGTTGAATCACATACATTTTCGTATCTCTATATTGGATGGGGGGGGGGGTCACATGCCAGCACGGCACCCCTCCTATAACCTTCACCCTCGACTCACCACTTGAACACCAAGTTGAGCCAGTCTCCAATCACAGCCACCCAGATGAGCTTGATGCCCACCGACGCCCGCAGATGGAACCAGAGGGGAAGAAGATGAAGAAGGTGTTCCTGAGGTCCGCCGCCCAGGACACCCAGAGGAACAGGCCCTGGGCCTCCTTGTAGTTGGTCTGCAGGTAATGTGTTGTGCTCACCCCAAAGCCCTGCGCCGCATCCATGAGAGTGTTTATCATCTTTAGCACCTGTCCCTAGTGGGAATTCTCAGTGTATTCAAGATAGATAGAGAGAGAGAGAGAGAGAGAGAGAGAGAGAGAGAGAGAGAGAGAGAGAGAGAGAGAGAGAGAGAGAGAGAGAGAGAGAGAGAGAGAGAGAGAGAGAGAGAGAGAGAGAGAGAGAGAGAGAGAGAGAGAGAGAGAGAGTGGGTGAAGACAAGCTCTGTCAGTATTTCAGAGTGAGCTGGTTGCTTTTATACCTGTGGTATACCCACCACCCAAACGCATGCTCAGGCTTGATCTTTGGACCTTGCACATGTGTAATAAAACACGGTGAGTCAGGGGATTGACAGAAGGTTTGCACGGTTACAGACTGAAACCACACAAAAACCACACAATGCACACAAACAAGTAAGACAAAAAAAACTGTCTTTTTTCACTACAGAGAAAAACAAATCAATTGAGTTCCATGTTAAGAGCAATCACAGGAGTACAATTTGCCGCCAAACATTTTAGCCTCCAATGTTTTGCTGATACAATTTCTGATACAATCACACATACAGAGGAGGAATAAAAAGAAAAGAAAAATCTATGAATTACACAATACAATATAATAAAGACGATAGAGTAGTCTTGGAGTTGTCCATCTGTTCGTTACATAAAGGGATCAATCATTGTAATAATAATGCAGGACCTGTTCAGAGGTCTTTAATTGGCATGCAACTATCCTCAATGTTTAGCGGTTAGCACACACGGTTACACACACACACACCGGAACACACACGCATGCATTGTTCTTTGTAGGATCGCAGATGCGATTCATCTCTGCGATTAACCCATCCCGTCGTCCTTCCCCCCAAGGGCAGCTGGGAGCAGACAGGCATCGGCGAGGGCCGCGCCAGGGGACCAATCCAAGTGCTCCTGCCCGTCTTCGTCAAGGACGCCACAGCGTTAGCGATCTGTTGTTGTGCATGTTTTTCCATTGGGTTTATCTTATCGGGGGGGAAACCCTTGCGAGCACGGGGAGAACATGCAAACTCCACACAGAAAGGCCTGGGAGATACCCCACCTGGGTACCTGGGATCATGGAAACCTGGTCCCCAAGCGGGAATCGAACCCTGGACCTTCTTGCTGTGAGGCGACAGTGTTAACCACTACACCACCGTGCCAGGTTTATGGTCATGGATGTGCTGAGTGGAGGTGGTAAACACACACAGGAATGAAAGGTCATAGGTTGCGGACAAGGGACTGGCTGTGAGTACAGTAGACACCGGCAGGTCTAGCAGGGCAGCTAGATGACCGCATAGTTTATCTTGTTTTGAGGAAACTGGCCTCTGCTGCGATAAACTGTTATCGTCTCTTACGCCAGGTCACATAGCTGCTGGAGGGAATTGAAGTAGCTACCCCTGTTCCAATCAATTTTACAACTGAGAGTAAACCAAGATACAATTTGGTAGCAGATTTAGCAAATTGGTGAGAAATTTGGTAGTATTGAGTATAGTATATACTTGCTGATTTTCATTGCCAGGATAAAAGATTCATTGAAGTCTGGCATCCAATTATGGATTTTACCAGGAGGGACCTTCATGGTGTAATGGTTAGGGAACATGTCTGTGGTGTTCTGAAGGCAAACACATTTTGTAGCCTTGAGTAAAGTCCAACGGGGAACACAGAGATCCATCCTACAGAGGCCTGACCGAGAGCCTCCTGTCCAACTGCTTTACTTTTCCCTGCTGAAAATCACCAACCAAACATCCAGCACAGCCAAGACTCCTACCCCAGATTTGGCGCGTCCTCCCTGGACAAAAGTCTTGATTTCACATACGTGTGACCATGGATCTTCTCCACAGTTGGGGGGTTGAGCTGACGATTCACCTGCAGACCCAGTATGGCCGGTATGAGAACTGGTTCAGCCTGGCGTCCACAGTGGCCGACCTCCACACCACCTTCTTCTGCTTCTTCCCGGTCTGGTTCCACCTGCGAAAGGATGTAGGGGTCAGGCTAATCTGGGTGGCGATCATCGGAGACTGGCTCAACCTAGTCCTGAAGTGGTAAGAACTTAACTGATATGTTGCTGGTCATATTATAACTAATATATACAGAACATTATGAATCATGTCTCAAGGCTAAGAACAAATCTATCCTTCTCCTCTTCCTTACCTATATACAGTACACCTCCCCCATGATCTAAGTGGATTACATCTGTAAAATCAATAAGGGATCATCAGCAATGAAGGACGGAATAACTAAATAAATTGTCCTACAGCCAGAAAACATAATCGTGTGTTGCTAATATTCTCATGTGTATCAACTAACCACCAAGCCATTTTAACAATCAAGTTTCAATCAAAGATTAAAAGACAAAAACAGAATGCTAAATTAAGTCTCTCTCTCCATGGCAGGGTTCTTTCTGGGGAGAGACCATATTGGTGGGTTCATGAGACCCAGTTCTATGGACCAGGCCCAAAGCCTGTTCTGCAGCAGTTTTCAATCACATGTGAGACTGGACCAGGTACCGTACAGTGCAGACATGCGGGTTTGAATCATAGGCATATAGCTTTAGGGGGGTTGCAATATTGAGAAGCGGTAAAATTGTCCCCCTCAGAAAATATAGCTAATAAGAGAACCCCCTCCTAACAGACACAAATATTGCTTTATCTCCAGTAACTGTCTTGCACAATAGGGGACACACTGGCCATGTGTACAATATAGTTCAACAGACAGAAATATTGATACATGATTCTGAAGAAAACAACCCAAACCACATGCGATATGTTTTGAATGTGCAGAAACAACACAGGAGAATAGATCATTGAAATGCAGAATGCCTGAGAGCCTTATATTATATATTGCATTATATTCCATTATATTTGTGCCAGCGGGTACCTTAATGTTGTCTTTTCCTTTACATAAATGAAGACATTTCCACCATAAATTGATGCATAAAAGGCACAAATTGGTGCATAAAAGTACACCAAGGTTTCCTGGGGGAGGACCCCCAGACCCTCTGCTTAAAGTAGAGGTGTCTGCCGTTACTCCATTGAATGAATGAAAGATATATATTTTTTTCAAACAAGTATACAAACTAAAATATATCTGTTAATTTGACATATACTAAAGATAATAAAAATAAAAGACAACAAAAAGAGAAACAGATAAACAAATCATAGTTTACCCTGTTCGAAAAAGGAGTAGGAAGAAGTATACACTTTTTTTTAAATGTTCACGTTAAATGTTCCTTTTTAACTATTCATCACAAATTATATAATTGTATTATATTGTTAATTATATGTATACACGCTGTATCTCTAATACAATCCAATACATTTATAAATAAATACATTTATATAAATATACATATAAATATATAATATATATATATATATATATATATATATATATATATATATATATATATATATATATATATATATATACTAAATAAATACCATATATAATATGCATAATTTCTTCAATTTTTTATTTATATCTTACACATACTCCCAATCAACACACTTCCTCTTACAATTACAATGGATGACTTAAGAGAATCCACTTATTGTGAGAAATTGCACGTAGGAACTATTTATACCTGCCATACAATATTATAGGGGTGAACTTCAGCAGAAAATACTATAGTTCCCTCATGAACTAACCGTCACGGTGACCAAATTCGTCCAAATTTTTATAGGATTCTATCACATTTTCATAACAATAGTGAATATAATTTACCCTGCGCTGTTTTCATTGAAGTTTCTTACACATTAACAATGTTTTATTTGTCCTTTATATGCGGATAACATTAAAATCTTAAATTGTACCATTATGTTCCCCCTTTAGACAACAAACATAATGCTAATGATGCACTTTTGTTAAAGGGGAACTATCTTATAAATGGCCTTTTTGAGTGTTTAGCATTGTTTCCTAGCTATGTGAACTTATATTAATATGATCTATGTCTCAAAATTCTCATATTGGCGCATTCTTCCAATTCTCCTCTCACAATATTCACCCTCACTGAACTGAGTCATTTGAAAATGTGCGCGATATGTGATGTCAGAGAGACACCGCTGCATGTTAATGTTGAGATACAAGAACAGCTGCACACAGCCCCTGCACCCCAGTCCACATTAGCTCAAAACGGCTCGAGATCTTGAGGTAGAAAAATGCTGTTTTTGAGGACTTGATTAGAAATACAAAACAATGAATAAAAAAAATATATATATTACAGAGGTGTTCCATAGACTCACAGGAATTGTGTAAAAGTGCCCAAATAGTGAAAGAAATAGTAAAATAGTTCCCCTTTAAGATAATTAGGTGACCATTCTCGTCACTATATTCAGGTCGCATTAATAGTTTAACGCTCCTCAGATCACGTTTTCCTAATCCGGTGCTGACCTGTGAACTAGGTGCTAAAGGTCTTGGGATTTGTAGTCATTTTGTAGTCATAACATTTTCACCTTTTAAACCAATGCTGCCATCTACTGACAACAGAAAGTGTTGTGTATAACGTTAAGTTGAGAGGTTACCCGCTCTTGTAAACAGCGTCGCCCAAAACACATTCTAGAGATTCCCACTTTTTACTGGTACATACGTTCATATCTAATAGTCTTTAGATGACTAAATATTGAAATTTGATATATATATTCTAAAATAAGTATAATTTCACTTCACCTACCTGTCGACATGAAATTCCCAAACGCTGACAGTAAAAAAAAAAAGCCTGGATGTCGTGGGCGTTCCCAGACAAAGAGAGTGACCGAGATTGGTCTACGTACATGAACTTCTCACTCAGACAAGCATCTTTGATGCAAATGACATGTCGTCAGCTTGTGACTGCAACTTGTTCCTGTTTGCGGACGACTCAGCCCTGCTGGTCTCTGACAAGAACAAGTTACAGGTTGAAAAAACCCTCAGCTCGGAACTAGGCAGAATCTGCATATGGCTCGCTGATAACAAACTATCATTACACATGGGCAAAACAGAGTCCATTCTCTTCGGTTCAAATAACAAACTCAGCAAGACCGACGGCTTCTCAGTTACAGTGGGTGACAATATTGTCACAAGGAAAGATGAAATTACCTACCTGGGTTCCATCCTAGAGGCTAATCTCTCCTGTGACAAAATGGCATCCAATGTAATAAAAAAAGTCAACCAACGAACTCGATTCTTGTACCGGATCTCCTCTCTGGTAAACAAGAATACCCTGAAGACTCTGGCAGGAGCACTCATTCAGGGGTACTACGACTATGCTTGCACCTCATGGTACCAAAGCACCTCAAAGGCGCTAAAAACAAAATTACAAACATCTCAAAACAAACTGGTCAGACTACTGCTTGACCTTACTCCTAGAACCCACCTCACCCCTGCCCACTTTGACAACCTAGGATGGCTTAGAGTAGACGACAGAGTACAGCAACTTGCAATGGGCCTGGTCTACAAGATACACTACACGACCAAGGTACCCATGTACATGTCAAAATACTTCCCAAAGGTCAGTGAATACCACGATCACAACACCAGAGGGAGCTCCACAAATCATGTTAAACCCAGATTCGGCTCAAATAAGGGACTAAACACGTTTCGCAATTATGCCACATCAATGTGGAATGCCCTACCCAAAGCTGTAAAGGAATGTGGATCACTACCCACTTTCAAAACCTCTCTCAAGGGACACCTACGGGAGACTGCAATTCAAAACTGGCCCCTGTAAATATCCTAACCCAACCCCCTCCAATGTACAGTCATTTACCTAGTATGGTTTTGTCAATAGTCCAATGTACAATTTTGCTTGTTTGTACAGTGTCTCTCCCCCCCCCCCTCAATTGTACAGTTTTGCTTGTTTATACAGTTTCTCCCCCCCCCCCAACCACCTCCAATGTAAATTACCCAGTATGGTTGTCAATATCCCAATGTACCCCACCCCCCCCCACCCAACCTCCTCCAATGTACAGTTTCTACGTCAAATGTATATACTCCCTTTTCTTGACTCCTTCTGTATCACAAACAGTACTGTATTTGCAAATCTGGTATGTCATAAATGTATAGATGTAGCAGTACTGACTATCTGTATGTCAAGTATGTCATATATGTCCTGATGAATTGAAAATGGGGGACCCTGATGTAAACAAGACGAAAGTCTTTCTCTGGTCTGCATCCCCTTAACAATTGTGTGTATTGAGCTGTACTGTATTGTACCCATTCTGCAATCTGTTAATAAAGTTTTCAATCAATCAATCAATCAGCACCACAAGCGGAGTGCCATTCAGCAGCTCCATCTATGGCAGATATCTCTAAAACTAGGTAAAACAAATCACACGAAACTATCTGGATGGACAGATAGCACTTTTTATTATTTATTTTGGGTGAATTTCCCCTTTAAGCAAATGGTGTAATCCAAATTATTTTAATTGTATTTTCTGATAGTGTGCTACTACTGTAGCTAATAACATAGTCTGATCTTTGCCAAAGTCTATTGGTCTGCTATTTCATTCACAGATTATTCACAACATTTGGCATGTGTATGATTGAACGATAAACGCATCATAAACTCACCTACCTTTGGCCCATTGTATCGGTTTCAATTAACAAGGTAAACACATGTACAGTAATCGTATCTGCAGAGAGGAATCCAGTTTAGAGGTATGGTTCTCATGTTTGTTATACATTACTTGTCAATGATTTGGTGATCACCTCTACTGTACTCCGACATGTGCTGATATGTGTGTGTATACATGCATGTGTGGTATGTATGTTTTGAGTACTGACTTGAGGACAATAATTGTTCACAAAAGATTAGGAAGAGAACAAAGCCCATGAGGCGTCCCACACTGTTACATAACCCAGGTAACATCTGCCAGGTTACATGACCACACTGTTACATAACCCAGGTAACCTCTGTCAGGTTACATGACCACACTGTTACATAACCCAGGTAACCTCTGTCAGGTTACATGACCACACTGTTACATAACCCAGGTAACCTCTGTCAGGTTACATGACCACACTGTTGCATAACCCAGGTAACCTCTGTCAGGTTACATGACCACACTGTTACATAACCCAGGTAACCTCTGTCAGGTTACATGACCACACTGTTACATAACCCAGGTAACCTCTGCCGGGTTACATGACCACACTGTTACATAACCCAGGTAACATCTGCCAGGTTACATGACCACACTGTTACATAACCCAGGTAACCTCTGCCAGGTTACATGACCACACTGTTACATAACCCAGGTAACCTCTGCCAGGTTACATGACCACACTGTTACATAACCCAGGTAACCTCTGCCAGGTTACATGACCACACTGTTACATAACCCAGGTAACCTCTGCCAGGTTACATGACCACACTGTTACATAACCCAGGTAACCTCTGTCAGGTTACATGACCACACTGTTACATAACCCAGGTAACCAGATATGTTGTTGCTGTTTCATGTGTGATATTGCTATCAGGAATTGGGTAACACTTTATAATAACACCAACAAAAAAAGTGTTTAGCCTGCTCATACATTAAAAGCGTGGGGCAGCACGAATAACTTGGCTCTGCTAATGTATATGCTTCCATTCAAACAGACGGCAACAAACGTGAAGTCAAGTCTCACTCGCGTGAGACCTCCTCTACATGCTCTGGCAATACCTGGCCAGGGTACTCCTGGGTCCTAGTGCCCCCCAAGTTACACTATATGTTATGTGTATTTTACATGTATTTTATGTTAATAAAATGGCATTTATCTATAGTCCTAATTCTGTCACTGTTTGATGTCACAAAGAAAGGTGTATCCGAAAGCTGTCTACAACATTTGTAACAGATGGTGAAAAAGTTAACAAATAATTAACTGTATTAGACATTTGTTAAAGATGAATAGGCTTCACTTTAGATTAGGGCACACAATAGCATCTGTAAATGATTTATAGATGTTTTATAAATGTCTTAACAAATCATTTGTTGAACATGAACAAATAAATGGAGGTACAGTATAGTTGTTTTTTCATATCCATTTTTCAAAGCATCTAATGTGTTATTACACATTAAACAACATTATTTAATGATGAACAAATCAAGTACAAACAATGTTGATAATGAGTTATAAATAATGTAGAACTAATTTGTAAATGTTATACAAATATAGTTATAAATGATTTAATAATAATTTACGAATGTATATAAATGGTTTGTTAATAAGCTGCAACGTCCCTCATATGGGACGTTTTTCAGATTTTTTGCAACCGGCACTTTGGCGACCCCTAGTGGCTCGGGTGAGCATATTTTGTAATACAATATATATATCGAATTGATATATATTTGTTGCCTGTCGATAGCGACAAAATCCGACAAAATCCGTTCAGCGGTTCTCGAGTTACATGCCGGTATTTGAGGCTTGTGCAAAGTACACGGTATTGCGCACAATACCACTCCCGACTCAGGCTGCAGTAGTTCCGTCAATCTAGATCCGATCTCGAAAATGATTGTGGATTGTTGTAACCAATGAGTGTGGCTTTCCAATGATACCCCACATGGGAATCTAAATAAAAAAACTAAAAACACAAAGAAACACGAAAACAGGAAGAGCAAAACAGCCGAATGAATTGAAGTCTATGAGAAAACTGAATTTTTCTTTGTACACAATTTACCAAAATCACTCCTAATCACTAATTTCTGAATGGATCTTTCAGACCTATGTTACTCTATTACGTTAGCACTAAAAGTGAATTTTTTCTCTGGAATCAGACACTTCAGAATGTCATCTTTCAAAAGTGACCAGGCTCATGCATGTGGTATAAGTATAAAGTATGTTGTTTTGGTTTGCAAAAAAGGTATGCAGTCCTCAAGTTCAAGTAAAAAAAATTGCCACTTTTCTGCCCGCTTGTTAAGAGGTTTTAGTTCATTATCTACAAATACCTTATAAAGGTCTTATAACTGAGTGTTATTATAAAGTGTTACCAGGAATGTTTCTATTTTTGACATAGGATAACACCAGGAAGTTCGACGTGGGGGTATCATAGAGAATGAGAGCTAGCATGGAGGGCAGGGGTGGTTCTGCGTTGAGCCTTCCCGATGTGTCATGGGCCTAATGTGATGAAACACCAGTGAAGGGAGGTGCCCACTTGATAACCCTGGTGATATGTTGGCTCTCACTGCCTATCTATCTACACGTTGAGTTGTGGTGGTCATTAGGGGCCATGTGGTAGGATAATGTAGCATCAGCATTGTCAATACCTGGAGCTCACATCAAAGGGACACAGGTCTGTTGAAGTTGGCAATGCTATTTGGGGGCTGCTATGGGCCATGTAATACGTTTGTAGTGTGTAGTTCCATAAGTATGTTGTTAGACTTTCTTTTGGCAATGGGAGTGGGTTTCTTCATTGAGCGCTTATCCTTATCATTAGGGCACAAGTATCTTGTGTTTTATTATAATAACTTGAGTACAAGTACTGTTACTTACTGTAAGTGAAATGTTATACTTTTGTTATACAAATGGTTGCCCATCTTTAACACCTATTGGGTCTAAAATATATGAACTACCAAATACTGAAAATATATTAACTACCATCTATCACTGCACAGAAATTAGCCATTTTCTTTCAAAAGTGGTTACCAGGCAGCCATATTGGAAGAAAGAGAACTACACAAACATTCTATTGACCTTCTGAGGTTTCCTCCCTTCTTTTCCTATTAAGGTCTTGTGTTGTTTCCCCGTTATCTTCATTGAGGGTTAAGGTCAGACTGTTATTCCACTGTGCGCTCATGAAGCCCACTGGGACATATATTGCTATGTTGGGCTCTAATTAGCAGGAACACCTGCACACTGTCTTAAGTGCAACGTTTCAGTCTGGGACCTTTACTATGCTTATGCCTGGAGAATGTGCCAGACCGAAACGTTGTATTTAATACTTGTACTACTTGTAATACTTGTAATCAGTATTTGGTAGTCTCTATGCAACACTAACTTTTCATTAACTCCATAGTGAAGTTTGCGGACGACACAGTGGTGGTGGGGCTGATCCCTAACAATGACGAGCAGGCCTACCGGGAGGAGGTTGATGTACTGGCATGTTGGTGCCGGGATAACAGCCTTCTCCTGAACATTGGTAAAACCAAGGAGCTGATCGTGGATTTTAGGAGAGTACAGCAGGGGACACAGAAGCCACTTTGGATAAATGGGGCTATCGTAGACAGGGTGAGCAGTTTTAAGTACCTGGGAGTCCACATCACAGAGGACCTGACATGGTCAACTCACATAGCCACTGTGGTAAAAAAAAGGCGAAACAGCGTCTCTACCACCTGAGACAATTAAGGAAGTTCAGAGTATCAGGTAGGATACTCCACTCCTTATATCCTGGGGCTGTAGAGAGCATTCTGACTGGGAACATCACTTCCTGGTTTGGAAACAGCACAGCCCAGGATAGGAAGGCCCTACAAAGAGTGGTGCACTCAGCAGAATGGACTACGGGTATTGCACTACCACCCCTGCAGGACTTATACAATAGGAGGTGCAAATCCAGAGCCTGTAGAATAATGAAGGACCCTCACCACCCCAATAACAGCCTGTTCAAGCTGCTGCGGTCAGGCAAGCGCCTCCGTATACACGCAACAAGAACAGAGAGGCTAAGGCTCAGCTTCTTCCCTCAGGCCATCAGAACAATGAACACTGATCTCTCCACACACAAGCACACATGAACACACACACACAAGCACACATGAACACACATACACACACACACAACACAACATTCTGCACTCGCACACACACAAACGCACCACAGGTCACTTTAAACACACAATGAAAAGGTCACTTTAAAGGAAGGAAAAGGACACTTTAAGAAAATAACTTGTTGTGATCGTTGTACAGTATAGTTAGTAACAGCAAGTATAGCATAGCATAGGGACATGGGCATAGAAGAAAAACTACACATTGTATAGGTATGTACATAGGATCCAGTGCCTTAAGCAATTTATTAACGTGTCTATTTACCATGTCTATTCTAGTTATCTTTTTATTATTATTACTATTACTATTGTTTTTATTGCACAATCGAGGCGGGCATGGCCAACCGCATTTCACTGTATGCCCCATTGCCCTGGTATGTATGTGAAGAATAAAACTCTTGAATCTTGAATCTTGAATCTAACACAGCCATCTACATTCATTGCACACACATCCACATGCACACAGTCACTTTAAACACTAATCTTTAACATTCACTTTAGACACTTTAAACACTTTCAACACTACACCATATTTGTATCTATTTATTACAAAGATTTGCACGACATCCCTACCTTACTCTTGCATTTTTGCATTTGTACTTTATTGTTTCAATATAAAGCCATAATTGGAGATTGCCCAAATGATCTCACTTTGCTATTGGAGTGGACATCTGAATCCAATGATTGGCTCACACTCTGTACTGTACTGAGTCTGTACTGAACTTGGGAAATGTGCTTTTAGCTTCTGTGCTCCTGACACATGGAAAATCATACAACAAACTCAATATTGTGGTATAATTTGGTCAGTTTAAAATTGAAAAGGAGGTCTTGCCAACAAGGAGTTGAAATAAAGATAGAATGAATGAATGAATGAATGAATACAAATACAATTTGACTCAAATTAAATTGGAGTGAGAGACTAGAACATTTTAAGTAAGAATTGCACATAAGGAGGTCCTCAGTACTGAATTGCTTTCAAACAAAGATCATTAAGATTTTTAAGTGTTTGAAAATTGTTCCATCAAGCGTTAAAGGATTATTATTATTATATATTTAAGCATTACACCACGTGACGGAGTGTGTTATACAAATTAGATCATGGCTATGGGTGGTCGTTAGACCCCCATAGGCGTGATCTAATTTGTATAACACACAACTTCAAGTGATGTAATGCAATGACCCAATTCACCCAACCTTATTGCTATACAATAAACACACAGTAATTGAAGCATAATGGAGATTTATTCAAAAACAGAAAAAGTAGATCCCAAAACAAAAAACGTAGATCCAATGGAAGTCATGCTTGATTGATTGATTGAAAATTGTATTAACAGATTGCAGAATGGGTACAATACAGTACAGCTCAATACACACAATTGTTAAGGGGATGCAGACCAGAGAAAGACTTTCGTCTTGTTTACATCAGGGTCCCCCATTTTCAATTCATCAGAACATATATGACATACATGACATACAGATAGACAGTACTGCTACATCTATACATTTATGACATACCAGATTTACAAATACAGCACTGTTTTTGTAGGGTGATTATGGTGTATTTACATTGAGGTTCTGGGGTCACGTGGAGTGTGTTATACGAAATAACAACCGGTAACTTCACTGTGCTTCTTAAACAATGATTGGTGTAAATCAGTGGCGTCGTTAGCCCTGGGCTTCCGGGGCTTTAGCCCCGGATGTTTTTCTCCTAGCCCCGGATCTAAAAAATAAAAAAAAATAAAAAAAAATTGTTTACATTTTTTTTTTTTTACTTTTTTTTATGTCAGCATCCCCATTGTCTGTGCTGAATGTTTGTTAGTGTTTGGTATTTTTTGTTGGTTTTTAGTACTTTTAAACATTTTTAGTAAGTAGTTTTCATTTGATCCTATAATTCTTTCATTCACCGATTTGTGGACTTTTTTTTTAGTGTCCTGAAAGGCGCCTTATAAATCAAATGCATTATTATTATTATTATTATCATCCAGGAGGGAAAAGACACTTTGGATAGTAGGGATTGCATCTCTGCCTGTCCTGACCAGGAAACACTTTGCAACTGTGATCTCCTCTGGCAATAGTTGGATATTGTAATGTGTGACGAGGGGTTGCAGCAATTCCACTGAGAGAAACTGGTCTGAGGCTGGATAACATGCCTGTATGCCTCTCATAAGTTGTTATCCAACTCATGAGAACCTGCTCTCAAGCTCTTGCAGCATTCTGTCGACGACTGGATAGAACAGTCTCTGTCTCAGCTGATCTCCTGAGCTGAGGTCTGAGCTTGTGCCACAAGATGACTCAACTACATACTCGTCCATCCTTTTCTGCTTCCTCCTTTGGCTGGTAGTATGTTCCTCAATCCAAAGGCCATTACATATGGCCTTTGTCCTGTCATACATGTCCACTACCATCTCTGAGGTGCGATAACCTTTGAGTGTGTCCTGCACTGTGCTTTTAAATAGTACAGATATTGAAGATGTGCACTTTAACGCAGCAGCACCTGGAGCCATCCATACCCATGTCCAGTGTCCTATAATAAGCTTTAATCGAACCTCGGATAGTCCGGTTGGTTTGGGGTGGTGTGAAAGCTCATTCACTCTTGCAAGTGAACCCTGCTGCGGTTCATTTGAGATGTGAATGCAAAGCGGACCAAAGGCAGGAAAAGACCCAAAAATCTAATATTTTTTTTATGAGAAGACTGAAACATATGTATATAATGAAACACACAATAGTTTTTTTTTTCGATTGCCTAAGCATGATTTTGAAAACGGGGCCCGGTGTTTCAAAACACACAATTAGCACAACCACACACACAATTATCAGAACACCTCAGATCCTTTGCTAAATTAAACACTTGTCAAAACCATACACTAATTTTGTTACCATATGAAACACACGTTACATAATGACTTAATTCTGTTTGAACCAGTTACACACACTGCTGTGCTTAACCTAAAACACATTTAGCAATTCTACTTCTCAGTGATTAGAGTACTGTAAGTGAAGTACGCAGAGAATGTGCAAATATACAATAAATTCACCAAACACTACACAAGACCAATGCTGTAGACTGATGAAAATATAATTTATTTATCTACATATACCCAAATCAATGATGCAGACTGATGAAAAAAATAACATTTTCTCTCCATATACCCAAATCAATGATGCAGACTGATGAAATATAAATGTTCTCTCCATATAACCAAATCAGTCAACATTTCAACATGGAGAATCACAACAATACATGTCCCAGTTTTCATGATACTATGTGCATAACACTGTAAGCTCAGCAAATATCAGACAAACATAAAATACTGTATCCAGTACAGGTTAAAATTACAGTTTACAGGTTAAAATTACAGTTTTTTTGAAAAAGTTTAAACAGAAAATACTAGACATTATCTCTTTGCCTAGCTGGATCTGGCAAGATAATTTTTTGTTGTGATTCTCCATGTTGACATGTTGACTGATTTGGGAAAATGGGAGAAAATGTATATTTTCATCAGTCTGCATCATTGGTTGTCTTGTGTAGTGTTTGGTGAATGTATTGTATATTTTCACGTTCTCTGTGTACAGTACTTCACTCTCCTTCCATTTTGGTTGAAGACAGGTGAACTCACCTGCTGCATTTTTATAGTGCTTAAACCTGATTGAGTATCTACAATTAAGCAATGGTGTGTTTGTGCATCTGATGGCTGTGTTTAACCAATTGGCTCATATGTGTGGTAATTTGACATTCTGTGTCTAATGTAATGCAAGTGTGTTTAGTGTTTTGCAAATCACTGTGTGTATTGTTTTGCAAAAAGTGAGGCTGACATTGTAGGGGTGCAAATATGGGCCTATATTTTGCTCCTTGAGTGTAAGGTTTTGATAATTGTGTAATACTTTTGATTTGAGTGTTTATGCAATTGAAGAAAACTGTAAAGACTAGAGATAAACTGTTTATTTATTTTGTACATAGGCTGTGCATATGTTTGTTTGTTTATTTGCTTATGTGTATGATTCTTAACTGTGTTTTTATTTTGTTATTGGTGTATATGTGTATGTATGTACAGTATATGTATATGTATGTATGTGTGTATATATGTATATTTGTACTCCTGTTGGGGCTTCTTGGACCAGATCAATGTTTTATCTGGCTAAATAAGTAAATAAATAAGAAACTGATGATTTGGTCGTGTTAACTTTGAATTTTCTATGGGGACTGCCCAGATCCCTCTCATGGACCTGGACCTCACTTTGAGAACCTCTAATGATTCTAGTTATTCAGTATTCATCTCTTAATTACTCAAAAATTGCGTATTTCTGTGCTTAAAAAGAAAAAAAAAAAAAAAGGGGGGGGGGGTGACCCCCCCTCCACCCCCCTGGGCTGAAGCCCCCAATGTTTTCTAACCCTAAAAACGCCCCTGGTGTAAATCATGTCGGTGCCCGCGGCTTTACATATTCGGGGTAACATCATACATGTACATAGATCAAAATGTACAATGATAAGTTCGTTTTCGTCAATGTCAGCATGTCTTTTTTCCTGCTCCGGCTTCTCCTGCTGTATAAGTTTACAGACTTATATTATTCAATGAGACTGCCAGCCAGCTTTTGCGCGACGGAGAAATACAATTTCAATTCTGATGAGAGAAGATCATCTCCCGATTCAGATAGAATTTAACACACACGGTTCCAAAGATATTAATGTTTTGCGGCAAATTTTCACCCCACAATGGATTTAGGTGCGTCTTATCTCTCCTCTCTCATGTTGTCTGTGCTTCTCTCCTCTCCGACACCGACACAGAGAGCATTCAGCCAGTGGCCACTCCCCTCAGACCCCCCCCCCATGATTTTTATTTTGTTTTACAATGGGTCATGACAAACCAATTACATAATCCAACATTGTGTAAACAACTAACATATTCCAGGTGACTGTATATTTTTTGAATGAGTCGTTATGACGAAATCAATACATCCATTCATAAAGATTATTGTCCGCCATCTTGGTTTCATTCAAAAAAAAAAACGGTGGAGTCATTCGGAAAAAAAGTTATTCGGTTGTGGGCGGGTTCTGGAGTCACATGGAGTGTGTTATACGAAATAACGACCGGCAACTTCACTGTTTCAGCCAATCAGAATCAAGAAATTTGCATGCCATTGTATAAATATTTTTTATATAATAATATTTGTCTGGCATGATGTTGATTAGTACGGGTCATAATTTCACCGATCACTTTGAAGATCCTCCTCAAATCCAATGGAGGCAAGCATTTTAGCCTTCAAAAACCATGATACATATCCTTTTCCATTATGTTCTACTGAGGGAATGGTTGCAAACTGCAAATCGTATCAAGAGTTATAATGAGTTTCATGGGCCAGTTACACATGTAGATATACAAGACATATGAAACTTGTTTTATACACCATATGGTTTGTAACCATTTCCTCAGTAGAACATATGAAGACACATCTGATTATACTGTGAGTTTCCTATTAATAAAAATGCATGGGCATTAATAGAGGCCTTTCACAGAATGTTTAGAATGCCCATTTTCCTCCATGTTGGAAGAAACAACGGTTGCTATGTGAATATATGAGAAATATATCAACAAAAATGTAACATTTTAATATTACTAGATCTTGTAAGCGAGACGCAGAGAAAGTGGTTACCAATGGTTACAGGCAGACATGTTGGAAGAAAGAGAACTACACAAACATTCTGAGAGAGTATGCAAGTATGCAAACGTTCTGTGCAAGGCCTCTTACTTGACAAAGCCATTTCCACTCTACTCCAACTTCCTTCCTGAAGAGATTACATTTAGGAGATCCATGGCTTTCGATGTGCAAGAAAAACAAGGCTGCTGTATGAAGCTCTATGACCCAAGAGCATTGATTGTTTCTTGCAGGAAGCCCTTCAGGTCATGCTATGGGTGCTGCTGGGGTGTGGTATGTGATGGTAACGGCTCTACTCTCTCTGGCAATGGAAAAACAGTGCCCACCACTCCTATACAGGTGGGTATAACAATACAACCAAATATGCCATAACCTTTGTCACTGTTATTCTGTGTGGATCCACATTACATTTTTGCAACCTGAACTTGCAGGCCATTGGTCAGGATTATACAGGTTATACATTCCTCCCAGGTTCCTGCAGATAGGGCTGTGGATGCTGGTGGGTGTGGGGTTGCTGCTGGTGTGCATGTCCAGAGTCTACATGGCGGCTCACTTCCCTCATCAGGTCATTGCTGGAGTCATCACAGGTCAGTCTGCCAGGGACCAATGGATTGATAAGTGAGTTTATTTGATGATGATGATGATGATGAAGATGAAGATGAAGATGAAGATGAAGATGAAGATGAAGATGATGATGATGATTATGATGAGTACTGTAAGTTCCCGGTTCAATTCCGGCTCCACCCAGCGGCGTGTAGAAGTATCCTTGAGCAAGACACTTAACTCCTAACCGCTCCCAACGAGCAGGTTGGCACCTTGCAGGGTTGCCTCCACTGTCAGTGTGAGTGAATGGGTTGAACGTGAGGCATGAGTTGTAAAGCACTTTGGATAAAAGCACTATATAAATCATCTTGTGTGTCCCTGACAGGTGTTATAGCGGCTGAGATCCTCTCGGGTGTGAGGTGGATCTACAGCGCCAGCATGAAGAAGTACTTCTACACCACGCTCTTCCTGACCTCCTTCGCCGTGGGCTTCTACCTGCTGCTCAAGGCCGTGGGCGTGGACCTGCTGTGGACCCTGGAGAAAGCCCAGAAGTGGTGCGAGCGGGCAGAGTGGGTCCACCTGGACAGCACTCCCTTCGCCAGCCTCCTGCGAAACATGGGCACCCTGTTTGGCCTGGGCCTGGGCCTGCACTCGCCCCTCTACACCGAGACCAAGAGTAGCGGAGACGCTGCCTTCCGGACAGGATGTGTAATTATCTCCTTGTTGCTCCTGCAGCTGCTGGACAGCTTGATATTTTCTTCCGCTAACGAGATGTCGTTCTATGGGTTGTCCTTCAGCAAGAGCGCGGTGGCACTTTTAATACCGACCACGCTGGTGCCTGGAACTCTCTGCCGGATCTTCCCGGGAAAGAGAGGCGAGAAGAACTTGTGATTTAAGAGCAGAACTGTCTCAATTATTAATTGATGTGGGAGTGCAAGATGGGTGGGATTTACACGTTCTTACACTTTCTGGGACAATCTTAAAGCATTCCGGAATAGCTGGTAAATCAACCCTGGTCTGTACAATGAGACAACGAGAGGAGCTGAATCGCTTACAGCACAACCTTTTCTCCTCACCCGGAGTACTACCTATCCTTCCAGATCATTGCGGTGTGATTCACCTAGTTTTGTAGATATCTGTCATAGTGATCTGCCATCACTCCAATACAATGGAGCTGAATGGCACTTGGTTTGAATGCCATTAATTTCATGCAGGAACTATTTTGTACCAAAGTACAACCCAATTCATTATTATGTGAGTTTTTCAAATGTATTTCTTTGGTATTTTGAGCCACAAACCGAGTGCCATTGTATTGGAGCATCGGCAGACATCTCCACTGTCCAAAACTAAGCGAATCACACCGAAACTATCTGGATGGACAGATAGCACTGATGAGGGGGGACATGTGTTTTCTTTTTCATTTTGGGTGAACTGCCCCTTTAAAACACCCATATTCTCTCCTGATGTGAAAACCTCTCTCATATCAGTGATCTGGGAGTGATTTGCACATTGTGTCGTAGTGGCTACGTCAATGATGACACAAGGGCAAAGGCTGCCAAACTCTGTACCTTGAATAGTTTACAGTACACTGTAGTGTAATGCAAAGCACTGATTGCCCCCAATTTTTTTTTTATGAATTATTACTATTCAGACATTAGTGAAATGCAGTCTGCCTGATGTTAACACCCCTTTTTCTATTGTGCAAAACCTTGTGACTTCAAGATGTAAAATCTACTGGAAGATTCTACTGGAATATGATGTGATGAAGGTAGACCATGTTTTACCTTTGAATAAAAAGTTAAATAAAAATAATTAAGTTAGTTTTTATTTTATTTTTATTTTGTGTCACTATCAGATGTTTTTTGGACTTACATTGAATGACACATTTTCAATATATTGAAGAAATATATATACACAATATATACATATATTACAGAATGCTAACTATAGCATCACCATGTCATCTCAAACTCCTGTAAACAGCCTCCAAATGGGCAACAGTTCCCACTAATCCACTTTGCTTTCTGAGAATTGTCTGGAAACAATACTGATTAATTTTCAGTAGCCGGAACAACCATTAAATATTAACCAGCATGTTCTCTGCAGGTCCCACATAGTGACACACAGTCAGTCTTTCACCATCTGCATGCTTTCAAAAGGTCAAGGGGCAGCCAGAGCCTGATGTTGACAGCACATGTGTTTGGAGATTGATGCAGCTGTAAGAGCCTAAAACCAAAATCAATGGTCTTATTTGCAGGCAGCGTTTTCTTTTAGATAAACACAATCACTTATTCAGATGCAGACTCTGAAGTGAAGTGTTTCGCCACTTTAAACCAACACCTGGACCCAACAAATCACAACCCCAACACCAAATCAGTGTCAACCTACATGAGGACATGAGGATTGTGCACCAGACATGCAACGTCCTTCCATCTCTTGATAACATAATGACCATTGCCTCGTGATATTTCCCACTAGCAAATCCTCAGTCTAATTTTTCCCGCTATCTTATTTCCCAGGAGCCCACGCTACAATTCTCTTCCTCTGCTTATCACATGGAGACCCCCGTCCGTCAAGTGATGTCTCTTCACATCCTGACACCTGACTGACTGCACCACAAACTGACAGTATTCCCTTTCATTGTCTGGAGTCAAGAACATGCCTTGTTATCCACATAAATGCAGCTAGCTAGCTGTCAGCTCCCATTATTTTGATAATGAAAGCTAGGAAGCTGCTTACCTAGACAACCCACTTACTATGTATAGGTTTCTAAGCAATGGAGTGTAGGTCCATTACATTAAACCAACAAGCAAGATGTTATAAAAAAGAAGAATATCTGAATACTATCGTTTATGCAATGGATTACAGTTAACCAGATTTATTTGAATAATTTACATTTTAAACATTTAAAACCAGCTAACATGCAACAGCCTGTATCCGGGCCCTCTTTGGGACGATGTGCCCACTGGCGCGACACGGCACTTTGCGAACGTCTAGCGGCTCGGGTCTGCATTTTATATAAAACATATAATATATAGAATTAAAGCCCTATTTGTTGCCGTTCGAATGCCACCTCACCGACCAAATCCGTTCAGCGGTTCGAGTTACATGCCGATATGTCAGGTGTGCGACTTTGTACATGCAAGTGTCAGATTACCACTCCGGACTCCCGAGGCTCTATAACTGTCAATCATTCGCTGATTGCAAAGATTATTGGACAGGGTTGTAGCCAATGAGCGTAACTTTCCATGTGGGGTTGTGCAAATCAGGGATCTAGGTGATAATTGACAAGCGAAAACAGGAAGTGAAAAACACACAGAATGCATTGCCATCAATGAGAACATTGGAATACTGGAGAACTTTTCTTTTGTACACAGTTTACCAAAATCGCTCTTAATTTATGATTTATGAATTTATTAGGATCTCATATAGCTACTTTTCCTGGGGTCCACACATAACATATAAATGATAACAGATAAGACATTTACAGACAGCAACCAATCGCCCATTTCTGAACGGAATTTTATTAAATTTGGACCTGTACTACATAAGACTTCAGGCTATGGACCCAGTGTTTTCCAGCTTATACAACTTTTTTTGGATATTGCAACTACTACAGAAAAAAAAAACTAAGTACAAGTACAACTCAAGTTCAGCCCTATGTTACTCTATTTCATTAGCACTAAAAGTTCAGAATGTTATCTTTCAAAAGAGACAGGCTTATGCATGTGCTATAAGTATAAAGATAAGCTTTGCAAAAAAAGTATGCAGTCCTCAAGTTCAAGTAAAATAAATGGCAGCTTTTCTGGGCGCATGTTATATGGTTTTAACATTTACATTTAGCAATTGACAAATGCAACAGTAGCCCACTGGAGCAGTACAGACAGCGAAAGTGTAAAGACTGAGTTTTGTGTACTGTACAAAAGCCAGAAAAAGGGCCCCTTTTTTGTTTGTTTTGACGACATCTACTGGTGATAAGCTATATCTGTTAATACTGTTGTGTTTTTTCACTGTGTTGACTTGCTTCCCATCTTCTAAATTCAGTACTGAATTATGGAATCATAGGATTTCATTCCAGTAGGATTTTATTATCTATTGGATATTAAATTTGTACCATGATAATCCTATTAGACTTTGAACGTTTTAGAGAAAACTCTGTTTAGTACAACATATTGTTATCCTGTTACAGTAGATCATCGTCCTTCAGTTTGTGTCACTTCAGTATACTGCAATCCAAAACAACATTGTAATCAAACAACACAATATATGTTTATCATTAACCATAGCCATGAGCTTAGGGCATTGTGACATTATTATGACATCATGCTGTACTTCGAACACAATGTGGGTGTTCAATTGATTGATTGATTGATTGATTGAAAACTTTATTAACAGATTGCAGAATGGGTACAATACAGTACGGCTCAATACACACAATTGTTAAGGGGATGCAGACCAGAGAAAGACTTTCGTCTTGTTTACATCAGGGTCCCCCATTTTCAATTCATGACATTAATGACATACGCAACATACAGATATATACATGACATACAGGTATACAGTACTGTTACATTTGTGACATACAAGATATGCAAATATACAGTAGTTATCCTAACAGAAAATCCTAACCGAAAATATATACATACGAGGGGGAGGAAACTGTACATTAGGAGGGGGTGGGTGCCGGGTGGGAGGTGGGGGTTTGTACATTTACGGGGGCCATACAGATATATATCATGACATTTATGACATTGATTGATTGATTGAAAACTTTATTAACAGATTGCAGAATGGGTACAGTACAGTACAGCTCAATACATACAATTGTTAAGGGGATGCAGACCAGAGAAAGACTTTCGTCTTGTTTACATCAGGGTCCCCCATTTTCAATTCATCGTAACATATATGACATACAGATAGACAGTACATACATTTATGACATACCAGATTTACAAATACAGTACTGTTTGTGATACGAAAAGAGTCCAGAAAAGAAGTATATACATTTGACGTAAAAACTGTACATTGGATGAGGTTGGGTAGGTGGGGGGGGGGGGGGGGGGGGGGTTGGGTAGGAGGGGTGGGTGGGGGACACTGTACAACTGTACAAGCAACACTGTACATTGGAATATTGACAAGACCATACTTGGTCATTTTTACTGTACATTGGAGGGGGTTGTGTTAGGACATTTACAGGGGCCAGTTTCGAATTGCAGTCTCCCGTAGGTGTTTTTTGAGTGTTTTTGAAAGTGGGTAGTGATTCACATTCCTTTACAGCTTTGGGTAGTGCGTTCCACATTGATGTGGCATAATTGCGAAACGTGTTTAGTCCCTTGTTTGAGCCGAATCTGGGTTTAACATGATTTGTGGAGCTCCCTCTGGTGTTGTGATCGTGGTATTCACTGACCTTTGGGAAGTATTTTGACATGTACATGGGTACCTTGGTCATGTAGTGTATCTTGTAGACCAGGCCCATTGCAAGTTGCTGTACTCTGTCGTCTACTCTAAGCCATCCTAGGTTGTCAAAGTGGGCAGGGGTGAGGTGGGTTCTAGGAGTAAGGTCAAGCAGTAGTCTGACCAGTTTGTTTTGAGATGTTTGTAATTTTGTTTTTAGCGCCTTTGAGGTGCTTTGGTACCATGAGGTGCAAGCATAGTCATAGTACCCTTGAATGAGTGCTCCTGCCAGAGTCTTCAGGGTATTCTTGTTTACCAGTGAGGAGATCCGGTACAAGAATCGAGTTCGTTGGTTGATTTTTTTTATTACATTGGACATGAATGAATGAATGAAAACTTTATTTAACAGATTGCAGAATGGGTACAATACAGTACGGCTCAATACATACAATTGTTAAGGGGATGCAGACCTGAGAAAGACGTTTGTCTTGTTTCCATCAGGGTCCCCCATTTTCAATTCATATAGACATATATGACATACATGACATACAGATAGTCAGTACTGCTACATCTATACATTTATGACATACCAGATTTGCAAATACAGTACTGTTTGTGATACAGAAGGAGTCAAGAAAAGGGAGTATATACATTTGACGTAGAAACTGTACATTGGAGGTTGGGTGGGGGGGGTTGGGTACATTGGGATATTGACAACCATACTGGGTAATTTACATTGGAGGTGGTTGGGGGGGGGGGGGGGGCGGGGAGCACACTGTATAAACAAGTAACACTGTACATTGAGGGGGGGGGGGGAGGAGACACTGTACAAACAAACACAATTGTACATTGAACTATTGACAAAACCATACTAGGTAAATGACTGTACATTGGAGGGGGTTGGAATGGTTGGGTTAGGATATTTACAGGGGCCAGTGTTGAATTGCAGTCTCCCGTAGGTGTCCCTTGAGAGAGGTTTTGAAAGTGGGTAGTGATCCACATTCCTTTACAGCTTTGGGTAGGGCGTTCCACATTGATGTGGCATAATTGCGAAACGTGTTTAGTCCCTTATTTGAGCCGAATCTGGGTTTGACATGATTTGTGGAGCTCCCTCTGGTGTTGTGATCGTGGTATTCACTGACCTTTGGGAAGTATTTTGACATGTACATGGGTACCTTGGTCGTGTAGTGTATCTTGTAGACCAGGCCCATTGCAAGTTGTTGTACTCTGTCGTCTACTCTAAGCCATCCTAGGTTGTCGAAGTGGGCAGGGGTGAGGTGGGTTCTAGGAGTAAGGTCAAGCAGTAGTCTGACCAGTTTGTTTTGAGATGTTTGTAATTTTGTTTTTAGCGCCTTTGAGGTGCTTTGGTACCATGAGGTGCAAGCATAGTCGTAGTCGGACAATACATGACATACACAGTACTGTTACATTTGTGACATACAAGATATGCAAATATACAGTACTGTTAAACAGAGATCCTAACAGATAATATATGCATGCAACTTCCGAAGTTTTACACTAAGATAGTGGTCTGTATCCGCTTCCATTCATTTGTGCTAAGCTAGGCTAGCCTGCAGCCGGATAGCTTCCTACTGATAGCACTTGATTGATTGATCGAAAACTTTATTAACAGATTGCAGAATGGGTACAATAGAGTACGGCTCAATACAAACAACTGCTACGAGGATGCAGACCAGAAAAATACTTTCGTCTTGTTTACATCAGGGTCCTCCATTTTCAATTCATCAGGACATTTATGACATACAAGACATACAAATATACAGTACTGTGTAAGAAAAAAAAATCATATTTTGGAAGTTTATTAGAAGGATAAACCCCTTGAGATATGCTATCTCGTTTTCGAGGGGGTCCTTAACATAGGATACAAAACATACAATACAATACATAACAAAACAAAACACAGGACAACAAATACACTTATACACTGACAGACGCTCTCCCAAGCTCACCCCCACAATCCATAAGAAAAATATATACATCCAAAGGGGAAGAAACTGTACATTGGAGGGGATTGGGTGGGGGTTTGGACATTTACCGGGGCCAGTTTCTAATTGCAGCCACCCGTAGGTGCTCTTTGAGAGCGGTTTTGAAGGAGGGTAGGGATTCACATTATTTTACGGCTGTGGGTAGGGTGTTCCACATTATTGTGGCATAATTGCGAAGCGTGTTTAGTCCCTGACTCTGGAGAAGACGGTAAGCACATTTCCCATGATGTTGGTGTGTTCCTTCAGTACAGGGGCCAGATATCATTTACTAAAAGGCCTTAATAAGTATTACAGAGCTATTTTTTTTTCATTAAAAAAAAATATAAATCTTCTTCACAAGGGAGCATGCCCCAGGACCCCCTTCATTATGTTTATCCCTGAGAAACAAGGGGAGACCTATAGCACTTTTTTGCCCAGGGGCGCCCCCCAGTGGTATTTACCATGCACCCTACAGTACATCTACCCGGCTACACCCACTCCTGGTCACGCATAATATGCATATATTATAACCGTGAGGCGTGGCAGTGCCTCACCCTTCACTCGTTCTTTCATTCAAAGTGTTCGCTCATATGCTCACTGCAGTTTTTAAGACAGATATTTAGTATAGTGTTCCTGTCTTGTCGTAAAGTTTGGTAATGGGATTACCACCCACGAAGCAGCCCTTTTCAGGGCTCCAACGCCCATAACATTGGGCTCAGTGAGGTAATTTCACTCAAGTGTGTTTGATGTGTGCCCGAAAACAAAATTTTATGACAAGGGGGCCATGCTACCAGTGGCGTCGCGTGGGTAAAATAACAGAGGATGCCAATTACATTTTATTTTGTTTTTGTTTTTTTATAATATTCCTTTTTTTATAATATTTTTTTATATATTTAAATCAACTTTCCAGCCCCCTGTCAACTGTCAAATGATGTCAACTGTCAACCTGAATTTTAACATTCAGTATTCAATATGGTCTGATTCAATATTAACATTCAGTATTCAATATTGTCTGATTCAATATTAACATTCAGTATTCAAGTAGAACAGCTAGCTAGCCATTGTGGACACTCACCTTTCCACAGCTAAACCAAGGTTTCTTGTTTGAGAAATGCAGGCTTCAGTCTATGTGTTCTTTAGTCTATTAGTCAGGACTGTCCTTCAGTCCTGTTTCAAGATGCACAATGAGATCGTCTGAGAGAATTGTTGAATTTGAATAGATACAAATGTCCTAGAATGGTCTATTATGACATCATACTGTGACATCACAAATGTTCTAGAATGTTGTATTATGACATCACACCGTGACATCACAAATGTTCTAGAATGTTCTATTATGGCATCATACTGTGACATCACAACGGAACATGTTTGAGGTCCATTTGAATAATATAAGTTAAATAATATGTATGGTAAGGCTTTGTGTCCACCGGGGAGGTTTTTTTTCAAGGCGGACCGCTTTGAAAAGCAAAAATATGCATGCCCAGAGCGTTTCCAGAGCATCTTGCGACTCCCGTGGCTCCGCCACTTGCTCGATGTTGATTGGTCGGTCGAAAAAAGTTACCTTGATGAGCGCCGCTCCTCTCCAAAAGTTGAACTAGTTTCAACTTTAGGCGCTGGGAGCGCTCCGCCCAAAAACGCTAGCCGCAGAGAGCGCTAAAACGCGAGGCGCGGCGCTGGGGAAAGGAGCGTGCCTGTCGCGTCTGTAGCATAGAAATGAATGACAGAAAGGAGCTGACAACTCAGAAAACGTCGCCGGTCGACACAGACCCTTACCATACATATTATTTATATTATTCAAATGGGACTGAAACATGTTCTGTTGTGATGTCACGGTGTGATGTCATAATAGGACATTCTAGAACATTTGTGATGTCACAGTATGATGTCATAATAGAACATTCTAGAACATGATTGAACATTTGTGATGTCACAGTATGATGTCATAATAGGTGGTTGCTAGGGTGTTATATGTGGTTGCTAGGGTGTTTCTAGGCGGTTGCTAGGGTGTTATAGGTGGTTGCTAGGATGTTATAGCTGGTTGCTAGGGTGTTTCTAGGTAGTTGCTAGGGTGTTATAGGTGGTTGCTAGGGTGTTATAGGTGGTTGCTAGGGTGTTTCTAGGTGGTTGCTAGGGTGTTATAGGTGGTTGCTAGGGTGTTATAGCTGGTTGCTAGGGTGTTTCTAGGTAGTTGCTAGGGTGTTATAGGTGGTTGCTAGGGTGTTTATAGGTGGTTGCTAGGGTGTTATAGCTGGTTGCTAGGGTGTTTTTAGGTGGTTGCTAGGGTGTTATAGGTGGTTGCTAGGGTGTTATAGGTGGTTGCTAGGGTGTCTAATGTAAGTGGTATAGTCAAAGGGTTAACCCATTGTATAGAGGTCATGGCTAACATCCACCAATGAATGTAGAAGTCAGTACTGAGTTGATTGACACCTCCCTTAATAAGTGTCATGCACATGCACATGCAGGTGTCAATCAACTCAGTACACCTGCAAGCCTTAATTGATTCAAATCCTGTGGTCAACATAGACCAATGAAAGAGGATATCCCTACTGAGTACAATGGCACAACCCGCAAGTCTCTACGACAAACGGTTCAAAAGATACACAAAAGGGGAGGAGCCGAACCATGGGGGCGTGGTCAACATAGACCAATGAAAGAGGATATCCCTACTGAGTACAATGGCACAACCCGCAAGTTGGCTCTGGCTAATGCTGAAACCCTAATTCATGCTTTTGTCTCATCACGTCTAGACTACTGTAATGCACTTTTTTCAGGCCTACTGTTACGTACCCCAGTGGGGAGACGCAACACAAGGCCACAGACAGGGTAGGTGAGGGTGCAGTGACACAAAACGCAAGAGACAATTTGCAAAATAATAATATTTATTTCACAAAATTCAAATCAGCAACACAGAGAGCAAGGAGGACTTACCAGTGAGCACCAAATGAAATATCAAAAAGAAATAAAAGCCCACCCCCCCTTACAGGCGCGGACGCCCCAAAGTACAGGTGGTGGTGCTCACTTCTAAAGCTGGTGTCTTGAACAGTAGGTCACCTACGTGATGCAAAATGTAGACCCAGGGTATCTTCCTGTCCTCAATGTCCCTGTGTGCAAAACAAAAGATTAATAAACAAGAAAAACAATCACCATAGGCTGTGTGACGAGGAATAAATATACACAAGTTAGGAACAAAACAGAAATGTACAAATACCAAACTAATGCCAAACAGGCCACAGCTCTACAGAACACAAACAGCACAAAACTATACTAAAGTCCTAAACTAACTGACAGCACAAAGTGCCAGAGCCTTCACCAGCTCTATACCAAAGACACACAAAGATGAGCTCCAGTAGCTCACCATGTACCTCGACGCGAAAGCGTCGGGGAATACCGTGCTGCGTCACGGATCTGGTTGACTCCGAGTTCGATTCCCGGACCCGCCGTCATTTGCCGAATGTCTTCCCCTGTTCTCCCTCCCGTTTCACCCTGCATCTGTCTGTCATGCTTGACCAGAAAAGCGATAAACGCTAAAAAATGAAAAAAAAAAAAAAAAGATGAGCTCCCACACAGACACAGACCAAGTATAATTACCACCACACACAGACCAAACGAACCAGGGAGCTCACTAACACTGCACACAAATGGGTATATGAAGGAGTGTGGAGCCTGATTGCCTGACGAGCCTCAGCTGCTGCTGCTGTTGTTGCTGGAACTGGGACACCTGAGAGTGGGGATATGTAGACACAAGAGGGAGACAAAACAACAACAAACAAAACATGCCTATATATACAACAGATAACATACATTACTCCCTCTATATACATACATAAGGACACCGTCCGTAACACCTACCTAAGTCAAGCATCAAAAATCTTCAACTCGTGCAAAATGCGGCTGCACGGATACTAACTAAAACTAGAAAATTTGATCACATCACACCAGTTATATACTCGTACTGGCATCGCGTCCCGCTCTTCGCCATATTGAGATATACCTTATCTCCTGTACCTACTGTACTACATGAACGAAAACAAAACACCCTTGCACTTGACCAGGCCCCGTCCCAGTGACCTTCCTATAAGTCACCAGGCGTGGTCACACTCGCCCTTCCTCTTTTTCGTTTTCCTCGTCTTTGGCAGCAGTTCGAGGGACGACGTGCGATGTGTAGCTATCGAGCTAACTCGCACCCAGGTAGGCTCTGTGCCATCAGGCATTAACGCTGGTGTTAGTAATGCTGCTTGTTGTTCTGTTAGACAACCGAGTTGTGTATCGGCGCAAGGGGCAGGATGTCTGGGTGAACGTCCCTCTGAGTTGGACGTTTTCCAGGCTATCCTGGAGCGCGCTGCTAATACTAATGCTATAATGCTGGGTCACTGTTCTAATGTTCCCCGCTGTGGGATGTCACCGCTTTTCCCTCCTCTTAACCGATTCATTGATGAAGGTCAGTCGGTAGCTAATGTGGGGGGTTTTGCTGAGACTTATTTACCCTTTTTACGGGTAAATGGGTTGACAACAGGGCGCAGGGCAGGTGTGCTGTGGCTAGAGAGCCAGGTAGCATCGATCCTGTGCCCCGGCGGGGTTGAACGGTGTCCCACCCGGAAGCCGACGCTTGAGAGCAGGTCGGCCCGGCAGGTGGCAGTATGGACTGATGAGAGTTATACTGCCATAGGATGGTATTTAGCTGCGGCCAGTGTTGTGGCTCAGCTGATTGTTTTTCTGTCCACATTAGCGTCGGGTAGTGGGGCTTCAGGGCTACGCTGAAAATATCTTGTGTATTTTTGGGGTTATAGAAATCTTGAATCAGTCGCAAGCTATAACTGCAGGGAGGATCAGGATGCTATCAACACTTGTTAATAGGCATCTCTGGTTGGAGCATTCTTCCCTTGGGGAGGAAGAAAAGTTTCTTTTCCTTAAGACTCCTCTTTCCGCGGAAGGACTTTTTTGTCGTTCTGTGGGAACGCGGTCTGTATTTGGCCTGGGTCCCACACCGCCTCACGCTATGCAGCCGGAGGTGAGAGCACGGCCTCGTCAGCGACTATGGCGAGGCCCTTGACCGGCGGCCATGTTTCCCCCGCCAGAGGTACCCTGGGCGTTAAGTCAACAGGTGTCTACAAGGCCGACAGCCTTGGCGGCCGAGGGATCGGCTACATTGGATGAGCACGGCCTAAGAAACCGTCGCCGTCCTGCCGTGTGCAGCCCGCTCTCCAATCACTCCCTCCCCCAACACCAGCGGAAAAGGGGCTCTGATTTGTTTCCTTTGGCTGCGGGCCGCGGGCCTTCAATGAAGCGCATGCGGCTCCACGTTTAGCTTCTCATGGGGACAGGGGCTGACACCCAGTTGATGGCTGAGCCTGGGTCTGTCCATGAGAATGTTGTGCTGTCAAGTGGCTCCCACACCATAAGCTGTGTTTGGTTGAGCCTGGTGTTACGTCTGTCAACTACAAGTGTTGTCAGCAGGGGGGCTCGAGACCTTTTTTGAGGCAAACAGTGCGGGCTTCCCCGACCTCGCCTTCACCAGGCCGGGTATCACGTTGGTGCCTCCCACTCCTGAAAGATTGGCAGTGGTCTCGCAGGCGCGCGTGATTTGGGTGGTAGTAATATCACTGCAGGGCTACGATGTGTAGGAACCCATGGGGGCCTCACACCTTGCATGTCCAGCTGCAGAACAACTCCTCAGCATGTTCTGAGGGGTGTTCAATGGGGGAGCTTTTGTCACCTAGTATGATGTCAGCTTCCCCCGTATCAAACCGGTCCTTTCTGTCGGGGTCCCCCCTTGGGTGCGATTGCCTCGTGGGTAGTGTCAGGGTCCGATGTCCCGACTCCATGGAACGCTCTGCTCGCACGGGTCCAGGGTTGGCTACGCACAGCGGGTGGGACCGGGCCGCCTATCTACAGTTCCTAGCGGACCTGCGCCAAATGGCGGCGGGTGCGTTTGGGAGTACAGTATCATCACATATGGCTACAGCAGTACCATATGTCGAGGTGGATGGAGAGAACGCTGAGGCGGGGACTTGTATTTACACAACCCCACCCGTTTTCGGGTTTGGTACAGACCCTATTGTCAGGGTCACCAGCAGTGACAGCTCTGGTCAACGAGATCCAATCTCTGTGGGCGAAGCAAGCCATCGTTGTGGCTTTTTCCTCCCGGTATTCTCTGGTGCCCGAGAAATCGGGAGGGGGGGGTGTCAGACCCATGCTGGACCTGTCCCATGGGAAGGTTCAGCATTTTGGACCGTCTCCTACCTGTTGAACACTGTCAGGTGGGGGCCTGGTTCTCCTCCATAGACCTGTAGGATGCGTATTCCTAGGGCTTACCTACGCTTCCTTTGCAGGGTTTAGCGTATGAGTACCAGAGGCTGCCGTTCGGTTTTTCTCTGGCTCCCCGCATCTTCACCAAGTGCGTGGAGGCCGCACTGGGGCCTCTGCGTCGTCAGGGGTTACAAAGTGTATTCTGCCCTGACGACGTTCTGGTCGTTGGCGGTCAAGGTGGATCGTCAGGTCTCATACCAGGCAGGTGGTGGAATTCCTCACCAGCCTGGGGTTTGCTGTAGACTGGAAATAAAGTACTCCTCTTCCCAGTCAACGGGTGGAGTACTATGGGCATCCCTCTCAGAGCATGTTATCGACATGCTCGGGAGGTTCCGTCCTAGGACGGTTACGGCGCTGTCCGTGATACGCCTGCTCAGTATGATGGCATCTTCTCATTCCGTGGTCCCTCTTGGCCTCCTCTTCACCTCATGAGGAGGATACGGAGGTGGTTTTTCCAGTATGGAAATAGACCCGGTGAGAGGCAAGTGGAAGCGGCTAAGGTTCCTGTGTCAGTACTGGGGGACCTCGCCTTCTGGGGAGGGCCTGGGGCCCTCACCAGGAGGGTCCCCATGGGCAGTAGGCTGTCACACGTCACCGTTTTCACCGACGCCTCCCTCACGGGGGACGCGTCGGGCCAACGCAGTAGGGGACAGCTGGCAAGACCATGCTGCCCGGTCTGCGCTACGTTCAATGTGTTGGTATTGAAGGCGGTCCTTCTGGTCCTCAAACGGTGTTTGATCAGGACGGACAATACGACGTCAGCGTCGTATATCGACAGACAGGGAGGAGTACGCTCCCACCGTCTGCACTGGGCGGCCGGGCGGCTGGCTATGGGCGTTCTCCATCTGCGCAGCCTGAGGGCTCTCCACATCCCCGGCAGTGTGATGTTGCGGGGCGGTCCTCACCCTGACGAGTGGTGATTACGTCCGGACATAGTCAGGCAGGTCTGGGACCGATGCCGTGGCCGCCTGGGATTCTTTCCCCCCATACATCTGTTAGGTCAGTTGTTGGGGCAGGTACGTTGAGGAGCGCAGGACCTTGATCCTGATTGCGCCGGACGGGGCGCAGCTGTGTGGTTCCCGGTCCTGATCCAGCTCTTGGTAGCCCCGTCGTGTCCTTGGTCATCGCGGGCCCTCTCTCAAGCGCACAGGTCTCTGTGTCAGTTCCCTGTGCTGGGCCAGCCGCTGATGGTTTGGCTGGTGAGAGGGTGAGTCTGGAGAGGATGGATCCTTCTGTGGTTGACACCATCCGGAACGCGCATGCTCCCTCCACTATCGCAGTTTACGCGGGTAGGTGGCGTATTTTCCAAGAGTGGTGTAAGGTGGGGGGCTGGGAGTGTCCTGCCCCCTGGACGCTGTCCTTACCTTCCTTCAGTCTATTTTTGATAGACTGTCGGCTTCGACGGTGAGGGTATATGCTGCGGCTATATCTTCTTGTCATGAGGGGTTTGAGGGCATTACGTTGTTCAGCCACCCTCTTGTGAAGCGTTTCCTGCTTGGCGCTCGGCGCCTTAAGCCGGTGAAACGTTCTCTGTCTCCGAGTTGGGACCTTCAATTGGTCCTCGGCCGGTTGTCCGAGGCCCCGTTTGAGCCTCTTGAGCAGGCACCTTGGAACAGCTGTCTTTCAAGACTGCATTCCTGCTGGCCATCACCTCCGCTAAGCGCGTGGGTGAGCTCTGTGCTCTCTCGGTGCGGCCTGAGTGCCTGTCTATTCGTGTCAATAGCGGTGCAACTCTGAGGCCTAATCCAGTCTGCGTGCCAAAAAATATCCGGAGCTCTTTTCGCTCCAGGGATATTGTGGTTCAGGCGTTTCATCCGCCTCCTTACGCTGGTGAGTTAGAGGCGAGCCTTCACCTGTCGTGTCCGGTCCGGGCTTTGGGGGTTTACCTCAGCCGGACTCGGGACCTCAGGGCTACCGATCAGCTCTTTGTCTGTTACGGTGGCTCTCGCGCTGGTAAGGCACTGTCGAAACAGCGCCTGTCCCATTGGTTGTGCGAGGGCATTGCCCTTTGCTACACGTTGGCTGGGCTGGCCCCCCCTGGCCTCTGCCGCCCTGTTAGGTGGGGCCTCGGTGGACGACATCTGTGCTGCGGCCTCATGGTCCTCCCCGGGTCCCTTCGTTAGGTTTTACCTCATGGACATGACTGGGGGTTCTGTCTCCCAGGCGGTTCTGAGGTCTGGAACCTCTCCTGCTTCCCGCCTTTCGGTGGGTTAGCAGGGATGTGTGGGTGTGTGCCACAAGGTGTTGTGTCACACATGGTCCCGCCTGTGCTGTGCGTTTAGGGGTTTCTAGTTCCCCCTTTTTCGCACTTGGGTGGAGTTGACTGCCGCCCCCTCTTCGCTAGGAAGGGGGGGTGATGGGACTCCCCTCCCCCCTGGTGGTAGGGCTTGCGGGTCCTCAGGGGGTACATTTGTCAGGCCTCGCGTCCTCTCTGCCCCATATCTCAATATGGCGAAGAGCGGGATGCGATGCCAGTACGAGTATATAACAATAGGTTATGTATATAACCTAGTTATATGAGTACTGGCTAAGGGTCCCGCTCTTAGCGTGCCCTGAGGTCCCTCGGGGGGGGTTTCTGATGGAAAACTCTTCCAGAGGAAGGGCGAGTGTGACCATGCCTGGTGACTTATAGGGAGGTCACTGGGGCGAGTGGGGCGGGGCCTGGTCAAGTACAAGGGTGTTTTGTTTTCGTTCATGTAGTACAGTAGGTACAGGAGATGAGGTATATCTTAATATGGCGAAGAGCGGGACGCTTAGCCAGTACTCGTATAACTAGGTTATATACATAACCTATCGTTTTGTCCACCCTACACTGGCTTCCTATTCAAGCCCGATCTGACTTTAAAGTGCTACTCCTCACCTACAAAATTTTTAATGGGCTTGCACCGCTCTATCTATCCGATCTCATCTCTCGATACTCGCCCACTCGTGCTCTGCGCTCACAAAATGCAGGGCTTCTATCGATTCCTAGGGTTAAAAAGAAATCCGCCGGCCACAGAGCCTTTGTCTACCACGCTCCCTACCTGTGGAACAAATTACCTGCCGTCGTCAGGGGCGCCTGCTCTGTCGAAGCTTTTAAATCCCTGCTTAAGACCCATCTTTTCTCTCTCTCCTTCAACCTACCCTGATCTCACCTGGTCGCATCTATGCCAAATACAACGCAGTTCGGTTTCCGGGTTCCTCTGATTGGCCACGACGCCCACGTGACCCCGCGCTAGCACGCCCCCTTATCCACGCCTGCCGCTACGCTGCGCCAAGCTCCTCTGTGTGTTGCAGCGCGCGGCAGAGGTCCCTGTGTGTTCTCAACTTCCTCAATTTATACGCATGGAAGTATTGACTACGCCGTAACGAATCATTAAAAAAATATACCGTTAACTGGAATATGTTGTTTCTTTACACATATGTTGGATTATGTAATTGGTTTGTCATGACAAACCAATAAAATCGCTACAGAGCTCTCATATTTGCTATGAGTTGCGACGACTTGACTTTCACTTTCGTATTTCGCTTTCGTCTTGTTTAATCAGCCGCTTCTAAAGTCGCTGTCGAAGCCTGTTTCCGCCTCCGCGTGCTAAAGTTCTGGTAAGTTTAAAGTGCTAAGTGCTGCTAAGTGCTTTATAATATTGTATTTTATAATATTGTCGCGCATCACGCGCAACGCCACTCTGAGTCAAGAGTTCTGTCATTGAAGTGGGTGGTGTTACCAACAGCGTTCACCCTGATGTACAACGCAGTAGCGATTTTATTGGTTTGTCATGACAAACCAATTTCATAATCCAACATATGTGTAAAGAAACAACATATTCCAGTTAACGGTATATTTTTTTAATAATTCGTTACGGCGTAGTCAATACTTCCATGCGTATAAATTGAGGAAGTTGAGAACACACAGGGACCTCTGCCACTCTGCCGCTCGCTGCAACACACAGAGGAGCTTGGCGCAGCGTAGCGGCAGGCGTGGATAAGGGGGCGTGCTAGCGCGGGGTCACGTGGGCGTCGTGGCCAATCAGAGGAACCCGGAAACCGAACTGCGTTGTATTTGGCATAGACGCCACCTGGTCGGGGCCTGACCCTTAGATTAATCGGTCTTGTTTAGTTAGGATGTCTATTTGCTCCCTTGTCTGCTTTTCTGCAGACATAGGAGAACCTTTTAACCTCTGTCTCTGTCTTCACAATTTTCTTATATACTATGATTCTACTGTCACCATGTATGCATATGCTCACTACTTGTATTTATTGCTCCATCTCCGCCCACTACAAACATGGGAACTCTCTGTCTGGGAGTGTTGCATTTATTAAATTTTTTGCATTTATTTAATATTTTTTGGACCTTATGGTGTTCTTGTTTTGTTCTTGACTTATTGTGATGTTTCTTCTTGACTTGTTTAAAGAATAAGTGTACGGCCCATGGGGACATTAACGTGTGTTGTCGGGCCTTACAAATACATTTGATTTGATTTAAGTCTCTACGACAAACGGTTCAAAAGATACAAAAAGGGGGCGCGGCCTAAGGGGCTAATCCCCTGAAGGGGGAAGAGCCGAACCATGGGGGCGTGGTCAACATAGACCAATGAAAGAGGATATCCCTACTGAGTACAATGGCACAACCCGCAAGTCTTCTTCTTCTTCTTCTTCTTCTTCTTCTTCTTCTTCTTCTTCTTCTTCTTCTTCTTCTTCTTCTTCTTCTTCTTCTTCTTCTTCTTCTTCTTCTTCTTCTTCTTCTTCTTCTTCTTCTTCTTCTTCTTCTTCTTCTTCTTCTTCTTCTTCTTCTTTATTTTTTCCGGCAGTGTAAACGCAACATGGCGTATTACTGCCCTCCTCAGTTCTATACTACGCCCACAATTGAGAAAAACTTAAATACGCATAGGCCTACAAAATAATAATAATAATAATAATAATAATAATAATAATAATAATAATAATAATAATAATAATAATAATAATAATAATAATAATAATAATAATAATAATAATAATAATAATAATAATAATAATAATAATAATAATAATAATAATAAATTAAATAACATTATATCCTCTGGTACAACTCTGCCTCGTGCAGAAATGTCAGCACTGCCTCTGTGATCAGCTGAATCAATCAATCAATCAATCAATCAATCAATCAATCAATCAATGAATGAGTGAATGAATGACTGAATGAATGAATGAATGAATGACTGAATGAATGAATGAATGAATGAATGAATGAATGAATGAATGAATGAATGAATGAATGAATGAATGAATGAATGAATGAATGAATGAATGAATGAAAACTTTATTTAACAGATTGCAGAATGGGTACAATACAGTATGGCTCAATACACACAATTGTTAAGTTGATGCAGACCAGAGAAAGACGTTTGTCTTGTTTTTCATCAGGGTCCCCCATTCTCAATTCATAGTGACATTTATGACATACACAACATACATGACATTTATGGCATAGGGACATACATGACATACAGGTATTTAGTACTATTACATTTGTGACATATACGATATTCAAATATACAGTACTGTTACCCATAGATCCTGACAGAGTATATACATATGATGGGGAGGGGACTGTACATTAGGAGGGGATGGGTGGGTGGGAGAGAAATATACATACGGCTGGTTCTCATTATTCAGGCCAAAGAAAGATTTTAGAGAGAAAGAAGAAACTCCCAATTCTGATAACCTTTTATAAAAGATTTAGATTTCCCTTTCTTTCCTATACCTGTCACATTCTAGGAAAACATGCTTGACAGTTTCAGGCTCTCCACATTCACACCGCCCATCTGGATGTTTTCCCACAATGCTTAAGGTACTGTTCAACCCACAATGTCCCAGCCTCAATCTACACATCTTGACCCTATCGCTCCTAGACCCATATCCAGCCACGTTGATTTTGACCCGAGGCTGCAGAGAGAAATAGTGCCTCCCCTTGGTCCCCTTTTCCCACTCAGCCTGCCACTCAGCCTCAACTCCTTTCTTAACACTTTGATCGCCATGGGTTAAATTCATAATTTACCATCCCTCGCCAGCTCTATTTGTCTATGGAGAAGTTCCCCTTCTTTGCAGGGCTATAACTTTTTAAATTCTATTGCTACATTGCCATTATTATGGCCCATTCAATGTCCTATATGTATTTTCATTCACATATTCATACTAAAATATGGTCTAAAGTATAAGTATGTTTTTATCGTTTTCTGCAGCTTTCTTCAGAACGTGATTTATAGCCCTAAATGCATTATATTGATGATGAAATACAGTTTGGTAGCGATCGGCGCGAGATGAAAAATTTCAACTGGACGTACTTCTAGAATGATCTACGTATGATCTGATGATGACCGGATGGGCGGGGGATCGTTTATAATTCCGTGGGCAGCGTTAGATGATTCATCCAGAGTGGGTCATATGTTCATCATAGCAGTTTATATGGAATAGGTTAGAAAATATTGCTGAATCTTACCGTATGTTCCTCGTGCCGTTGGACGATCAGCGTGGAGTAGACCGTTTTCGATTATGGGATGTTGATCCTGATGAACCATTTCCAGGTTGTATAATACTATATACGTCCAAATAACGTTGTTTATTGAGTTAGGGCGAGCGATTGATCATCCAGTGTGTTGAGATGGAGTCCGGCTACCGATCGCGAGTGCCCGGAGCACATATGGATGGGCACTTCCTGTTTGGCGCGCCCCTCCCTCTTGGCCGATCTGCCGATCGGCCACCAGATGGCGCTCTCGAACCGTTAGACAGTTGAGTGGAGCTCACCAGTACATCTCAGGGCTCCAGAAAGGAAATATGATTTCGATGACAGATTTTTGAAATATTGACATCAAAGACGAGTTACGGCGTCTTCGGCAGAATGAGCATGGCTCCGAATGACGTGAAAACTCGTCCGCGGCGATCATAGTGTTAATCTTCTCTCTGAGTTCTTGTTTAGTTAGGATGTCTATTTGCTCCCTTGTCTGCTTTTCTGCAGACATAGGAGAACCTTTTAACCTCTGTCTCTGTCTTCACAATTTTCTTATACTATGATTCTACTGTCACCATGTATGCATATGCTCACTACTTGTATTTATTGCTCCATCTTCGCCCACTACAAACATGGGAACTCTCTGTCTGGGAGTGTTGCATTTATAAAAAAAATTGCATTTATTTAATATTTTTTGGACCTTATGGTGTTCTTGTTTTGTTCTTGACTTATTGTGATGTTTCTTCTTGACTTGTTTAAAGAATAAGTGTACGGCCCATGGGGACATTAACGTGTGTTGTCGGGCCTTACAAATACATTTGATTTGATTTAAGTCTCTACGACAAACGGTTCAAAAGATACAAAAAGGGGCGCGGCCTATGGGGCTAATCCCCTGAAGGGGGAAGAGCCGAACCATGGGGGCGTGGTCAACATAGACCAATGAAAGAGGATATCCCTACTGATTATGATGTCATAATAGAGCATTGTAGAACATTTGTGTATCTATTCAACAATTCTCTCAGAAGATCTCATTGTGCATCTTGAAACAGGACTGATCAGTCCTGTTCAGACAGATAGACTAACACAGACTGAAGCCTGCATTTCTCAAACAAGAAGCCTTGGTTTAGCTGTGGAAAGGTGAGTGTCCACAACGGCTAGCTAGCTGTTCTACTTGAATACTGAATGTTAATATTGAATCAGACACTATTGAATACTGAATGTTAATATTGAATCAGACAATATTGAATACTGAATGAAAAAAGACTAATTTAATCATGAATAATAATGAATAATGAATCACTTTATTTGAGGATATAAAAAAAATATAAAAAATTATAAAAATCTCTTTTTTAATTTTAATTTTAATTTACATTATTTTAATTAAAAACGAAGGTTCGAACGTCCATTTAATCCGATTAATCACTTTATTCAAATTGAGGATTTAGTTTGAGGATATAAAAAAAAAAAAAAAGTATAATAATTATCCCCCCCCCCCCCCCCCATTAACACTTTGAATGCCGACGACGTGTATTGTCATCTTATCATGCCCCCCGTTGAGTGCCGATGACAAGTATTGTCGTTTGATTTTTTTATTAGCGATCTGAATTCATATTTCATCAACCGAGTCTCCCGTTGGTACAGCAGACCCTATAGGACAGGGGTAGGCAACCCTAGGCACGTGTGCCTGCATAGGCACGCGGAGGCATTTTCATAGGCACAGGGGGCAGCATTAAAAAAAATATTAAAAATATTATATATATATATATATATATATATATATATATATATATATATATATATATTTTTTTTTCTTTTGCTTTGAAATATTATAGTGAAATATTTTGCACTGTTGTCGCATTTATCTTGTTAAAATCCTCCCACAGGTTCTTTTTACTACCACATATTTAATTGAGACCCTTTATTTGTTTATTATTTCAATTTAGCTGGAAATACATTGCTACATCATTCAGTAACATTTGCAGAGCCTTTTTTTTTTTTTTTTTTTTTTACTTTGACCAGTCAGCTGGTTCTTTTTAGCGTTTATCGCTTTTTCATCGCACTCATACTTGGTCAAGTTCGACCGACAAGCAGGCTGAAAGGGTTCAGATGGGGGGGAAAGACACTCTGGGAAAGGCACGGCTGCCGTCCGGGATTCGAACGCGCTCAGCCCCAGATCCGCGCGAGCGCGGTTGTCCACGGCGCTGAAATAGCACTCGCGGTACGTGGTGAGCTACTGGAGCTCCCCCATTTGCAGAGCCTTATAACAAAAACATTACGGTCACCATTGTGACCAGTGGGATTAATCAACAAATTGTATTATTTATTTTTCTATTTCATTGAACATTGCACATGTTAAAAGCCATTTTTTTTTACTCAAAATGTGAGTATTACCAAGTCAACTTGTGTTCTTAAAACAATGACAATAAACATAGTTTTATTAGGTTGAAATAATGTGGTTGTGTACTTATTTTTCTGTTAACTTATTATGGATTGAAAACTGAAAACCTTAATGCACAGTAACTGAACTAAATATTTTTAAGTTCTGATAACTTATTATTATTTATTTTTTTACAGTGTAGTCTTGCGATCAATCAAAACTTATTTACACAATTTACCTCACATTCACCCTCCATTCACATCCTGGTGTTCTCCTGGTGTTCTCCATTAGGCCTGTAGGTGGAGCTATGACAGCACACGTACAGTACACACACCGATGGTGTGTGATGTGTCCAAAAATGAATGGGCAAATGTGAGTGAAATGGTCGCACTGTATGCAGCTGTTTGTCTGCATTGCATCCCCCCCCCCCAACTCATATTTAGGGTTGATACAACCATCATAATAATATTGTTAATAATAACAATAACAATAATGATGTAATAATGTAAAAATTATCATTAAAAATACCTGATTATGAGAAAAAAAATGTACGATGCATGGAATATTGTTGAGGCACACTAGTTACAACTATATTTCAAACAGGCACTCCATGTCAAAAAGGTTGCTGACCCCTGCTCTAGGAGCTCAGATGGGAAAAAACCGCCCCTTATCGTCTATCCCTGTGTAACTGCAGGTCAGTCGATTATACTGGGAGATCCCTGTGGGGGTGGCCAACTGGCTCCACTGTGCTGGCGAGCCGTCTGATGATGAAGGATCTGATCGCGAGTTGGAAAGCAGCGTGGAATATATATTTACAGCAGCCAATAATCAATCAATAAACACGATTGATATTTGGAATGGCGATCAGGAATTGGAATAATCTTTTTGGAGAACATCTGATCTAAGGTAAGGAGTCTATGTTACCAGTCTTGGGGTAATCAGAGCTGTATGTATGAGTGTGTGTATGTGTGTGTGTGTGTGTGTGTGTGATCTTGAGGAAATGGATAATAGATTTTTCAGCCCGCCTCTATAGCGTGCATAAGTACACATATACTATCGATAATCTAGCGTTTATTTGAAAACGATTCATAAATAGGCCGACAAATGACAACGTGTCTAGTGTATTCGAGAATATTCCAATAAATGCCGTTTATGGGGGAATCTTTCAATTTTCCGAAGATTTTCGAGAGAACGATAGCTTTTCGAAATGCTATAAAAAGGATATGAACCGATTAAAAAACAATCCGTTTCGACAATGTTGACTGCAAACAAGTCATTGATAAGCGACGGGCAGATTAGACACATAGCCATAATTTAAAACATAGATTATGCGTTTTTAACGCTAACATTGAAGTGGATGATGGCATTCAACGGGGTAAAAAGGTAAACAAGGCCGGCACTGATAGTGTTAAAAACGAAGGTTCAAACGTCCGTTCGAAAAACCCTGACAGAGTTTGAATCCCATCGGGGACAGCCTCGAATGGACGTTCGAACCTTCGTTTTTAATTAAAAAATAATGATTATTATTATTTTCTATTATTATAATTTTTTTTTATATCCTCAAACTAAATCCCCAATTTGAATAAAGTGATTAAGCTGATTAAACGGACGTTCGAACCTTCGTTTTTAATTAAGCCAAATAATATTGTGACAAAATAAAAATGCACATTTCAAGTGTAAACATACAGCTAGCTACTATTCCATGGGCTAGATTTATTTTCACAACCTGTTTTGTTAATGCGCCCCGGAACCGGAAGTAGTCCAGCGAGGTGTCGTTTTGTTTACATGCACCAGTCACATTATGTTACCTTAGCTAGCAAGCAAGCTATAAACGGGGGACAGTTTAATGTGACTGAGTGATCTAGTGAGCTAGAATCAGAATATTCTACCAATAAATAGCTAATGTCAAATATAAATAACTTGACGGTCATACCAAACCATTCATTTTGACACAAACTAACGTTAGCTAGTTAGCCAGCTAGCACCGCCCAGCGATGACCGGTGTTTATTTCAGTCACGTAGCTCTTGTCATTCACCAGTTACTAAATTTAGCCATGCCAGGTCACATTTGCATTGCTGTGCTGTCAAATATTAAATAATTTTTATTACGAAGGTAGCTTGCTATGGCAGTGAACTATAGACGCGGTTCCACATACATTTAATAGCACACTAATACTACCAGCACTATGAAGTACCGTAGGCTTACCACCCGAGGGAGACGATGTGTAACCTACTACTAGTACTACACTGACTTTTCAGATTGCATTTCTGTACTCCTTTAGATGAAAATGACCATTTATGACTTTCCAAACATCTTTATTTCAGTGACAGCACGACGGCAGTCACAATGAAATCACAATCAAAACAAATGACTTCTGAACATTATGGGTCTCATTCTCCAACGGACTTACGACAAAAAGGGCTTTCTCTTAGGGCCATTTGAGACCTTTTCGGGCAAGACATGAATATAGACAATATATTATAATATAATATTAATTATATATGTTTTATTGGGTCGGTTGATGAATCCCAAAATCTGCCCGAAAAGTTCTCAAATGGCCCTAAGAGAAAGCCCTTTTTGTCTTAAGTCCGTTGGAGAATGAGACCCATTGTTACAACAGCTTCTGGTAACATCAGAACAAAAACAGCACCAAAATAAATTTTTCTCAAACTCACTATATATATATATATAGGTCAATAGTACTCTGGAATTCTCTGCTGAAAAACATCTCATCCACAATACATAATAAAATTACTTTCAAAAAAAATATTAACTCATTCCCTGCCAACAACTATTTATACGTGTTTGTCCGCCAATCGTTGAACGCCAGCCACGTATATATATACGTTAATTGATCGTTATTTCTTTTATTCGCTATTTCCAGGGAGCCTGTGTTACCATAGGGAATGAGTCTGAGATCGCAAAAGTCCAATACCGCCGCCTGGTGGTATGCGGCCGATGTTGCACTCCCTTTGTATGGGGCTGTGCGTCGATGAAATTCCTCCGGGCGGACTTTTCTAGTAACCTGGACCGAGGGCTTCACCCGATCGCATTGAATAGTTTTCGGGACCCACAATTCATTATGCTGTGGTGGGTTATGTCGTGGGCCAAATGGACATACGATCTACCAGATGGCAATCAAATAATTAGAATATTCTTTCTGGAATCCCACCGGCCACAGGTAAGAGCAATTTAACGTCAATTTCAGCTTGATTGTGCCTTGTTTTCATAGCCATCGCCCTGATCAGCATATGGGGTTGTACTAACGAATGCCGTTATTGACAATCAATTAATCAAAAACGACCCCCCCCCCCCCCCCCTTTCATGCATTCATGATGGAACATAATACAGATCATATGCATTTGAATTTTTAAGTGTAGCATGTGTAGGGACGAAATGCCAATGGATTTAATATAATACACGTATCGGGCTATTACTAGCCTCCCAGGAATTACCCTATACCGCTCTAAAACCATACTTATATTCACCATGGTATAAAACGGGAATGTATGGATGAAAAAATTATTTATTTTTCACATCTTGAACGATAGATACTCGATGCCAAATGGGCCATAGTATTGCATCCATAGCTATAATATAGAAAATATTATAGCCCTGCAAACAAGGTGACCGACCCCATTGGTTTAATGCGTGGCAGCACATAGCTATATCCCGTTCCCAGCGTGGCAGAGACAGAGTTAAGAGATATCTTGCAAACATGTCAAGTATGTAACTTATCTGTGTATTTTATCTTTTTTTTTTTTGACTGGAATGTTAGATTTTATAATGTGAATTTGTATTAATTTTTAATTTATGTGTTTTGTTTTTATTCGTATTTTTTGTTGTACATTTGTATTGTATTTGTTTTGTGCAGGACCCCAGGAAGACTAGAGGCTCTTTCATGTGTCTCTAATGGGGATCCTTTAATAAACATAAACATGTGCTTGTACTGTACACCTGAGTTCTCAAAACTCTAATACGCGTTTGTAGCTTGTACTGTACAACTGAGTTCTTCTCAAAACTCTAATAAGGGTTTGTAGCTTGTGCATATATGTTTATAATATATAATATAAATATATAAGTATCTATATCTAAGGCTCTAAGTACTATTTGAATGTACTACGAAACTCAAAAGCCTGTTCGAGCTACTAAATGGATTTCTCATTCAATAACTTGGCAGGAGGAGGTTGGACAAGCATTCAAATGAACAGTATAGACTTAAGCCATTAGGTCTATTGAACAGTAGACTTAGAACATTCGTTTTACTGAACAGTATAGACTCAGGCCTAGGTCTAATTCGAAAATCAATTCCGTTTATAGCATCTAAAACTAATAGGTTTCTTTTAATTCTTTGCCCTTTAAGGTCACAAACGATAGATTTACCTATCTGGGTATATCTATCACAAAGTCCCACTCCCAATTACGAAAGGCCAACTTTACACCGCTCCTGGACCGAACACGCCAAGATCTTATACGTTGGTCCACCATGCCCCTATCTTTAGTTGGAAGAATTAATATAATTAAGATGAGAATTCTTCCAAAGTTTTTATACCTCTTCCAATGTGTCCAGATCTTCCTCACCAAATCTTCTTTACAAAACTTAACAGCCTAATTTCAACATTTATTTGGAACAACAAACCACCCAGAATCCGGAAAATATTTTTACAAAGACTGAAAATGTGTGGGGGTTTGGCCCTACCAAACTTCCAAATATATTATTGGGCCGTGAATATTAGAAGTTTACTGTTCTGGCTACATGATACATCTGCCCCGGACGTTCCTGCCTGGTTACACATCGAAGCTAGTTCTACTGCCCGCATTTCACTCCCCGCTCTTTTGTGCTCTTCAATTCCCCTGCAATCTCCCCAGTCCTGTCTAAATCCTGTAGTGTTACACTCCCTGAAAAAAGTTATGGTTTAACCTCTTTGTCTACTTGTGCTCCAATTGCAGCGAATCATATGTTTCCGGCCTCCCTCCTAGATAACGTATTTGATCAGTGGTTCAAAAAGGGAGTTTTGAACACGAGACTGAAAGCAACATATTTATGTCATTTGAACAAATTAAGAACAAGTATGATTTGCCATCACACCACTTCTTTCGTTACCTACAAGTTAGAAACTTTATACGTAGTCAATCCACTACATTTCCATCCCTGCCTCCAGATACATCACTGGACTCAATCCTGGAGATAAAACCTGAGCTCAAGGGAACTATATCTAAGCTTTATATGAACATATTCGAGATGGAGGACTTGTCACTCTCAATAATAAAGGGGCACTGGGAAAAGGACTTTGAAATAGACATATCAGAAGAGGTGTGGTCAAGAATACTAAAAAATTTTCACGCTTCATCTAGCGAGACACAGGCTTATTCAATTTAAGATTGTACATCGGCTACATATATCCAAACTCAAACTGTCAACAATTTTCCCTGAGGTTAGTCCTACTTGTAACTGATGCAAACAAGCCTTGGCCGGTCTGTATCACACATTTTGGTCATGTCCTAGCCTATAGCAGACTTCTGGTCGTCCATATTTAAGCTCTACTCAGACCTGACAGGTCGGGTACTGGAACCATGTCACTTCCTGGTTTTTTTTGGTGTTCTTTCCGACGACTTACATCTAAAAGCACAACTGAACTGCATCGCTTACTCCTCCCTTCTAGTAAGACGTCTCATTCTTATGAACTGGAAAGATGAACATCCTCCCTCATTTGGCAGGTGGATTTGCGATGTAATGTACCATTTAAAAGTTGAAAAGATTAAATATACTTTATGGGGATCAAGTGGGAAATTCGATGTGGTGTGGCAACCCTTTATCTCGTATGTGGAATGGTTGACTACGTCTCTCACCTCCTGAAACAAGGACACTGTATAGGAACGACTCTGTAACACGAAATACTCTGAGAACTTTTTATTTTTTGATCTTTTCTTATTCATATATATATATATACTTTTTTTTTTTTTTTTTTTTTTTATTATTATTATTATTATTATTATTATTATTATTATTATTATTATTATTATTATTATTATTATTATTATTATTATTATTATTATTATTATTATTATTATTATTATTATTATTATTATTATTATTATTATTATTATTATTATTATTATTATTATTATTATTATTATTATTATTATTATTATTATTATATTATATATTATGTTATATATATTATTATTATATATATATATATTTCTTTCTACATATTTTTTTGGTGTTGGTCTTTTTTGTCGATAAGTGTATGTATGTCACGTTCGTATTGTCTACTGTAATGTCTAAAAAAACGAATACAAATATCAAATATAAAAAAAAAACATTAGGTCTATTGAACAGTATAGGCCACCAGTTTAACTGAACAGTATAGACTTTCATTCAATCTTTATTTATACTCAATAAATAAATACACTGAGTAGTTAAACTCATTTACAGTGTCGTCGAGATGTTGCATTCACAAGTGTCATAGTGCGTTCATAAATACAGAAACATCAGACAATCACAACAATTAAGAGCACAAAGGATAACTCACTTGCTTTGGTGTCTCCCATACAACCCTGTCTCTGCCACGATATAAAGCTGACCTGGTGGCATTTGTTACTCTCCTGGCTAGACGTCTCATCTTACTGCATTGGAAGTCACCCACTCCTCCATCTCACTCTATGTGGCTCAGGGATATTTACATACATATACATATATACAGTAGCTCAGCAGGTAGATCAGTCGTCTGGTAATCCAGAGGTTCTCCATTTGATTCCTGCTCCTCCCGGGCAACGTGTCTAATAAATGTCCTTGAGCAAGACACGTAACCCCTAATTTCTCTCGATGAGCAGGGTGGTACCTTGCATGGTTGCTTCCACCGTCTTGCACTGTAAAGAAAACTGATTTTATATGTCTGCACTTTATGTGCTCATTTCATGTCTATTCTATTCTACTACTTATTGCACTGCACTATTGCACTATTTTACTCTGTCTATTCTATCTTACTCTTTTTATTATTGTCTATTTTTAAAGCTGAATCAAACCATAAACAAGGTGGCCTGTTGGGATGTTATAGATCCTAATGTGAAAAACTGATTTTCTATGTCTGTTACAGGTGTGTGTGTGTGTGTGTGTGTGTGTGTGTGTGTGTGTGTGTGTGTGTGTGTGTGTGTGTGTGTGTGTGTGTGTGTGTGTGTGTGTGTGTGTGTGTGTGTGTGTTTTTAATTAAAAAAGTAATCACTCACCCATCCTATTTGTAGAGGAATGGTATCCTTCTCTCCTTCATGTTGGCAAAACAGTCAATAACTCTGTCATAGAACACTTCGTGGGTCTTTAGTTCATGCAGCACAGACGCTTCCATCGACATTTTGGCCAAATGTGTGAGTCTCTCTTGTCCACAGCTGTTGCATAGGTAGGTTTTGACACGTTTCAGACAGGAGAATGACCTTTCAGCTGATGTACTTGTCATGGGAATGGTGAGCATCAGTTTCAGGAGTTTGCATAACTCGGGTAAGGAGGTGACCAGTTCGTCTTTAACAAGTGATTGCAGCAGCTCACCTGGTGGTTTGTGGAAGGAGACATCAGCATAGACAACCTGTAACTATTTTTTTATCCTCTGGTCGTCAAAAATCTTTGGGTAGGCCTGGAGCAGCTGTGTGAAATCCCTGGCAGGAAACTCCTGGAAGTACGTGGGGAATAGGCTGTGGTCCAGAAGACAGAAAAAGCGGAGGCTCTTCATGTCTGCAAATCTCTCTCCCATGTGAAGTGTGATTCCATCGATCACTTCATAGTACAGTCGCCTGTAATGGTCCTGGGGGCCTGGGTTGTTGTCAGCGTGAGGGTTGAGTCCTGACTCATAGTCATCCCATCCACGGCGACATCTTTTCCGTCTTTGGTCTTCATGTCCTACGGTCTGGACAGTGTCGTCATATATCGCTTGGAACTTTGTGGTACTTCTTATAGCCTTCAAAGCATCTTGTGTACTCTCCACTCGTACACAGGCATTTCTCACATCCAGAGACTTGCTCTGTAGAGCCTGAAACAGTGGTTCTGTTATGCCAAAAATTGCCTGGAAAACCCCAAGTAAAAAAATAAACAAACTCATTCAGTTTTTGTTAGATTGACTCATTGTCCCAACCAGGCTCAGCAATGATCCTATCAAAAACAATATTCAGTGATCTTTGGCCTTCATGTATAGCATGCACTGCTCTGCTTTTGAAATTCCACGTGTGGCACAACAACCTGGTACTCGAATGCATGTTGTCAACCTCGGTCAGCATAGCTGTTTTTTTGCATGACCGGGTAAAAAAGTTATGAAAGCTGTCAACGGCTGCAAGAAACACCTTTACATCTTGGATATTGCTAACCCCCTGAGCTAAAACCAAATAAAATGTATGGGCATAACAATGAATAAAAGGACAATGGGTTTTCACAAGAGCCTGGACACCACCTCGCTGCCCACTCATACAGCTTGCCCCATCATATGTCTGACAGATAAGTCTGGCTGCTGGGTTGTATCTGCCTATGGTTTCCATGACAACAGCAGTGATTGCCGCTGCGTTTCACTGCGCTCACGTCGATAAACCCCAAGAATCTCTCGCAGATAACACCCTTATCATTTACATAGCGTACTATGACCGACAGCTGGCATTTGCATGAAATGTCTGTGGTGTCATCCACTTGGACAGATATAAATGGTGCAGAACTGATTTCACCATCTATCTCTCTTTGTATGACATCTGCAATGCTTTTAATAATTTCATTTTGGATGGTAGATGACATACCCGTAAACACCGTTGAGGACCCTAGATGTTCTGCCATGGCAGTGTCAAACTCTGCAAAGGCATTGATTAGCTCGACAAAATTCCCTCTGTTGAGGCTTGTTGCTGACTTGTCGTGTCCTCTGAACGCCTGTTCCTGCCTCCCCAAATATGTAACAGCCGTTATGAGCTTCCTTAAAATGTCCCTGTTTTTTGTTACTTGGGCGTTGTGTTTTTCAACACTAAACACTGCCGCCTGGGCGAGAGCCTCGTCGATCCTGACTTTACCAAAAAGTTGTAGTTTCAGGTTCGCAGTGATGTGCGATTTAGATTTTCCGTGCCGGTCAATGGACCTGGACGGATTGGTGAGGTCTGAATATCCTGTGGTGGACCAGGGATTGTTCAGTCCAGCAGGACCAGCAGTTGGCACTTTGTCAAAGAGGAGGCAACTCCAGCAGAACAACTGTCCCCTGGTAGCTGAACCGGTTAGCCACTCGGTTCGCGTATAGTTCTGTGCATTGAATGAGCGTTATCCCTTCACAACCCTTGGCTGAACAATACACAGCTGTGGTGTAGGCCTTCCTTTACGTTTGATGTCTAATTGTTTTTCAAAAGGCAATTAATTTTGTGAAGTCATGAGTGACTAAATAATCGACTACATCTAGATCTGCCATTATGGTGGTAGTTGTTTTCTTACAATGGCACTGACAGACAGTTTGATTGACAGTTTTATACTACTAGATAATTCGAACGGGCCCGTGAGGCGAGGCGATGACGTTCAGACGTTGTCACATTAGGTGGACGTCAGGTGGAAACGTTCTGGCCCAGGGTGGCAAATTTGAAGACGCTAGAGTGCTGGCCAGCCAGACTGCCCCATAGGGCATTAACCCAACCCCTTTATTAAGCTCGAATCTTATTGGCTAATAATTGGTTGTGGAGTCCACAACCAACCACAATGTGGACGCGAGAAAAAGACAACCCGCCCTATTCAAATGTTCTCAAATTCTCAATGTCAATCAAAATAATGCTGCCTGAGCACAGAGTGACTGCCAGCCTGCCTCAGTGAGTCTGACAGAGTGTTAGAGAGTGAGAAGGAAAAGAGGGAGAAAATTAAAAAAATATATATATATATATATTATAACAGAGATGAAAAATAATGATTTTTTTATTATTATTGTAAACTATATAAAAATAAAAAAAATATTAATATTATTATTATTTCTTTTTTTTACTGTTTATATTTTTGGGGAAGCTTGGCTTCCCTTGGCTTCCATGAATATTCGCCACTACCCTTTCTGATAAAGGAGTGTAAGCGGGCGATTGTCGGTTTGGTGAAATGGAGCCGTGATGACTCGTCAAATACAAATATTGGTTTGTTCTACGTGTGGGGTTTTCAAACCATGAAAAGACATATGCATCGCGTATATTTTTTCACCTATGAACAACACAGGGTTAAACACTGCTCATGTCAATTATGTCAAAGACAAAGACCTGACAAGCGTGTGTGTGACGAGAGCCTTTGCCAGGTGTGTGTGTGTCCCCCCCCCCCCCCCCCGCAAATAAAAGAAATACCCTCTTTGACAGAGCGGCACTTTTTTGGTTGAAACAGCGGGCAGTCATTTCAGTAATGTGTTTTGATGTATACCTCAAACAAAAAGACAAGGCCACGCTACCTTTTCTGATAAAGAAAGGTAAGCGGGCAACAATTATTTGTCTTGTGAAATACGGTTCCGGTTTCACCTCGTATGTTTTTGCTTTCATGAGGTTGTCCGGGGGGTGGAGATATAAACCCTTATCTTTTGGGTGTACCATATAAATTTTCTGAGATCCTGACAAACTTTGACTGCCACGCTATTCGGTTATCTTAATGCCAGCCTTCTAATAGTTTCCGCGGTCGTTGCACTACAGTATGTTTGCGAAGCTGTTTGTGTTCTGTATTATAGCTGTAGAGAGAGACACGGTGTGGCTCATTTTGACAAACATTACTTGTAGTCCAGCATGGGAATAATAGTTTGTTTCCACACGCTGTAGTTTGTAGTTTATTACACGCTAAACATCGCCAAGAAAAATAATTCCAAGTGATCGCATCGCCATCGCGATTACCAGTGTATATGTCTATACACTAGGGATGTGCATCTCCATCACTGAGGCCGATGCGATGCGCATCTTGATACGGTGCCAACGATACGATACATTAACGATACATTTGAAGCACCGGGCGATGCGATGCGATTCACCCCTGTTGAGATACGATACGATTCGATACGATTTGATTCAACATAATGCGATTCGGGGCGATACGATGCGATTCAACACGATGCAAAATAATTATACAATTTTATGGTATGACAGAGGATTTGGTTGTATTCCTTATATGCAGCTTATATTATTATTAAAAATAAAATAATCTACTGTATTGCACTTTGGTGACCTCAGACTCATTCCCTATGGTAACACCAGGCTCCCTGGATGGATAATGAATAAAAAATATCCAAAAACTATCCAAAAACGTATTAACACGTGTTTGGCACTCAATGGTTGGGGCCCAGAAACGTATCAACACATGATTGGCACTCAATGTGTTAAAGAGGTTAATGTAGCAACGGGTGATGTTTCCCAGGTTCTGTATGAAATTCCTGTGCCGAAGGTCCTATGACGGCCCAGGCCTCTCCTATTTTCAGATGGGGGTGAAACGATGGGTTGGGGTCTGTCTTATCAGAAATACCCCCAGCGCCGTTCGCAGGTTTTACGAACCTGGCTCTGTTACCAGAGTCCGCAGCTATGATAAGCCCTGGCCAATCAGTGGTCGATTTCGAATCTAGCCCCTTTCTTTCGGCAAAACAGGCCAATTTCAGCCCCAATATGAGTGAGCTGTAAATTTAAAGGCCTGTTCCCCTGTTTTTGACACAATTAACTTACTGGGTAGGGGAAGGCGGTGCCTGGTCCCGGGCGTTTGTAACGCTGTCTTGGGTCCGGCACGCCCTGGTCTGTCGGAAACAGACAAACCCTGGCCAGACAGAGGCAATTTGAATCGAGTCCTTTCGTTGACGAGGCAGACCTGTTGCAGGCAGCCCCGATATTTGGGTTATACAATGGTCTGCCCCCTGTGTTTTTTGTGGCAATTAACATACTGGGGAAGGAAAGTCAGTGCCTGGTTCCGGGCGTTTTTTAACGCTGTCTAGGGACCGGCACGCCCTGGTCTGTCCGGACAGCATAACAGTGTTTATGTGGTCAGGAGGGAGGGAGTACGTCTCCACCAGGCGGCAGTCGAGCTCTGCTCCGCTCAGAATGCTAAAGAATCTGCTCAGCTTGGGGGTCTCCTACGTTTCCAGGAGGAAATGACGAGACAGATCGTACGTCACAGGGGGGTTTTCCCCTCCCTGCGGGTGGGCCACCGTGGAACTGCTTTTGGGCAGTCTGTCCCGGTAGTGCCCCTTGTGGTTTACGGTCAAAATGTGCCTGGGATAACCGGTTTTAAAAGCGTGCAGCAGCGTTAGGGACCCAGGACTCATTCTGGTCGCGCCGGACCGGGTCAGTCCAGCTCGGTGTCCGCTAGGCGACAGTTGAGCTCTGCTCTTACTAAAGTACCTGTCAGCCTGAAGGCTCTGTGCTTCTCCAGGAGATAGCAGGGCAGGCCTCACGGGGGCTCCCCCTCCTCCGGGGGGGCCCACAGAGGTACTGTTAGCAGTTAGCCCGCCAAAGCGCCCCTGTGTGGCTCATGGTCTAAAGGAGCAGTACGTCTCCTCCAGGCACGGTCGAGCCCTGCTCTTACTAAGGTACCTGTCAGCCTAGGTTAAAGGAGCAACCCTCTTCAAGAGTGAATGTCTCCCCGGTATGCCAGTGGTCACTAGGTACCGGACGTATGGGGCTGGACCCTCCATTGCATCCCGTCACTAGGTAAGCGGGCGGGATGCGTGGTGAGGTAGACGCAGGGTTTTTTCACACGGTCTACTCTCTTTTTGCGTTTTTTGGGTACTGTACCCTTTTTTCGCTTAGTCAGTGTTCTATCCCTCCGCTCCTCGTTAGGAAGAGTGTGAGGGCCAGGACCCTCCCCGTTTTTATGGTGGTCGTAAAGGGGGCCTCAGCGGGTACATCTATCGGGCCTACGCGCCTTGCTCCAGGGGGGCATAGTTTGAGCATGGACGGAATGCTGTGAATATTTTTCTGTTCTGCTGATTTTGCGGCTAAACACTTATATATAATGTTAATGCATCTCCTTTGTTAAATACAGATGATTTTAGGAGTAAAGTCCCCATCACTCTCCTTTATACAAATAAGTGTCTTCTACGATGGCAACATCTGTGCGATAAATATGAACCAATTGCCCACCGCTGAGCTATTGTATATGGCAGGATAAACTCACTTGGTTTTGGTCATTTCTAAGGCTGTCAATCGATTAAAATATTTAATCTGATTAATCGCATTATTGTCCATAGTTAACTCACGATTAATCTCAAATTAATCGCATATTTTTTTATCTGTTCTAAATCTACCTTAAATGGATCTTTTTCAAGTTTTAATACTTATCAACACAAGTCAACAAATGCTTGCTTTATGCACCATTTAACACAAAGGGGTGACCTCATGCATTGCAAATTTGCATCAAACTCAAAACAGAGTGATGCACAAAATAATAATTTAAAACAATCAATAAAGTGTGGATGAAATAATAGGGGAAAGAAAATGTTAGGAACTTGTTATATTCAGCCACACAAGGGCTGAGGACTCACACCTCTCGCACCCCCCCCCCCCCAGACTTTCTCTCACCCCACCCCTCTCTCTCACACACACACACACACTTTTTTTTTTTTGTATTTTATTTTTTTATTATTTTTTAAACAAACACATAAACAAACATGACAACACACGATAAGATATACAAGCATTAGTTGTCAGTGCACATCCAATGAAATCACATTTTAGTCTTATATAGGATATACCCTTAATACCTGTTATCTAAAAACCTACACACATATGCTCCAGCTCGTACCCCCCCCGTCCGGACCCCCCATTGGATAATCCATCCATTTTCCTTCGCTCCTAACCAGACATTACCATTATATGCTAGCTTTTATTTTCTCCACCACTTCTAACCACAATGTCATTTTGGATTCATTGAGACCCAAAATTCTTGCTGTAGATATTTCTTTTTTTTTATACTTAAATTTTTATTTCCAGTTTTTTGCTTTACAAACAAAACATCCACATACAATAATACAATTGGCGGTCAAAATTATAAACGACAGTACAATAGAATTCGATAGATAAGAACTAAAAGATATATCTGATATTAGAAAAATGAATATCGAAATCGAATGACAAGTTGACCTAAAATAAATTCACTAAAGGGGAAAAGGAAAAAAACACAGCTAAACAAAAACAAAGAAAAGAGAGAAACAATAAATAAATACAAAAAAAAATACAAAAAAGTGACATGGGTTCTTTGGTACCTTCATAGTTTATTTTCATTTCGTTTTTTCTTCTTGTCTCCTTTTCACTCTCCTGTGATGTCGTTTCTTTTTTTCCTATACTCTTCCCACTTCTCCCATTTTGATTCAAACTTCTCGTCTTGTAGCCTCAGCCTATATGTGATTCTCTCCATTTCCTGTATCCCACCCACTATCTCTGTCCATTGTTCCCTCGTCGGTGCTTCTACTCTATACCACATTTTCGTCAGTGCTTTCTTGGCTGCTACTAGTAATATCTTAATCAAGTATATATCTTTCCCTGCATTCCTTCCTGTGTTAAGTTCCCTAAATACAATACTTGTCCTGTCTGGGGTATTTCATATCCTACTATTTCATTTATTATCCCTCCTATCTCTTCCCAATAGTTCTTTATTATCTGACATCCCCAGAATATGTGTGTGTGGTTTGCTATTTCCTGTCCACATTTTCTCCAGCATGGTTTCTGTGTTGGTGTATAGTTGCCCTGTATTTCTGGTGTTATAAAAAATCGAATTATGTTTTTCCACCCAAACTCCCTCCATATCCTTGACCCTGTGGTTGTGTGTTGTATCTTACATATGTTATACCATTCTTCTTCTGTTATCTCCGTTTCTAATTCCTTCTCCCACTTTTCCTTTATATATTTGGTTGTGATGTCCTTGCTGTCCATTATTGCCCGATATAGTGCTGATATCCCCCCCCCCTTCCTTCCTTCGTATGCTTTTACCATTATCTTAATTATCCCATTCTGATCTTTGTCTAGTTTTATTTCCTTGTTGTAGTAGTCCCTAATCTGTAAATATCTAAAGTGGTCGCTATTCTCTAGTCCGAATCTTTCTTTCAATTTTTGTAGAGTCTGGATCTCCCCTCCTTCTGTTATTGTACATATTGCTGTTATGCCCCCCCCTCTCCCATCTTTTGAACCCATGATCTTCTTTCCCTGGTTTAAATTTGTTGTCGTGCGTTATCCATCTCAGTATCTTGGTTTCTTTTTCTAGCTTGTATTTCTTTACTATCTTGTTCCATATATTTATAGTGAATTTGGTAATTGGGTCTATTAGTTGTTCCTTTCTTCTGTATAGCTCCCTGTCTCCTATTAGTGCCTGCACTTTGAGTCCCTCATTTTTTGTTTCTATGTCTTTCCATCTGGCTTCATAGTTCTCGTTGCACCAACATGTTACTATTATCAGCTGTGCTGCGTAGTAGTAATCTTCTAAACTAGGTATTGCCATTCCTCCTTTCTCCGTTTGTAATTGTAGAGTCACATATCTTATCCTTGGCCTTTTCCCCCCCCATATGAATCTTGATATCTGTTTATTCCATTCCCTGAACTGGCTTTGTGGTATTAATATAGGTAGAGCCTGAAATAGGTATAGTAACCTTGGTAATATATTCATCTTTATAATTTCGATCCTTGAGCTAAAGTCTAGAGGCATTACTGTCCATCTTTCTAGGTCTTGTTTGATTTTCTAATTAATCTGTGTATAGTTTGCATCGTATAGTCCCTCCACCTCTCTTGTAATATTCACTCCTAGGTATCTGATCCTGTCCATATCCCATTTAATCTTGTATTTGTCTTTGATCTCTGTCGTTGGGGTGTAGTTCAATGTTAAGGTCTGTGTCTTTGTTACGTTAAGTCTATATCCTGAGTAATATCCATATTCTGTCAGTAAGTCCATCAGTGTCGGGAAGCTTGTGTCTGGTTGTCTCATATATACTATCACATCATCTGCGAACAGTCCTAATTTATGTTCTGTTCCCCTTATCTCCACCCCTTTGATGTCCTCGGTCTGTCTAATTAGTTGAGCCAGTGGTTCGATGAATATATCGAAGAGCGTCGGCGAAAGACAACAGCCCTGTCTTGTAGCCCTCTCTAGTTTGATCCGGTCCGTCAGGTTGCCATTTACTTTAATCCTTGCCGTTGGTTCTTGATATAATGCCCTAATTGTTTTCATCACGTTTTTGTCTAGTCCAAATTTCTCTAATACTTTATATAGGAATATCCAGCTTACACTGTCGAATGCTTTTTCTGCATCCAGGCTAACTAGTACTGCACTTCCTCCTTCTTTTTGTATCTCCTCTACTATCTGCACTGTCTTTCTTATGTTGTCCTGTGTTTTTCTTCCTTTAATGAATCCGGTCTGGTCTTCGTCTATAATATCTGGCATAAATGTCTCAAATCTTTTGGCTATTATCGATGTATACATCTTGTAATCTACATTAAGTATGGACACTGGTCTGAAGCTACTACATAGTTCCTTATCCTTCCCTTCCTTTGGAATCGTAGTAATTATGGCTTCTTTCCATGAGGGTGGCATTGTTCCTTTTTTCATTGTGTGTCTAAATGCTGCCTCTAATATGGGCCTCAGTTCCTGTCTAAATGTTTTGTAAGATTCCGAAGGGAATCCGTCGCTACCTGGTGACTTATTGTTCTTTGCTTTACTGATCGCATTTCCCACTTCCTGTTCTGTTATCTCTGCATTTAATATTTTGTTCTGTTCCTTTCCTATCGATGGTAAATCAAATTTTTCTAAGAATGTCTCTATAGCTGTAGATATTTCTTGATAGATCACATCGAGATATGTAATAATCCAGACCTTTCTGCACATTTTTTCCGGTTGGAACCATCGTGATGCTATCAGCTTTTTAGCCACTGTGATACCCGATAAAACCAATCTCTTTAGCTGTGGATGTACTGCACACTCAAAAACATCATTCAGCAGTAGTACAGAGGGGTGTACAGGTATATTCCAAGTTAAGAGATTTGATAGTTGCTGGGTCACCTCTTTCCAGAATATCTTAACTGGTGGGCAGTCCCAGTACATGTGCATAAATGTCCCCTCGTCCCCATTTGTACATAAGGAGCATTTGGAGTCTTGTATAAGACCCATTTTTTTCAGTCTTATAGGAGTCAAGTATGTCCTGTGAATATAGTTAAGATTGATTTGTTGATGGTCCGGGTTCCTTGATGTGAATTGAATATTTGCCCAGGCTTCTTGCCAATCAAAATCACTTTCCAGGTCTGGTATATCCCTCCTCCAGACGGAGTCTAGGTGGAGGGTTTCATATGAGGACGTTAGTAATTGATGATAAAAATCTGAAACAAAACCTCTTGATGTCTCTCTTTCATAGAAGAATTTGTGGTATCTGTGGTGTGCAATTGGTATATTTAATGGAACACCGTGAGCCTTCAAACATGCCAATAACTGTGCGTAAAAGTAATATGTGGACTTGGCGAGATTACATTTTTTGCGTATTTCATTGAAACTACAAAAACCCTGTTTATTGAAGACGTCTCCTAATGAGTGTATGCCTTGCTTTTCCCATCTAGGGAATCTTATAGGTTGTTTTTCTATCCAGAGTGCATTGTTATTGAATAAGGGAGTATGATTATGCCATTTATGTAGGGTAGAATATTTTTTTTGTGTTTCGCGCCATATCCGGATCGCATGAGTGATTATGGGGCCAAATTTTCGTTCGCATTGCTTAATTGGTAATTTGGTGTATACTATGCCCTTCAGCTTATGTGGAGCTACTATATTTTCTTCTAAATTTCTCCAGGATACTAATGCTTGGGGATCAAACCATGTTGTTAGTGGTCTTAAAGTGTACGCCTTAAAGTAGTGGTAGAAATCTGGAAATGCCATACCTCCGTCTGCTTTGTTTCTCTGTGCGGTGGATCTTTTTATACATGGTGGTTTGTTATTCCAAATAAATTTGTATGTGGAGGAATGTAATTCTTTCCAGTAACCCTTTGGAGGGGGTAACGGTAGCATTGAGCTGAAGAAGTTGATTCTAGGTAGGACGTCCATCTTGATTATTGATATACGTGCCTGTAATGAGTTTTTAAGTTTCGACCACCTGGCAAGGTCGTATTTGATTTTGTTTTGGATTTTTATGTAATTGTGCTTCACCGTTTGGCTTATGGTGGGGAATATCTCAACTCCCAAACATCTAAATTGTTTTACCATCTGTATCTCTTTTGGGAGGGTTATGTTTCTTTTTGCAGGGGCGTTAAGTGGGAGGAAGGCTGACTTCGGCCAATTTATCCTAAATCCTGATAGATCTCCAAAGTCCTCAATCAGCTTGAGAAGATGAGGCAATGCTGTGTTGGGGTTTTGCATGAACAGTATTACGTCGTCCGCATATAAACTAATTTTGTGTTGTGTGCCCTTGATTATGATTGGTTCTATGGATTGGGATTGTCTTATATATTGTGCTAAAGGCTCTAATGATAGATCGAATAGTCCGGGACTAAGAGGGCAACCCTGTCTGGCTGAGCGTGATACCGGAAAGATTTTGGAGATGATTGTACCTGTTGTAATCATGGCCGATGGATGGGTCTTTGTATAATACTTTAATCATATCAATGAATCCTTTTCCTAACCCCATCCTTTCTAATACTGCCCATAGATACGACCATTCCAACCTGTCAAAACACACACACTTTGAGTCAGAAACAAAGTATCAATAATACCAATAGGGGGTATCTGCAGAGCCGCAGAGCCAGGCTGGACGGGTTGGAGGCGGGGCTTCGTGGTCTGGACAGGCCACGTGAGCGGATCGGCGCGGCCGAGAAATCCGCTCTTCGCTCTTTAAAGCTTGGTCCGCTCCGCTAATCGCTCATGTTGACCCCGCCCCCAAGTCGCTCTCCGCTCCCTCACCGCTCACCTTGAATCGAGCGCTCCCCGCTCCCCGCGCCAGATCGCTCTGCTTTTATTTAAAAAAAATTTTGGAGCATGGTGTAAATGAGCTCAAACTACAACAGTCTACACCCCCTGGGCCCCTTAACAATTGTTTGTATTGAGCAGCATTGTAATTGTACCCATTCTGCAATGTTAAATAACGTTGTTTATCCATTCACTAGCTCTATTAAGCGATGATAGTTAGCCGAGCCACAATGCTATGGTCGCTGCCATTAACGTTAGCATGTAAGCTAACGACAACAACAATGGCGTTGATACTTTTCTAACAGGAGTGAGTGAAGGAGGAGGAGTGAAGCCTGAACAGGATATCACAGGTTCACCCTTCTCAATTCTCATTGGTTGAAAATGGCCTTCATGTTTGTACATCGCCATCTGTTGCTTTGGCATTGTACTACATGTATATTATTACATCAGTGTTAAACCACTGTGTGAGCGTCCCGGAGTGGATTGGAGCGGAGGAGAACTCTCGCTCCGGACGTCGCGCCGACCCATTTTAAAACCCACTCCTCGCTCACGTCAAAACCGCCCGCTCCGCTCCCCGCGCCGCTCACGCTCCGATCCGCTCACATGGCCTGGGTCTGGACAAGTATTAGTGGTCTGGACAAGTATTTGCACTACTGCGCACCATTTTCAACTTCACTTTCGTCTCGTTGATTGATTGATTGATTGATTGAAAAGTTTATTAACAGATTGCAGAATGGGTACAGTACAGTACAGCTCAATACATACAATTGTTAAGAGGATGCAGACCTGAGAAAGACTTTCGTCTTGTTTCCATCAGGGTCCCCCATTTTCAATTTATCATATGACACACACGACATACAGATAGACAGTACTGCTACATCTATACATCTATGACATACCAGATTTTCAAATACAGTACTGTTTGTGATACTAAAAAAATCCAGAAAAAGAGTGTATATACATTTGACATAGAAACTGTGCATTGGAGGAGGTTGGGTAGGTGGGGTGGGGCTGTACATTGGAGGTGGGGGGGGGGGGGTTGGGTAGGGGGGGGACACACTGTACATTGGAATACTGACATACATTTGACATAGAAACTGTACATTGGAGGAGGTTGGGTAGGTGGGGTGGGGTTGGGTGGGGCTGTACATTGGAGGTGGGGGGGGGGTTGGGTACATTGGAATAATGACAAAGCCATGCTAGTTTACATAGATCCCCCATTTTCAACTTACCTTCCCCCATTTTCAACTTAACTTTCGTCTCGTTTACATAGGTACATAGACAGTAATGTTACATCTAGACATTTATGATTAGCCGACGCTTTTATCCAAAGCGACTTACAAGTTCTGTACGACAAGCCATCAGGAAGGGCACAACTCTATCAGCTGAGTAACAATGTTCATAAAGTGTTGAGTGCTACAGTGTAGGTTAGTTTATTAGGACAAGTGCATGACAGTACGGTTAGTTAGGGTTAGATTTTTTTTATTTAGATAATGGTTGAAGTAGTGAGTCTTTAGGCGAAAGATTGGACGGGTTTAAAAAAAATTGACTCTTTATACTCTCACGTGCTCCAGTCCACACGCATGCGCAAATTGCGCATACACATTGCGCACTCCAACACATAGCGAGAGAGCCCCCCCCCCCCCCCCTCATCCGCAATACTTGTCCAGACCACTAATACTTGTCCAGACCACGAAGCCCCGCCTCCAACCCGTCCAGCCTGGCTCTGCGGCTCTGCAGATACCCCCTACTCCATTCAAAGTCCTATATGTATTGTTCATTGTGTAGCAACGTTAAACTTTTTCATTCACATATTCATAGTAAAGTATGGTCTAATGTATAAGTATGTTTTCATCTCTTTCTGCAGCTTTCTCCAGAACGTGATATATAGCCCCAAATGCATTATATTGATGATGAAATACAGTTTGATGGCAATCAGCGCGATATAAAAAATTCCAACTAGACGTACTTCTAGAAGTTACTACACGTCATCTGATGTTGACCGGATGGGCGAGGGGGCGTTTATAATTCCGTGGGCAGCGTTATACCAATCATCTAATGTGGGTCAAATGTTGATAATAGTAGTTAGTATCGAAGACAGTAACGTTACACGCTCAAACTCACCCCAGTCTCCGCGCGCCGTTGGGCGATCATCGTAGAGTAGAAATTCTATCATTATGGGATGGCGATTTACCCGGTCCATCTCCAGCTTGTATAATGGTATATACGTCCAAATCATGTTGTTTATCGAGTTATTGGCAATCGATCGCTATGTAGCGTGACGAGCCAGAGTCCCGGGACATGTACCGAGTGGCCGGAAGCAATACGGACGTCTAGCAGAACCTCTATGGCACATCCTGTTTAAGCGATTGCGCCGATCGGCCACCAGATGGCGCTCCTGAACCGCCAGAGAGCTCAGTGGGTCCTGCTGGTGGATCTCAGGCCAGCGGAGGGGACATATGAATCCGATCGCAGATTTTTGAAATATTGATATAAGGACGACGTAAAGCGTCCTCCGGCAACTTGAGCATGGCCGGGAATGACGTCTAAAGACGGTTCCCGGCACCCAAAGTGTTAACACATTCAGAGCCGGCCGGATATGACCAAATTATGGCTTGTAGGCCAGCGCTTTAATCAATGGGAGGACGGGGATATTTGCGAACGCTTAAACTATATCTTAAATTATGGCTATGGGTCTAATACAGGGGTACCCAAAGCGGGGGTCGCCAGATGATTTTAAAAAAAAATCTAAAAATCTAAATTTTTTTTTTTTTTTTTTTTTTTTTATGCAGTCAGGCCACTGAACTTAGAAGCAGGCCAGGCCAGTGTTTCTAGTTGCAGCAGCGCAATAGTTAGATAACCTAGGTGGGGAAGAACCAGGAGATCACTGCAACTCACACAAGTTGGAGAACTATCTCTCTCTCTCTTGCTCTCACACACACACACAAAGGGAGCCGCATGTGATTGGTGGAGGTGGGACCCTTACAAAAAACTGTTGTTGCTAATCATTGACACATGCTAGCCTGTAATAATCCCCCCCCCAGACAAATCTACTTTGCATTTGATATATTGCAAATATATGCCATCACACACACTGGCATTTAAAGGGTTAGAATTATAAAATTAATATGTGGTGTTATGATCAGGGCTGAAGTTGAATAAAAGATTGTATTATTTTCAATCTGACATTACAAAAAAACTGAAAATCCATCAAAATCAGTGTTGTTGCTAATCATACATATGCTAGCCTGTTTTTTAACAATAATTTGTGATGCCATCACAAACACTGGCATTTAAAGGGTACAAATAAAAAAATTCCTGCACCAGGAGAAGGCCAGACGTAGTGGGGACAAGGCTAGTTTTAAGGAGGCCAAGTACAGATTCGAGAGAGCAGTCAAGGAGGCGAAACAGCGCTTCTCGGGGAAACTTCAGATGCAGTTCTCCGAGGGAAACTCCTCAGTCTGGAAAGGTCTCAAAACCATCACCAACTACAAGCCTAAATCCCCACAGACGTCTGACAACCTTCTCCTGGCTAATGAACCCCCGGCCCCCTTTCCTCACACCCCCAGACCACAATCATCCCCCCCGGTCCCCAGTGGTAAGCCTGTCTCCCCTACCACGACCCCCCCCCCCTTCCCCTTCCCCTCTCCCGCCACCCCTCACCCCCCCCCCCCTCTCTGTCACAGAAAGAGATGTGAACCGCCTGTTCAAGAGTCAAAACCCCCGGAAGGCAGCCGGTCCTGACTCTATCTCACCTGCCACCTTGAAGCACTGCGCCGACCAGCTGTCCCCAGTGTTCACTAACATTTTTAACACCTCACTGGAGCTGTGTCGGGTCCCAGCATGTTTTAAGGCCTCAACCATCATCCCCGTCCCCAAGAAGGCCAAGGTCACAGGCCTTAACGACTACAGACCGGTCGCCCTGACGTCTGTGGTCATGAAGGTCTTTGAGCGCTGTTGTGAAGGATCAGATTAAACCGAATATATATATTTATTTATGGATATATATTTAATAGTATTTGTATATCGTTTGATATCCCTTGTATATTCCTTGTACATATACACTGAATATCCCTTTAGTCTACTAACAGCCCATAATAGTTTCATTCTCTCATTGGACAAGAACTTGGCGCCAGCAGCCAAGCCCCTTGGTTCAAGTTCAATCGTGCCGACGAACATGTCGTTACTAGCCCGGTTCCGCGTAGGAATACGTCTGGCGAAATACGAATGGTACTATTTGTTCACAGCGCATATATATATGGCGCAAGTAAAGTAGAACTTTCTTTTAGTCCCTTAGCCCTTAGTTCTTTACCCTCCAACCTAGTGGCAAGACGTTAAGCCTCACCCACGATACACGTGTGGTGCAGTATGGTCAACTTGGCCTCAGAATGGCATTGAGACATTGTGTGGATTAATAGTTGAATTGTCATAGTTTGGCACTATACCGTCGAGTGGGACGTATTTCTATTAAGTTAATAATAGTCTATTATGTATGGTGCATCGTTCGGTTAGAGTTATACAGTGAGTAGTACCCCCATCGTTTCCTCGCGTTATCTAGAGTCTTAACCAGGCTGGGCAGACCACGTGTGGTGCTTTCATCCGAGGAGTTCTGGGCTAGGACGAGTGGACCTGCACATTGGATTACCTTACCCGGACGACGGCGAGCCCTACACGGCTTGGATTATCTACTTGCTTTGGGTGCTTTGATTTATGCCATGGATAACAGCCAACACTGGTGAGTGTTGGAACTACCCCCCGAGAGGAGTCCAGGTGAGACGGCGCTCTACCCCGAGTGAGGTCGCCTCACGTCTCTTCGTTGTGGACCGGCAGCTACCGTCTACAAGAGGGCCCAACTGTATTCATCTGTGGACCAAGGTTCTGTGGGCACCGTGTTCAGCACTCTGAATTCTCCCAAGAAATCGTTGGCCAGATGGGATATCGCCGGCGGCTCTCCTAACCCCCCCCCCCCTACTGACTTACAACCAGCAGGACCCCCCTTTAGTATATCCAGCTATAATCATTAAGTACCATCGCTATAGTTCCCTAAAGAACCAGGTTGTATACTTGCTTCCTGCGTAACCAGAGATTGGACATTCAATATTGATTTGCCTACGAATACTCATTTGCCTTACAAGTGCATTCAAATCATAAATGTCATTACGTGAACGTTGTATATACCCTTTGCTATATATTAAATATTCGACTTATACATTTGTGTGGACTTGGTTTCATGGTGGGAAAGTGTTCATCATATCTATATCATGTACTGTGTGGCCAGTAGTTAAAGTACATAAAGCGGTAGTGGTTTAATGATACCATACTTATCAATACAGTCAGGGAATTGTACCCCTCAGTTACAATTGGTCCTTCGAGCCGGAGGGTAACTAGTGTAATATTAATATAGTGTTATTAATATTGAAATGGCCTATGATGAACACTCCACGAAACGGTCCTCCTAACGTAGAACGCCCGCGGCGCAGACGACAGACACCTCAGTACTTAGAGGATTACGCTGTCAGTCAACTACCTAGCCTTCGACAAACGGTAAACGCGGTAAAAGTAGAAAGTAAAATTATGTCTGACCTTAACGACCAGGTTACCCCGACCACAGAGGCCCTAGTGGGTTCTAATGTAACTGACCAAGCTCACGGTGGGGACCAGGAGGGAGCTGACATGCCTTTACCCCCCGCCAATACCGAAGAAGTAGTCCCCGACCAGCCCCGGGAGGAAGACAACCCTACAGAAAGAGAACTCTGCACGGAACAAGATGAGGAGAGCGCCGAGGAGATAGAGCTCCAGGACTCCCCAACGAGTACAGCCAGGAGCGGCTCACCTCTACAACCGTCTTCCCCCAGCGAAGCGGAGAGGATGCTATCACAGGCGTTCCTCGTCAGCCTGACAGCCTCTACCGAACGCGATCGACTCCAGGGTGAACGCGATCGACTTCAGGGTGAACGCGATCGACTCCAGACACAGCAACGGAGCGAAGAAGAGCGCATACGCCTGGAGATGAGACGCCTTCAGACGGAAGAGAATATGGCAAGAGACCGAGCAGACACCCAGCGTGCCGCTGCCGGTGCCCAAAGAGAAACAGAGCGCGACCTCGCTCTCATCCAGCGCGAAACCGAGCGCGACAGACTACAGGGCGAGCGCGACAGACTACAAGCCGAGCGCGACAAGTTACAAGCGCAGCTAATGGAGCTAAAGGCAACACCCTCTCCCTCCGCCAGGGGTTCAAGGAACTCGTCGAGACAACAGTCAAGGGCAGCATCCCCTAACCGAGCAAGCGACCCTGAACTTGACCAACAGACCAAGCCTATACCCCCCGCAGACCCCCTTCCCCGACCGGTCCAAGCGAGACCCAGCTACAAGGAAGGAGCGGCATACACTGCGGAGAAGCTAAATAAACGACTACAGGATCTAGAGGACCTGATAGAAGAAGAAGAGGGAGAGGAGGAGAACCAAGCCCGACGACAGCACAGTACTCCACCGGACCAGGAGGTCCAGTACAGCCCAGGCTATACCCCCGCGGCGCTGCGCTACAGACCCCCGACTCTATTCACGGGTGAGCATGACGCACGACCAGCCCCGAGGAATAGCACCTGGACCAGCGGGCCATGGTACCCTGCCGGTACCAGCCCACAGAGAGGCGCAAGAGGAGACTCGCCTAGGAGGCCTCTCCTCCAACGCTCACCGATGTGCCAGCCATCCATGGCGTCATACATTGGCACACCGACGTTTCCAGACTTCACCTATGAGAATCGAGCACAGTACACGGAGCTCCGGATGTGCTTAGAGACAATGATGGTGGATGTCGCTGATGAACGCCACAAGTATGCAATATTACTGAAGCACCTGAAAGTACCCCGAGCGCACAATATAGCGCTAGCCTATGCCACCTCTACGACCCCATACACCGCGGCTCTAGCAGCGCTGGACCAGAGATATGGACGTATATGGGATTACGTAATCCAAGAGATAAGGCATATTGACCGCCTACCCCCAGCAACAGACAATCGCTCATTAGACGACCTGTCTATAAAAGTGCAGTCCCTGGTAGGGATGCTGGGAGCGCAACGAGAAAAGGGTATGCACGAGCTATACGGCAACTCTAACGTCGAGAGGATTTTAGAGAAGCTGCCACCCGCCAGACAAGAGCGCTTCAGGCGGCAGAGAGACCACCGTGATCCTAACGGTCCCGAACCATCCCTCCTCGATCTAGCCGACTTCCTGGCGAGAGAAGTCAGCAGCCTACGACTGGATACGTTCGTGCGGAGCACACCAAGCTCCAGAGAGGGACCCAGGAGAATAAACGATGGAAGAAGATCGGTGACTGTCATGCACCAATCAGAATCAGTACCGAGCAGTAAGAACCACAGTACCCCCTCGAGAAAAGAGACCAGGAAGATGGTGTGCCCGTACTGCGAGAAGGAACACTGGCTGTCACAATGTGACCTGTTCACAAAGATGAATGCAGAAGAAGTGAGTCAATGGATAAAGTCCAACAGGCGCTGTTACCGATGTGCGCGCAGTCACATGGCAGCCGAGTGCCGCCTAAAGAAGAGGTGCAGTCGGTGTGACGGAGCCCACCTAGATGTCCTACACGACAGTAACAGAAGAAAGCCTGCACCTGCACCATCGAGCAACACAAAGGCAAGTGTCATGTACATTGACCCCGCCAGCAGCAGCGGCGCCCAAGTGCTCTTAAAGGTAGTCCGTGTAACATTGAGCTACCAAGATAAAGTCATGGACACTTACGCCGTCCTTGATGACGGGTCAGAGAAGACCCTTCTGCTCGCGTCCGCTGCGGCCCAGCTGGGACTGCGGGGGAGCGAGAACCAAATGACGATTCGGACAATAAGAAGAGATTTAAAGACGATAAAAGGCGAGAATGTCTCCTTCACTATTGCAGCAAGCGGGCAGCCAGAGCGACGGTATAGGATTACAAATGCTTTCACCAGCCAAGAAATATGACTATCACAGTACACCTACCCCATCGCCAAACTGATGGATAAATATGTGCACCTGCGTCAACTACCTATCCCGCTCATAGACGGCGCCACCCCGACCCTGCTGATAGGCTCCGACCATGCAGACCTCATAGTCCCGATAGACCGGGTCCATACAGGACCCAGAGGCTGTCCTGCAGCAGTCGAGACCCGCCTAGGATGGACACTACAAGGCCCCCTCGCTAAATCTCTCAACCGAACAGCAGCCACTAGCTGCCTCCACTCCAGAGTGACAGAAGAAGACACCACTCTCCTGCAGCATGTCGAGAGGCTATGGACACTAGAGACAATGCCCTTTAAGAACGAAAAGAAAGACATTCGTTCTAAAGAAGACATTTACGCCATAAACCTCCTCGAGCAAGGGACAAAGAGAGTCACAGTCGGCGGAGTGATGAGATACGCAACTCCACTCCTGAGGCGAGAGGGAATGCCCACCTTTCACGCAAAGAAAGACGCTACGGAGCGGTATCTATTGAACACAGAGCGGCGCCTAGCCAAAGACCCCGCTCAAGAGAGTGTGTACCGTGCTGAGATTGAGAAGCTAATCACAGCGGGACACGTGACAAAGATTGACATTAAAGAGGCCGATCAGACGACCGAATCATGGTACGTGCCGCACCACAAGGTCCACCACAACGGCAAGGATCGCATTGTGTTTAACTGCAGCTACCAGATCGGATCCCAAAATCTGAATAAAGAGCTCTTGCCCGGCCCCACACTCGGCCCCTCTCTACTAGGCGTGCTACTACGCTTCCGCCAGGACAAGGTGGCTATCAGCGGGGATATCAAAGGGATGTTCCTGCAGGTGAGACTAGTGGAGGAGGACAAGCCCCTGCTGCGGTTCCTATGGAGAGAGAGGATCGGAGATGAGCACCCCGCCATCTATCAATGGGAAGTCCTCCCTTTCGGAACTACATGCAGCCCGTGCTGTGCTACATTTGCACTACAGAAACACGTCGCAGAGGACCCAGCAGCAGATGAAGAGGTCCGACACAGTGTGAAGAACAGTTTCTACGTGGACAACTGTTTACAAAGCGGTTCGACTCAGGAAGAAGCCGAGGCTCTCCTACTCAAGCTACGCGCCTCTCTGATCAAAGGCGGCTTTGATCTCAGGCAGTGGGCCAGCAGCGACCCGCACGTATTGCGCAGCCTCTCCCCCGCGGACAAGGCTGCCAGCAGCGAGACCTGGATGGCGACCATCCCAGGAGAAGCCCAAGAAATGACACTAGGATTAGTCTGGCGCTTCAAAACAGACTCGCTCCACTATAGACACAAACCCCTGACCACGGAGCAGGGAAGGTCGACGGCGATACCGACCACCAGACGGAGTGTGTACAGAACACTCGCCAGACAATATGACCCGTTGGGATGTATTCTACCTTACACCACCAGGGCAAAGATGATTGTACGAGCATTATGGGACAAGGACCAGGGCTGGGACGACCCAATACCCGCACCCCTTGCCTCCACATGGAGAGAGTGGGAGACGGAACTCCGCTCACTCCCAGGCGTCAATATACGCCGCAGCTACTTCCCACCCACAGTGAGGCCAGAGACATGCAAGATGGATCTACACGTCTTCAGCGACGCCTCCGAAGTAGCCTATGGATCAGTGGCCTACTTGCGTGCCCAAGAGAAGGGAGGAGAGATACACACCGCTTTCATCCTGGCTCGCTCAAGAATAGCCCCACGAAAGCAACAATCTATCCCGCGTCTAGAGCTCTGCGCAGCCCTAGCAGGAGCGCATCTAGCCACGTTAATCCAACGTGAACTCACCATTCCGGTGCACAGAACAATCTTGTGGTCAGATTCCACGACAGTACTCACATGGATCAAGTCTGATTCATGCAGATACAAGGTCTTCGTGGGAGTCAGAGTCACAGAGATTCAAGAGTTAACAGAAGCAGCGAGCTGGCGGTATGTGGACACCAAACACAACCCAGCTGACGTCATCACCCGGGGAATGTCCCTAGATGACCTCACCCGTCACAACATCTACAGTGACGGACCAGAGTTCCTCAAGCTCCCGGAAGGAGAGTGGCCTACGCCCACCCCACGGGAGGCGAGTAAAGAGGAGGCTGAGAACAAGAAACCTATGTTCTGTGGACTGAGCACAGTCGCCTCCACAGACCCCAACATAGATGATTGCCTCACCCTACAGAGTGCGCAACTAAAGACATTTCTGTGGCACCACCCAGAGATTCAGCCCACTGCCGACATTTCAGCAGCTGACTACGAAGAAGCAGAACTTCTTCTACTACAACGAGCCCAGAGAGACTCGTTCCCCGACGAGCTAGACTGTCTACAGGGAGGAAAGCCCGTCCCATCAGACAGCAGATTGCTCCACCTGGCACCCGAGAGCGACGCCCATAATCTCATCAGAGTGGGTGGTCGTCTGCGGAGGGCCCCCAATCTACCGGATGACGTTAAGTACCCGATAGTCTTGAACAGCCGACACAAGGTCACAGAGCTGATCATAAAGAAATACGACGAGGATGTACACCACGCAGGAGCAGAGAGAGTCTTCGCGGAGATCAGACGTCGCTATTGGATACTTCAAGGAAGAGAAGCAGTGCGACGCTTCCAGCGAACCTGTCTAGACTGCCGAAAGTGGCGCGCGCAGCCCAGCATACCCCGGATGGCTGACCTACCTCCCTGTCGCCTCCGACTCGGCGACAAGCCATTCCACTCCACAGGCATGGACTGTTTTGGCCCGTTGTATATAAAGAAAGGAAGAGGAACCGAGAAGCGGTGGGGTATTGTATTCAAATGCATGACCACCAGAGCGATACATATCGAACTCCTTCCAACCATGAGCACAGACTCATTCCTTATGGCCTTCCGAAGATTCACATCACGGAAAGGAAAACCGTCTACATTGTTGTCTGATCACGGGACAAACTTCAAAGGCGGAGAAAGAGAGCTGAGAGAGAGCTTCCAAGCTATGGGCCCAGAACTTAAGACCCACCTCGCTCCATCCCAGATTGACTTCCAGTTTAATCCCCCGAACGCACCCCACTTCGGTGGAACCTGGGAACGAGAAGTACGTTCTATAAAGACAGCCCTGTACGCCGTGCTTGGGGCCCAGACTGTAGCGGAAGAAGTCCTAATGACAGTCCTCACGGAGATCGAGGGAGTATTGAACTCCAAGCCCCTCGGCTACGTCTCCAGTGATATAGCAGATGTCGACCCAGTCACCCCCAACACACTCTTGATGGGGCGGCTGGACCCCGCGCTACCCCAGACAATGTACAGGCCTGAAGAAGCGAACGGCCGAAGAATGTGGAGGTACAGTCAAGTACTAGCTGACAAGTTTTGGAACAGCTTTCTACTCCACTACCTACCGTCTCTACAGACCCGCCAGAAGTGGGTAAAAGGGAGAGACAATTTGACAGAAGGAACAGTCGTCATGATTATCGACCAGTCACTACCCAGAGCTATGTGGCCGGCTGGCCGCGTAAGCAAAGTGATCACCGGTGCCGATGGCAAGGTCCGAGCAGCTGAGGTGCTCGTCCAAGGGCGAACTTACACACGACCCGTGGCGAGGCTAATAGAACTGCCCAGACTCCCAGACACTATCGATGACGACCATGACCCCACGACTTTGTGAGTTGACTGACCCTTACAGCGGACCTTGAGTGGTAGACAGTGCGGTTAATCTGTCTCTGCTTAGCTAATTAGGTGGGACTAATTAGGGGGCGGCTGTTGTGAAGGATCAGATTAAACCGAATATATATATTTATTTATGGATATATATTTAATAGTATTTGTATATCGTTTGATATCCCTTGTATATTCCTTGTACATATACACTGAATATCCCTTTAGTCTACTAACAGCCCATAATAGTTTCATTCTCTCATTGGACAAGAACTTGGCGCCAGAAGCCAAGCCCCTTGGTTCAAGTTCAATCGTGCCGACGAACATGCCGTTACTAGCCCGGTTCCGCGTAGGAATACGTCTGGCGAAATACGAATGGTACTATTTGTTCACAGCGCATATATATATGACGCAAGTAAAGTAGAACTTTCTTTTAGTCCCTTAGCCCTTAGTTCTTTACCCTCCAACCTAGTGGCAAGACGTTAAGCCTCACCCACGATACACGTGTGGTGCAGTATGGTCAACTTGGCCTCAGAATGGCATTGAGACATCGTGTGGATTAATAGTTGAATTGTCATAGTTTGGCACTATACCGTCGAGTGGGACGTATTTCTATTAAGTTAATAATAGTCTATTATGTATGGTGCATCGTTCGGTTAGAGTTATACAGTGAGTAGTACCCCCATCGTTTCCTCGCGTTATCTAGAGTCTTAACCAGGCTGGGCAGACCACGTGTGGTGCTTTCATCCGAGGAGTTCTGGGCTAGGACGAGTGGACCTGCACATTGGATTACCTTACCCGGACGACGGCGAGCCCTACACGGCTTGGATTATCTACTTGCTTTGGGTGCTTTGATTTATGCCATGGATAACAGCCAACACTGGTGAGTGTTGGAACTACCCCCCGAGAGGAGTCCAGGTGAGACGGCGCTCTACCCCGAGTGAGGTCGCCTCACGTCTCTTCGTTGTGGACCGGCAGCTACCGTCTACAAGAGGGCCCAACTGTATTCATCTGTGGACCAAGGTTCTGTGGGCACCGTGTTCAGCACTCTGAATTCTCCCAAGAAATCGTTGGCCAGATGGGATATCGCCGGCGGCTCTCCTAACCCCCCCCCCCTACTGACTTACAACCAGCAGGACCCCCCTTTAGTATATCCAGCTATAATCATTAAGTACCATCGCTATAGTTCCCTAAAGAACCAGGTTGTATACTTGCTTCCTGCGTAACCAGAGATTGGACATTCAATATTGATTTGCCTACGAATACTCATTTGCCTTACAAGTGCATTCAAATCATAAATGTCATTACGTGAACGTTGTATATACCCTTTGCTATATATTAAATATTCGACTTATACATTTGTGTGGACTTGGTTTCATGGTGGGAAAGTGTTCATCATATCTATATCATGTACTGTGTGGCCAGTAGTTAAAGTACATAAAGCGGTAGTGGTTTAATGATACCATACTTATCAATACAGTCAGGGAATTGTACCCCTCAGTTACAAGCGCCTTGTACTGGCCCACCTAAAGTCCACCACAGACCCTCTCCTGGACCCCCTGCAGTTTGCATACAGAGCCAACCGTTCCACGGACGATGCTGTGAACATGGCTCTGCATTATGTCCTGGAACACTTGGACACTGCAGGGACATACGCCAGGATTCTGTTGGTGGACTTCAGCTCGGCCTTCAACACCATCCTCCCGCACATCCTGGAGCACCAGATGTCCCTGCTGCAGGTGCCGGACTCTACCTGCAGGTGTATTACGGACTTCCTGACAAACAGTTCTCAGTGGGTGAAGTTGGGAATTAACATCTACGATCCCAAGTCCATCAGCACTGGCTCCCCACAGGGCTGCGTTCTGTCCCCACTACTATTCTCCCTGTACACCAACAGCTGCGTCTCTCTGCACCCCTCGGTCAAACTCCTGAAGTTTGCGGACGACACCACCCTGGTGGGTCTCATATCCAGGGGGGACGAGTCCGCCTACAGGAGGGAGACCGAGAGGCTGCTGAGCTGGTGCAGCTGCAACAACCTGGACCTCAACGCCCAGAAAACAGTGGAGATGGTAGTGGACTTCAGGCGGAAGGCAGCCCCCCCCTCCCCGATCATTCTGGGAGGCACCCCGGTGGCCTCTGTGGAGTCCTGCCGCTTCCTCGACATGACACTCTCCCGGGACCTGAAATGGGAGCCGAACACCATCGCTCTCAATAAAAAGGCCCGGAAGAGGATGTTCTTCCTTCGTCAGCTGAGGAAGTTCAGGCTGCCGAGGACTATGATGGTCCAGTTCTACACTGCCATCATCCAGTCCATCCTCACCCTATAATTGTCTGTATGACATGTAAATGTTGTGAGTGTATAAGTCTGTAACTGTATTTTATGTGTTATGGACCCCAGGAAGAATAGCCCCAGCACTGCTGTGGCTAATGGGGATCCAAATAAACTTAAACTTAAACCCTCTCCATCATCACCATACATTTCCATTTATTAAAAAATATAAATATTTTTTTTAACCTCCTATAATAGTGGGGGTCGCGGCTCTCTGACACCATTATTTGGGGGTTGCGGCCAGGCACGTTGGAACTTTAAATCGGTAGGGGGTGCGGCCTTTGAGCCGCCGCGGCGGGTCGCCAGATGATAAAAAAAAATTTCAATTTTCTATTTTTTTTGCAGTCAGGCCACTGAACTTAGAAGCAGGCCAGGCCAGTGTTTCTAGTTGCACCAGCGCAATAGTTAGATAACCTAGGTGGGGAACAACCAGGAGATCAATGCAACTCACACAAGTTGGAGAACTATCTCTCTCTCTCTCTCTCTCTTGCTCTCACACACACACAAAGGGAGCCGCATGTGATTGGTGGAGGCGGGACCCTTACAAAAAACTAGAATTATAAAATGAATATGTGGTGTTATGATCAGGGCTGAAGTTGAATAAAATATTGTATTTATCAATTACAAAAAAACTGAAAATCCATAAAGATCTGTGTTGTTGCTAATCATACATATGCTAGCCTGTTTTTTAACAATAATTTGTGATGCCATCACAAACACTGGCATTTAAAGGGTACAAATAAAAAAATTCCTGCACCAGAATGCAGGAAATGAAGTCTTTGTAACAAAACAATTCCTGGTGGGGGACCCCCAGACCCCCTGCTTAAAAAGTGGCCTGACTGGGGCTATATTTTGCACTATATTTCCTGGCCTGAATGATTTCCCCAGTCCGGCCCTGGTTAAAAGCCTCCAATGCTTATTAGTGTGTGTGCGTTTGAACGTTTGCATGTTTCAACCATACATTTCCATTTATAAAAAAAAAATGAATATTTTACCTCCTATAATAGTGGGGGTTGCGGCTCTCTGACACCGTTTTTTTTGGGTCGCGGCCTGAAAAGTTTGGGAACCCCTGGTCTAGCCTGTACCCCCCAGACATGTTGCTGGCCCCGTCAAAACAGTATCCCATCAGCCTCTCCATGGGCAGGTGGGGGACCCTGATGGAAACAAGACAAACGTATTTCTCAGGTCTGCATCCCCTTAACAATTGTGTGTATTGAGCCGTACTGTATTGTACCCATTCTGCAATCTGTTAAATAAAGTTTTCATTCATTCATTCAGGTCGAGGCGTAAAAGTCTTTTATACACAAAAACAGCGTCTCGGCTGTTGTGTCTGGGCCGGGCATTGTAAAAAACCCAAAAGAAGTTCCGAGCTTCCAAGTTGTCATCGGCGAACTGTATATTACACGAGAATTGTTCTTTTCCAGTGAGTGACATCAGTGGTTCCGTCAGCGCTCAAGCCAAATAATGGGCTTTTGGATGCTTTGCCTCTAATTTGTCGCTGAATATCATGGGCAAACAGCTGTAAGATTTCGTTTTGGATGTTGTTGGAGTCCAGTTGTCTCTCTTTTGGAGCCAATTCTTCAACTCGGGATCAGACTCGGTGCGCACTCTTTCCATCATGAGCTGCCATAACACCCCATCCCTATTTGCATCACCCCTCAGTGGAAGCCCCTGGCGCCCGAGCCCCGAGGGGGGGTATAGGGGGAGAGACTCAGTTAACTCTTCAATACCTGATGCTGAGGATGAACCTGTCGTCTCTGTCTCTCTCTGACGTTTATCAGATTTAGTGGGACTGTCACTGGGACCGGCGGGACGTTTAGAAAATAAATCTGATATTTTTCTTTTCTGCGAGTGAGACATTCTGTGCTAGCAAAGTCTGACTACTAGCTAAAATCGACTGACTGCGCAAGCACTGTATCACAGTAGTCAGTGGTTTGTGGCGCGTGGGAAGGGCGAGAGACGGCAGGTGAATATAATTAGTTGTTTCACCTGTCATTCAATCAGTCTGTCATCACTCGAAAATCTACTCTGCTGCAATCTTGTCGGTTTTACACGTATGATTGTGTACGTACAGTAGTGTAATGAATGAATGAAAACTTTATTTAACAGATTGGAGAATGGCTACAATACAGTAGGCTCAATACACACTATTAAAATGGTGAAGTGCTTTGAGCAGGATAAACTTATAATATACAGTGTTAGTTATACAGTTACAGTATATAATATACAAATATATAAATACGGTTATAAAAAAAAAAAGCACCCCCGCACCCCCCCTTCCAACGTGCCTGGTTGCGGCCTGAAGAGTTTGGGAACCCCTGGTCTGATACACCTGTCGCGTATCAATTACTTGCTTGCAGTCAACATGTACGCAACGGATTGTTTTTTCATCGGTACATTTCCGTTTTATACCGTTTTGAATACGAGTATAGTTTGAGATTTCTAGTATTTCCAGAGAAAGACGCGATAATAGCCCTTTAGTGGAATACACAAAACACGTCGTCATTTTTCGGCTGATTTATGAATAGTTTTCAAATAAATGCTAGATTATCGATAGTATGTGTCCTTATGCATGCTAGAGAAGCGGGCTGAAAAATCGCTTATCCGTGTCTTGCTCCGCGCCAACGGCACGCACACACACGCTCCGATGGCGATGAAAGGAACATCTGATTAACCCAAGACTGGTAACATAGAGTCCTTACCTCACATCAGATGTTCTGCAAAAAGATTAATCCAATTCCTGATCGCCATTCCAAATATCGATCACGTCCATTGATCCAACGTTATAGTCCAAAACACATAATCCAAGCTGCTCCCAGCCTCCCCAGTCAATGTGGTAACATGATACTGCTTGCCCGAGAAGGGAAACCCGGACCGGAGTTTTTTTTCTGATGCACATCTCCAGCCAATCCAATCCAATGATGTGCAATACCATCCGGGAGACGATAGGCGGCTGTATTTGCCCTTTTGCGCGCTCAGACCCATTCCCAACGATAACATCAGGTTGGATGGATGAAAATGAATGGATATCGCTAAAACCCGACTATACTCGTGATTGGCACGCAAGCGATGGCGAGTTAACCCGACTATACTCGTGATTGGCACGCAAGCGATGGCGAGTTAACCCGACTCATCGTGATTGGCACGGAATTAGTTAATCGTGCCATGCATTAAAATAAATAGTGGGGTTAAAATAGTGTTAATAACGCATTAACATGAGTGACTGCTGTCCATAGTACTGTCTAAATCTGTTGGTACAGTAGGTCAGTAGAAAAGGTGTTTGTCAATTCCAGCTAATATGCAGCATCATGGCCATCTTTACTGTTACTTACTGTTCATTCTGCAAAATAAATAAATAAAGGCCTTTCCATTTATTACACAGGAACTTTGATCTACAATAACAGACCATATAGTGACACCTACAGATCACAGAAAACGACATTACTGATCTTCCATAGTACTTCCATAAAATGACAACTTGGCGTTATGGCAACATTTCACTTGTGAAAAGCAAACAAATGAAATATCCACCCGACATTTCTACCAGCAATTGAACAAAAACATGAATGTGCAAAATCAATCTCTTATCAAAAAGGTTTTTTATTCATCAACCCTTTCACTGCCACACTACAGAAGGTTAACCCTTTACTATCACACTACCGACGGTTACCGTGGCAGTGAAAGGGTTAACCTTCTGTGTATTATCACAGTGAAAGGGTTAACCGTTTGGTAGTGTGGCAGTGAAAGGGTTAAAATGATTTCCTTGAAACAAAGAGATGCTCTGGTGAATAATGACATTTGCAATGAGAAATTACTATTCTGTCTGATCCTTCGCAGGACTGCCCTGCAACATTCAGTGTGAAGACCAAACAGCTACTCATGTACGGCGTTACGATCAAAAACGCATTTGAGAAGATTACAACGAAGAGCTAAAAAAGACTAACCTTGTGATATAATGTGGATCTTGAGGCAAAAGAAAGAAAAGACAAAACACATTCACTGAAGCAGTCTGAATAAACACAACTTTACCCAAACAGAGCCATAAATAACATGGTTTCACAAAACATCCATGGACAAAAATGTTTTTAATTAAATTTTAAAAATACATAAGGGCTTTTCCCATCTCCGGGACCCATCTCTCCATCCATTTCATTAAAGTATTTCATCAAAGGGTTTTTAAAACAAGGACAATATTTTACAGTTCAAAACAAAAGAAAATGAAAATGTTTGTCTGTTTTTTCCTCTCTCTTCTTCTTCTCGTTCATCTACGGAGGCTATGGTTCTGGACTAGGGTTGTACTGATTGTGTGTGAACATGGCGAGGATTCTAGCTCGACTCCTCGGGACCGGGGGCGAGGCAAGCTCGACGGCATGGCAGGAGAGAGAGAGAGAGAGAGAGAGTGAGAGTGAGAGAGAGACACAGAGGATGGAAGGTGGAGATTGTGGAGGTCGGAGCATCAGTATAATGCTTCGGTGTTACTGCTTCTAGGCTTCTTGATCTTCTCAATGTTCTTCAGAATCATGTCGTGTAACGTTACCTGCAGAAAATCAAGACGCAAAAATGGCACAGCTTGATTCTGAATCACATACAGTATTATGCTGCCGCTTTGTACCGCTTCTGGTTTCACTTCTATTATCATTGCTGCTGTGAGGTTGAGGAACCAAACCAGAGAATTACACTCATCTGCTCTGTATGTGATGAGGTGACAATAAATATTACATTCTAATTATGTCTCCTCGTCACGCTAACAAAGAGGTAGCTTCTAGGGATGGGCATAGAAATATAAAAATATATTTCCCTTGTTTTTACCGGCACCTACAATGTGTAGTGTAGTGTATAGGGAGGTGTAGTGGTTACGTCATTTCCGTTTTTCATGTTCCACCCTCTGTCCAACGCAATGTATTTCCCCATTGCCCATTTCTAAATCGCCTCGTTTAAAACAAATAAAGCATTAACATTGGCATGGTGTACCTTTCTGTGCTTATTCATTCACAATCTATAGCTCAACATGAAAATATTTGCAATTAATCATAAAAAAACAATCGCAAAATTTTATTTCAAGCTAAAATGTTTAAACAATAATGTTAGTGATAGAAGGGAACTCATTTTGTGCAAAAATGGAAAGCTTTTCAATTTCCATGCAGCAGAATTGTTACAATAGCCGAGAATCCATTTTTCCAATGATAAATCACTATACGGGTGGAACAACCAGTGACGTCAGACGTCAGGGGATCGGGATCCTATTAATTGTTACACCACTGAACAGCATGCTGGGTACAGCTTTCTAGCTGGGTAGCAAAACAGTCTGTTAACAGCTGGGAGAAAGCAAGAGAGACATGGTAGCAACGTTTTGTATGTTTGCCATGTTCACTAAGTTCACACATTTCAAGCATCAGTGATGTAACTTTCAGAATTAATGCTTTTGTTCCCGAAATATGTTAGCTCCATCCGCTAGCGTTAGCTGTTAGCAATGACAGCAGCCAGCTAGCTTGCTTGTTTATCTCATGTTTGCTATTAAGTCAAAACAAAACCATACGTTAGTGTGGAAGCTCAGATATTTCAAGAATTAACAATGTAACTTTCAAAATGAATGCTTTTGTCCCTGGAAATAACATTAGCCTGCTGCGATTCCCAAATATCTAGCTGTTAGCAATGACAGCAGCCAGCTAGCTCGCTTGTTTGATTTTGTCATGTTCGCTATTAAATAAAAACTAAATCATATGTTAACCTATGTTAGTAATCGAATAGTTGAAACAAGGCGGGGCTCGCAACTCACTTTTGATGCTCCAAGGTGTTTTAATTGTGACAAAATAGCAGATACAACATTTTGAAGTCGAAGCAGTCGAAACGTTGTATCTGCTACCTTGGGAGCATCAAAAGTGAGTTGCGAGCCCCGCCTTGTTTCATGTACTACTGTTTTTACAGTTTGGTAAAAGAAAAAGAGTAATCGAATAGTTCCCACTAGTGACTATCGAATAGTCATTTTGTGAGTTTTGCCCATCCCAAGTAGCTTCTCGTCAAGAAACCCATGGACCAGAAAGGAAGAGAGAGATAGAGAGATACGAGAGTTGGGTAGGTGTCTTCTATGGTTTATCACCATACAGTTAGTATTTTTCTTTGTCAACAAAGCAAAACATTTACATATTAAAAAAGGTAAGCCATGTTCAGGATAAGGTAAAATATGTGTGTCAATGAGTAAACAGGCTAAATCTCATATTTACACGATTATGGTCCTTTAATTCAACATTTGCACTATTCATATAAGAGGTAACGAATGAGAGGCTGGAAGAACTTGAAAACGAGCTAAATGGCCTCAACTTACATATTGATTTCTCAGCTCTGACGCTATGATCTTCAGACTGATGTATTCCTTCTCATCTATCTCGGTTACTGTACGTCGGTAGTCCTCCTAAAAACAAATCAGAGGGGTTAGTCTCTCCCAAGAGAAGTCGGCTCACATTTCACCTCAAAATGCAGTATTTATCATTTTACTCAACATAAACATCACATTGCTTTCATTTTCTCTGAATACATTTGTTTTGTAGCAAATAGTTTTGTTGCAGCAGTCATCCTTGGCATTACAAATGTCTCCATTCAAAACTCCCAGAGTGCTCCGTCTCCTCATTATATAGACTGTCTCTGGTGTTATATCATTATTATATAATCCTTTCTATCCTATTATCTTCATAAAATAATATCATGGAAGAGGCCGGGCCCTTTTACTGTACACATATTTTGATTAGTCTGTACTTAAATTGACCTCTCTCAAGCCCTGCCCTCTTTTCTTGATCCTCGAATAAACTGTTGCTTCCCAAAGCAACAGTTGTGATTGGAGGATCAAAAGAAAAAAAGAGGGCAAGGTTTGAAATAGGTCAATTGTTATTCACTTACCACGTGTGGGTATTTTGCTATTTTAGACACCAGCTTCGCTCTTGTGATGTAGTATCTAGGAGGAGAAGATAAGAGGAAGAGGTTATTTAGACATCCTCAGAGAAATACCAAGGAAATAGGTAGGGATTATTATAATTACAGTTGACCCACAACTAAAACTTTGTACAGATGTAGCCCTTGCTGTATTAACGGTATCAACCAGTAGGGGCGCTCGGGTTACACCATGTTACTTTTCGTCTCTAGGAAAAGGGGAGGGGAGAAACCAGTGCAGAGGGTTGTGTTCTCAGCTTGAATATGCAGCATGAATGTGCTTGCAAATCGAGACAGTTTTCAAATGTCCAATTTAACGAATTCCGTTTGCTCATAAAATGCTTACAATTTTAAATATATAAATAAATAAATGACGACACAAAGGATAAGTTTAACGAATTCCATATAAATTCCAGTTTATTAACGATGCAGCAGGCTGCTTGGTGTGTGTGCGCGGACACGCTCCGAGACATTTACATTGAAGCAGTTCGTAAGAGGAACCCTACGATAGTTCTCCCTGGATTCCTGAATGCATGGAGAGGTGCTCTTAGATTGCAGGCGATAGCAGCAGAACTCCTGCTCAACACTTTCAGTGCCACGGACGACATCTCGTTTTATTAGGCCCCCCACTGAGTGCCCACAACGACAAATATCGTTTTATTAGCTGAAATCATATTTCATCAACCGAGTCTCCCATTGCTACAGCAGCCCCTACAGGAGCTCAGAATGGATAAAAGCGCCCCCTATCGTCTATCCCTGTGTAACTGCAACCTGGGATCTGTAGGGGCGGAGCCAGCTGGTTCCTTGAACTGGCGAGCAGTCTGATCAACATAGAAGTCATCGCGGGACGGGAATCAGGCTGGAATATACATTTACAGCAGCCAATACTCAATCAATAAGCGTGATTGATATTTGGAATGGCGATCAGGAATTGGAATGATCTTTTTGGAGAACATCTGATCTGAGGTAAGGAATCTATTTTACCAGTCTTTGGATAATCAGAGTTGTATTCGCTGAGATCTCAGCGTTTGCCCTATGTGTGATGTGTGTTTGTGCGCGATCGCTGATGAGGAAATAAGAGAATCGATTTTTCAGATTGCGTCTCTAGCGTGCATACGTACACACTATCGATAATCTAGCGTTTATTTGAAAACTATTCATAAATAGGCAGAAAAATTACAACGTTTTTGTGTATTCTAGAATATTCCAGTAAATGTATTTTATCATGGAATCTTTATATTTTCCTTGAAAACGCGGGCTTTTCAAAATGCTATAAAACGAAAATGAACCGATAAAAAAACAATCCGCTTCGACAATGTTGACTGGAAAACGAGTCATTGATAAGCGACGGGCAGATTAGACACATAGCCATAATTTAAAACATAGATTAGGCGTTTTTAATGCTAACATTGAAGTGGATGGTGGGCATTCAACCGGTAAATCAAGGTTAAGCAAGGGCTCTGAAAGTGTTAAAGTACATCACTCATTCAGACACTGGAAGCGCACTCTCTAACGCCCCGCCAGCTCCTTATAATTGTGCGGTGGCGATGGAAGCTGCATTCCAAAGGAGGAGGAGAGCTCAAACCTATAGCATTTTAACACCTTAAGCAGTCAGGTAAATAGCTTGCGTCTACCCCTAATCGCCCCCCATCTGTCACAGACTTCGCTGCATTATGGATTCTCTTATAGAATAGAGGTAGTGCATTTTGAAACTAGTGCGCAATGAATGAATCACATTCAAAATAACTCATCTTAAACCACTCAACATAAATACATATGCAATTATAAAAGAGCTGCAGCGCAAATGCACTTGCAGATCGAGACAGTTTTCTCACGTTGCATATTACATTACTTATTAAGGTAAGTCGAGGTAAGATACTTCCTTCAGTGAGGAACTTCTATAATATAATACCTTGATATCTGGTCGAGGTAAGACGCCGCTTCCCCCTCCACTGTTCTGAGTTCAGCTACCGTCTCCTCCTGGATCGACACCCCAAAGTTGTTTCCATCTTCTATCCTTGGGATAAGCAGCTGGACCCACATTTTGACCTGCAGAATAATAATATAGACGCTCCCAATAAACGTGATGCATATTCAAACTGATATTGGAGCTAGGTAGCTAAATGGCCCCAGTCAAAGCACTGCACCAGACAGCAAGTCTGATGTACTGTACATAGTATCAAATATACAGAGTGTGTTACACATTGTCTGCTGCTGTTCTGTCAATGTGTACTACATGCCAGGTGTCTGTTTGTCATTGTATGATGTGGTGTCTGTCATACTGTGGAACTTGAAAGTTGTTGAATACAATGGTTGTCACCAAGACTAAATTCCTGTAAATTATTTTTGTATTTGACGAATAAGGTCTTTCTGATTCTGAAGTAGTATTTTTCAGGCTACTATGGTCTACTGGTGTGTATTTCCGTATACGAAATACTACTCACTGTGTTATTAAATGGAGAGACACTACTCACTGCGTTACTGAACTAGAGAGACACTACTCACTGCGTTACTGAACTAGAGAGACACTACTCACTGTATTACTGAACTAGAGAGACACTACTCACTGTTACTGAATGGAGAGACTCCTCACTGTTACTGAATGGAGAGATTCCTCACTGTGTTACTGAATGGAGAGACACTACTCACTGTGTTACTGAATGGAGAGACACTACTCACTGTCTTACTGAATGGAGAGACACTACTCACTGTGTTACATTTCTCGATGAGAGTCCTGATCTCCGGCTTCACTTTCTCGATCAGGTCGACAAGCTTGCCGTTGCTCTTCATCATACCGCCTGGCATGACGAAGACCTTGGTGCCAGTCACTGTAGTCAAGAAGGAGGGGGGGGGGGGTTAGTTGCAAACACAAGCAGGTAGGGACCATCATAATACAGTGAAATCTTTCTGACACAAGGTCGTCTTCTGACAAGACTAGGGATGCACAGATATATCCGACATTGACCACCTGGTGTAACAGACCCCACATGTTTAGTATACAAGATATCAGTCCGAGGTTAAAACAGAGCAGCAGTATGAGAATTTCCCAGATACTAAAATCGAATACCAAAAAACAAGTCTAACATGCCAGAAATCAAAGCAAAGTGACTTAATTTGCTGCATTTTTTACTAGGGATGTCCGATATTATCGGCCTACCGATATTGGCACTAAAATGTAATATCGGAAATTATCGGTACCGGTTTTCAATTTTCTTTTTTAGATTTATTTAACCTTTATTTACCCAGGCAAGCAAGTAAGGACAAATTCTTATTTTATTTATTGTAAAAAGTATGCATAATGTTGTGTTAATTCCACGACAAGAGATATGTAATGTTAATTACCTGAAATTATTCCGTTTTTTTGGGGGGGGGGAACCCCGCATATATCGGTATCGGTTGATATCGGTATCGGAAATTAAGAGTTGGACAATATCGGTATATCGGATATCGGTAAAAAAGCCAATATCGAACATCCCTATTTTTTACATGTTAATTCTCGAATGGAGATAAATGTATTAGCGTACCTTGTGTATACTGGTTACTTTACGTACTCATGGTATATATTCATACATATATATCCCGCTATGTGCTCCATCTTAACACTAAGGTATTAACGTATATATATATACACACACACGTGTTTGCTCACCAACCGTTGAGTGCCAATCACGTATATATATGTTATTTGGTCTGTTTTCCTTTTTTTCGATTTTAATATCCTATACAGTCTCACGGAACTCCGTGTATCATTGGAACTCATTCTGAGACCCCGAGAGTGCAATACCGGCCGAATCCTGTATCGCCTACCATTTGAAACCTTATTTCACACCGTGTGTTACATTGTATATGGTCCGGGCGGAGAATTTAGGCAGAGCACTTTGAAACACGTTCAGCACACTTCATGCATATTTTGTGCCGTTTTATGTCAGGGACCCGATGGACATCAATACTGGAAATCGCGATCAGACAATTGGAATATTCTTTTTGGGATTTATGAATAGTTTTCAAATAAACGCTAGATTATCGTCCTTATGCACGATACAAAAGCGGGCTGAAAAATCACTTATTCGTGACTTGCTCAGCGCTAACGTCACACACACGCATGCTCTGACCGCGGTGATAGGAACATCTGATTAACCCAAGATTCGTAAGATAAATTCCTTACATCACATCAGAATCGACGTTGCTCTGAGTGTCCTCAGTCAATGTAGTAACACGATACTGCTTGCCCGAGAAGGGAAACCCGGACCAGAGTTATTTTTTCGATGCACATTCCCAGCCAATCCAATCCAATGATGTGCAATACCATCTGGGAGACGATAGGCGGCGGTATTTGCCCTTTTGCAAGCTCAGACCCATTCCCAATGATAACATCAGGTTGGATGGATAAAAATGAATGGATATCGCTAATAAAAGAAATAACGATTAAAACCCGACTATACTCGTGATTGGCACGGAACGGTTGGCTAGTTAACCCGACTATACTCGTGGTTGGCACGGAATGGGTTAAGGCCGGGCCGTTAACGCCGTTACCGGGCTAAGTTAACGGCGGACTCTTATCGCGCGATAAAAAGATTACCGACGTTAATCTATTCTCAAAGTTGGGTCTGGGAGCCAATTACATTAGCTGATGTATACCTGGTCGAATTACTCTGTGTGTGTGACTGTGCGTGTGTGTGTGGGGGGGGGGGGGGGGGGCTTGTTTACCGGCTTGCGGCTTGTTTACTGACGTCACATCCTTATCCTACTCTTCTGTCCTGACTGCGGAGTAGTCAAGACAAACGTCTTTCTCAGGTCTGCATCCCCTTAACAATTGTATGTATTGAGCCGTACTGTATTGTACCCATTCTGCAATCTGTTAAATAAAGTTTTCATTCATTCATTCATTCAGCCTAGGGAGCTAACGTTATGTCCGACGATTAGCTAACGTTAGCTTAATAACGTTAATTAAATGGGAAAACAGCCCTTCTACTGATGGGATCAGAGTCAGAGTCGGATGACGACACCAGTACGCAATGCTGTGGAGAGGTACAAGGTAGAGCCAATTACGATTTTAATCGATTTCTTTCTCTTGAGAACTAGAAATCATACAAATAACCTTTGTTTTTATTTGACACAAAAAGTTGAAGTGCAAACCTAACTTTCACCAATCTTCATTTAAAAAATAAATAATAATAATATATATATAAAAGGTTATTCTTGATCAAACAAAGATGAATGTCCCTATTGGGATTAATAGTGCAATAACATGCTTTTTCACCAAACTTCACTTAACTGGTTCCCGGCCAACCACGGACATGTCCGTGTTTCGGATCCAACGGTAGAGGGCCAACCACAGACATGTCCGTGGCAAGGGTGTTTTGGCTTTTATTCCATTTTAATAACCTACTCAATGTCACCGAGCGGCACTGCAGATTAAACCTTTTTAAATCTTAGACAAACGAAACACTTTGCTTTCATGAAATATTGTAAGCAGTCATTTGAGGCTTCATAAAAGCAGCACAATGAACACGCATCTGTCAGTGCCGAGTCCGACCTCATCTTAAATAACAAACAGCATTGCTTGTTGTAGTTAACACATTCGGGGCCAGACCCGAGATATCTCGAGTTAACTCGCCATGCGCCAAACCCGAGAAATCTCGGGTTTTAATCGTTATTTCTTTTATTAGCTATATCCATTCATTTTTCATCCATCCAGCCTCAAGTTATCATTGGGAATGGGTCTGAGCTCGCAAAGGGCAAATACCGCCGCCTACGCCTCCCGGCTGGTATTCCACATCATTGGAATCCCTCTGGCTGGGGCGCTTCATTCATTAAGGCAACCTACTTGCGTTCAGCGTCCCACGTGACCACGCCTAGCACGCCCCCGCGGCAGCGGCAGAGCGGCGCGCAGGTTGCCGCGGCATTATGCATACGCAATCCCCCCCGTTTTAACATCACCGGTTAGCTCAACTCGTTCCTCAGCTTGCTGTGGAGCCTGCGGTCCAGTTGGTGACAAGTTCGAATCACTTAAATTTTTTTTTTTTTTACGTTTAATTAATTTATCGCCTCTCTATATAAATGTCGCCGGTTAAGTTTAGGCATTCTTTCGGAGTTGGTTAAGGTTAGGGTTAAGTTTAGGCATTCTTTCGGAGTTGGTTAAGGTTAGAGTTTGTCTTAGAGCATGGCAATAGAATGCCTGTCTTTCTTTCGCCGGAGCAGCAGCCTATTTCCGCTCTGCCGCTCTCTCGCTCTGCCGCGGTCACATGGGCGTCGTGGCCAATCCGAGAAACGCTGAACGCATGTAGGTTACCTTAAGTGTTCACGCGGCTGGGGCTGTGCATCGATCTAAGAAGTCCGGTCCAGGTTTTCCTTCTCAGGCAAGAGTAACGTTTATCACACATGGACTGGGGACACTCGGAGCAGGGTGGATTATGTGTTTTGGACATATAACGTTGGATTAGTGTTGTCAAAAATATCGAAGTATCGATACATATCGATACTGAATATTTAAAACGGCTTCAATACTCATTTCCCGAAGTACCGATACTTTCTGCAGTATCGGTACCAGCTGGCCGGAGCATTTATTAACGTTACGCGTGTACTGGTGTAGGATGGGCTCCGCTCGACCGAACGTTGGCAACGGGGTAGTTGTGTCGAGTTCATGCGTGTACTGGTGTAGTGGGCTCGGCTTGACGTTACTCCGTTTCCATGAAGTAATAGGTGGCCAGCTAGCTAGCATTAAGCTAACGGAGGAACGACAGCTAACGTTAGCTAATAATAGCGTTGTTTACAAACTGAAGACAGGGCTGCGCTGCCCGGCTGTGAGGGGGAGGAGGAAGAGAGAGAGAGAGAGATTTCTCCGGAGCTATGCTATGCTATGTAACGTTAATAAATGCTCCGAGCATAGCCATAGCTCCGGAGAAATCTCTCTCTCTCTCTCTCTCTCTTCCTCCTCCCCCTCACAGCCGGGCAGGCAGCCCTGTCTTCAGTTTGTAAACAACGCTATTATTAGCTAACGTTAGCTGTCGTTCCTCCGTTAGCTTAATGCTAGCTAGCTGGCCACCTATTACTTCATGGAAACGGAGTAACGTCAAGCCGAGCCCACTACACCAGTACACGCATGAACTCGACACAACTACCCCGTTGCCAACGTTCGGTCGAGCGGAGCCGGAGCCCATCCTACACCAGTACACGCGTAACGTTAATAAATGCTCCGGAGAAATCTCTCTCTCGCTCTCGCTCTCTCTCTCTCGTCATAACTAGGAAGGTGCGCTCAGTAGACCTAAAATCTCCAGCAGCCACTCTCTCTTTCTCTCTCTGATCTAAAGATAAACAAAGGGTTTTAAAAGTGTATTTATCTTCTCGTATAGTACCAGAGAGAAGCTGAGGAGAATCAACCAGCAACAAAAGCAAAAATTGTTAAAAAAAAATATATATATATATAATAAAAAAAAAATTATAATTTTTTTTTTTTTGGTATTGAAAGTATCGAAAGTATCGATACTTTTCAAGGTATCGTATCGAAGTCGAAATTCCAGTATCGTGACAACACTATGTTGGATCAATAAACACAATCAATATTTGGAATGGCGATCAGGAATTGGATTAATCTTTTTGCATTACATCAGATGTGAGGTAAGGACTCTATGTTACCAATCTTGGGTTGATCAGATGTTTCTTTCACCGCCATCGGAGCGTGTGTGTGTGCGGTTCGCGCCGACCAAAGTACGGAGAAGCGATTTCAGACCCCGCTTCTGTTTGTGCATGATACATTGAAATACATTGAAGCTCGATTTTGCTGGAGTTTATTGAGATTAGACAGAACGCTCTAGAAATATATTCATATTCACCACGGTATAAAACGGAAATGTATGTATGAAAGAATTATCTGTTTCGTGCATGTTGACTGGAAGCAACTCACTGACAATCAACGTGTTAATTAGATCCATAGCTATATTATTTCATATATTTTAAGCACTCGCAAGTAAAGCTATCCCTACATTGAATAAAGCACTGGCGCTTGACGGGCCATCAGAGCCCTCTGCTGTTGGCCCCCAATGAGTTAACAAACTCATTTTTTTTCTTTATAAATAAATATCGATACTTGGCGTCACCACGCAAAGTATCGCGATACTACTACGTATTCCCCCACCACTATTATATACCTTTGATTTTGAAATAGTAACGTGTCCAGGCAAGCAACGCAAACGACTTTAGCAAAATTCACATAGCGCTCCATAACTCAGCTTTTCAGGAATTAGCCCGGATCACTCTGAAAATATACAATATTCACCACGGGATAAACCGTGAACGTATACATGAAAAAAATGTAATTGTTTTTTACATGTTGGACGAGAGATAGTGACTGTCAAATGAGCCATAGTATTGTCTCCATAGCTACATGTATAATATAGATATAGCTCTGCAAACATCGTGACGCACAGTGAAAATAGGCAATGGAAAGCTGGCGCATTGACTACAGGGATGAGGGTAATAGCTGGGGCTGAATGAGTTAAGGACCCATTTGTTGCATGAGTGTTGAGTTTTTGCAATGTGGCTCTTTTGCATAGAAGGGGCACATTTTCCACCCATATTACCTCATTTAAATACCCGCAAATAGCACGGACGCACAGACGCAATGATGATGGCAACGCAGTTAGCACGGTATTTCACTCTTTGCGAGTGCTTTGTGAATAGCACGGTTTGTTTTGGGGCTATTTGCACACACAGCGTCAGAAAAAGCCACGCAATCCCTTTGTGAATTCGCCCCCAAGTGTTTTATTGCCCATATCTATTGTAACATATAATATAACTAATCGGGCAGACATACAGACCCTCATCTGCACCTTTGATTACACTGTTTATTTAATCATATTCTTTTATTCAGAGTTAATCATATTTACACTGTTTATTTTTATCTTTATTATAATGCCTATATTTATGTATTTCTACTATTACAGTGGCCATACCTGTACCTCCCCTCCCCCATGCTGCTATGACGCCCAAATCTCCATCAATAAAGGAATCTCTTATCTTATTATATCTCAATAATTATTGTCCAATGACTCCAAATGATGATCCAAGTCTATACTGTTCATTAAAAGTAATGACTTTATACCTGATCAAAAATTTTAGTTTTAGCAACTAATCAGACTCTATTGATCATATTCTCATGACATGCATTTCCTACCAATTGACCCATCTCAAGCTCCACTCTCTTTTCTTGATTCTCCAATCACAACTGTTCCCTCGAGCAACAGCTGTGATTGGAGGGTCAATAAAAAAGGGCAGGGTTTGAGATGGGTCAATTTGGCGCAATGCAAAACAACATTTAATGATGACCCCCTTGTTATCCGATTACAATCACCTGTCATTTGCCTATCAAGATGTCTGCGATGATGATGTAATCAAACATTATGAATTGACCCTCTTGTTTACCAAGTCTCATACTTACCCTTGTCTTCCCCAGTTCCATCCTCCAGCTTCCTCTTTTTGGCATTTTGCTATAAACAAAATAAAGAAAACTCAAACTATTTACATTTTATACCAACGCTTTGTACAGAGTCATGATGACAGTAAGTCTCACAGATAACTCAATGTAGTAAAGAGGTGGCCTAATTCAAACCATAAATTAGTGAACATATCAATAACTGTCTACAATTCCACCACAATGCTGCTAATCACACCAGGGAGAGAGAGGACCCACTACGTTACAAACTCTTTTTATTAAGAAAAGTGTATAATGATTTATTTGAATATACCGACTAGAATTGGACTGAGTGAATGTCATGGGACAGTGGGGAAAACAGTCCTCAATGGAATGCTAGCGGAAAGAAAATGCAGAGCAAGACTCCAGGGAAAGGCAACTAACGATGGTGTTACTTTGTAGGACTTTGTCAAAATACCAGTAACCAGATGGATGGGATTCTTGAGTCTAAGCAAACCTGATAAGTGGTAAATAGTTGAGGGCAATAGAAAAGTTCTCATTAGTGATGCACCGATGTGAAAATTGTGGCCGATACCGATAACCGATATTAATATTGCTGTTCTGGCCGATACCGATATTTACCGATGTCGATATCTCTGTATAGAAAACACTTATGATAATCAAATAAAGAGCTATTTTCCAAAAAGCATTATTTTATTTTTACCTTTGTAATTTATTTTCAGAAATTACTGATATTTTTAAACTATTTAAGGCCAAAACATGTAAAAAATATTTTTTTATATTATATCGGCAGCCGATATATCGTGCATCACTAGTTCTCATGATGATGTGAGCCATCCTGGGGGAGGGGGCTTGTTTTTGTATACAAGGTTACAATTTATTGATGATGTTATAGCACCACCAAAGGTGGAAGGTAAGAATTTAAATCACATCCTGTGTCAAGGCCCCCGATTTCTAATTGGACAGGTGACGCAAAAAAAAGTGCGTTAATGGGAAACCCATTCAGTCTTGTTCTCGAGACAAATTCTCCTTGTTATATTGTTATACCTGTTACTGTGTTGTTGTTTTTTAATAAATACATTTGCGTAAAACCTAAATTTTCTTGAACTGAGTTTGTGCTTTGAGGGTCGCTGAATGAACCTGTGGAAAAGCGGAAAACGGTTGACGCCTCGACACATTGTCCAGGAATCAAAGGAGACGGAGCAATAAGCGACTGGCAGTCAATTTATCTCAATTCCATACAGCCTTCGGGTCTGGATTCCCAGGAGAGACCGATAAGACACGCATTGCAGAGCTCTAGTAGTGGTAGTATGCAAGTTAGCTAACCACTTTCACTTCCTACACATATAAATAGGAATATATGGATATACATAAAGCAAAATACACACATGACACACGATATGACTTCAAATCAAACAGTCATGATGATATGGGAAAGACAGTGAAGTTCCTCTAGCTTTGCCCAGTTGCCACACTTCATACACAAGTTTTCCGGAGGTCGATAGGAGTCAGGGGGGCAAAAAGTGAACCGATCCTTGAAGTAATCAGTGCCAAACATGTTATTTCCAAACGTAGCCTCACCGCTTCTAGTCCGTCATGCAGGTTGGAGAGTAGAATAGGGTCTGGTACAGTCAGGTTGATGTCTGAGTGGATCTCCTTCAGGTCACATATGTTTATGATGGGATCCTGAGAAACAAATAGAGATACTTTCATTAAATTAAAGCATATGAGAATATATGATCTGAGATGAACTGCAAAGAAATATGGATTTGATAAATGAGTTAAACTGCACAGTGCACACACATTGTTAGTCATTAGTATTTAATTATGAATGCACCCATAAGGACATCAGTTATGGACCGATAACCAGCCTAAAATAAGTAATCTGTATGGGGAGAATATGTTCCATACAATGTTATGATGCCAAGAACAAAGTGCAACATGTGAGAAATCAAAGCAAACTAACGTTTTCCCCCCTGCATTTTTTGACACATGAAAGATGCTAGATCTCTCCAATAGTGAGAGAAAGAAATTCTATCTTAAATAAATGTATCCAGCTACTACAAACGTATGGTCTAAGTTCACTATTCAATAAAAGTAGTGAATTGGATCAGAACTTATTTGACAATACTTTAAAAAGGAACATGCCAACATTATGGGCAATATATATGGGAAACATTATATCCGTCTTCTCCAGAGTCAGACAAGATGATGGATACCAATTACCTCTGTGCGTTCAGTAGAAAGCTATCCGGCTGCAAGCTAGCCTAGCTTAGCACAAATGAATGGAAGCGGATATGGATCAGCTAGCCTAGGCATTGGCCAAAAACACCTCTCCCAGAGTTTTAAGCTAGCCTAGCCTGCTGCCGGATAGCTTTCTACTGAAAGCAGAGAGGACATTGGTATTTCTGGAGAAGAACGTTGACGTTTTCCTTTACATAAATGTGTCCAGCAATCCCAAACTTATGGTCCAAGTTCATATTGTTCAATAAAAGTAATAAATCAGATCAGAAATCATTATCCAAAAAGACTTTAGTTTAATAAAGTTGATCTAAGAAATCTGTGTCAGCAGTGAAGAAATGGCATTGGTTCATCGTTCTTACGGTTAATGACAGAATGCACAGTATGTTGCTTACTTTGAGGAAGTGATCGAGTTCCAGTAACTTCTTTGGGAAAAAACTTGCAACTAGGTTCTCTGCCTGGAAGAAAGACATGCTTTAGGTCTTCAAACATGACATCTGCCAGAGTACATGACTGCAATAGAGACGCTTTCAACTGGACAACATCAACATTGTAAATGGATTATGGACCCAACTTTATCTCCTGATGCAGCGTTTGCCAACACAATAGAGGCCTTGCATGAAATGTTGGTTGTTCTTTGTCTTCCAACACGGCTGCCTGAAACATATAGCAACCATTGTTTTGTGTATGGCAATGGAAGAGACAATGGTTGCTATGTGCTTAACAACAGTTGCTAAGTGTTTATATACGAAATATCACTGGATCTAGTGAACAAGTCACAGTAGAATAGTAATACCATTTTCCAGTGTTTTACCTACTTGTACCCTACCACAGCACAGAAATTAGGCATTTTCTTTTGAAAGGGGTTACCAGTAGATACAGTCATACATACAGCCTAATGGAGAGCTGTTAGCCTGTTCTACATCTGTATGTCACAGCCTGCTAAATGCCTCTGCCCAAGAGACAATCTGTATACAATCTGGACATCTGCAACCAAAATAGTTTGAAAGAAATTTTATTGGGTGTATACAGAGTATCACAAATAACCAGAAATTAACATTTAAATTAACATTTACGAGTTATGCAGTGATGTAGTTATCAGAAAAGTAAATACTTAGACTGTTTTCTGCATAAGGAAACCATACCGTTATGGCTGCGACACAGATAATAAAGAAGGCTGCACAGACAGACATTTTTCAACAAATGTTTGGTTCTTATATATAAAAGAGACTAAGACATATGAGAGGAACAATAATATACTATAATTTATTCAAAATGTTTAGGGAAAATAACATGAGTATAGGTAGCACTGGTTAATTTACTTCCTCTTTGTGCAGAGATGTTTGACAGTGAAAGTGGAATGTTGTCCAGCGCTCTGCATGAGAATGATTCCAAAATGGAATAGACACTCACCTCTCCAGTAATCCGTTCCCTGAAAGCGTCAACCTGTAAAAATAATAATAAATAAATAAACAGACAATGAAAAACACCACCAAATAGAACACTGTTTTATTAAACAGCTGCTGTGTTTATTCATCTTTGCACTGTTATAATGTTCAGTTCCGATACTGAATCAACAGATTATAGCGAACGTTTTGTAACGTTACACTAAATATTACTTGTTTTATGGGAGTCTTGGCTAAAGCAAAGGAAGTCCGTTATGACTGCTGCCTGCTGGTTACCTTGTTAGGTCAGGTTAGTTAGGCCTTGTGTCTACTACTACTACAGCAAGCTAGTCATCTCCGCGTATAGTTTATTATAATAGGTTCTCATTCTTTTCCAAGAGCAGACTAAGTCATTAGTGGCACAGCACTACTCACTCGACTGTTTGACAGGTTGGTTGTGACTGAAAGGCCTAGTCAGTTTGGCCTTATCTGAGACACCATATCACGCTAGCAAGTGTGGCGAACGTCCTAGCAGGCAGCCACTGTAGCAACACAACATACCACATAATAACGTTACATGTAAGTTCGGTGGTTGCGTGTTTACCTTAGTTTTGAGTTCATTGTCCACCTTGAGGAGTGAAGACATCTTATTTAATCACAGACAGAGAGAAACAACGATTGTCCTAAGATAATTCAAATTCAGAGATAAACGTGTGGCTTTCCCCACTTCTGTCAGCCACACTTCTGCACTTAAAGATGACGCACTCACTGTGCGACAACATGACCGAGTGCGCATGCGCCGAGTAAAAAAAAAATAAATAAAAATAAATAAATAAAGAACTACACGCGTCATCGTATTTTTTGCGAGAAGACGCAGCTGACGATGTAAACAAGAAGAAGGTAGACGAGGGCAAAAGGATCAAATTGTCCATTGTCACCCGCAAATGATAACCGCAGTTTAGCTTGAAAACGCTGCCATGGGGCTCCCCGTTACTATTAAGGTCAACTTCAGGGGAAATGTGAAACGATTTGTGGCTCCAGATTTGGACAAGTCGGAGTGGGAGTCTGTGGAAGCCTGGGTAAGCAGCTAGCTGACGTTAGCGGAGCCCGTCTGGAGGAGCTGGCGCAGTTCGGTGAAACAGCAAGGCCCAGTCATGGCCTCGCCACATAAACACTGGACCACTTGAAGGACATTCGCCACCCCAACGACAATTATTGTGTCCGAAATTGCTTATATTCTGCAGACTTGTATATTTGCACCAAGGCAACCTAGTATTTCACGTATCGGTAAACGGCTACATAGACAAAATCTGGACATGTCGTATTGCTCGGGCATGCTGCTGTGTTGGTGTCAATTTGTCATTTTGTTTATTTAGGCATACATCTCAAAGTCATTTTTTTTTTATTTTATAATGTGATGCTTGGTATGTTGTTATAATAATGTACTAGCTTGTTATTATTGATCACATTTCAGATTAAAGCGTCATTTGGGATCAGCCACTTTCAAGTTAAATATTTTGATGAGGACAACGAAGAGGTGAGATCAAATTATATGGGCGTGTTTGTCTGGTTGTGGTATAAGGTATTCTTATAATTTTAGAAGTATTATTAGATTTGAGTTTGTGTGTGGAAACTACAGCCATGCCATGATGTGTAAGTGAGTTGTTTACATTGTCATGTATGTGTAGTACTCACAAAACACGAGACACCCATTATTGTATTTCTTTCTGTTTCAGATTTCCATAAACAGTCAAGGTAGGTGAAATTCAGCGAAGTAATATGCCTTTGAAGGGGAATGTCAAGAAAAGTCTTAACAAATTAATAAACTGTTAGATAAATTGTTGTTTTTAATCTATTAATTTATCTGTTTAACTTTTTTCAGAGGAATATGAAGAAGCGGTGAAGGTAATAATAATAATAATAATAATAATAATAATAATAATAATAATAATAATAATAATAAGGTATTGCATTTAGTCCTTTCCTTACAATCTTAACGAAATACATCATACTGGTTCTTCAATATGTATGATAAAGCAGTAATACATGAGCGGGAATGCTATGCTGTGAGATTTTGGCACTGCTGGGTCAAAATCATGACGTCGCACAACCTCAAGTGTATCATTGCTAAATTGTAAATGATGTTGAGCGATGCTTGAGCAATGAGGAATCGCTAGGTTACGGGCGCATTCATTGTCATGACATTTTTGGTATCCGTTGGAACGTAATCTCGGCTCATCACAATGCAAAGTCTGAACTGTGGGTGGCATCATTTGCATGTGATTTGCTTCTGCGTTGACCTTCAATGATATTTGCTGTGTGTGTTCCCCACTGACAGAGTGCAGAGAAGCAGGGCAACCAGTTGCACATGAATGTTTACAAGATGAAGGGGCAGGCGTGCGGAGGCCCACTGAAGACGGAGGTGAAGGAGTTGAAGGGGGACCTTCGTCCTGCCCCTCCCTACCCGTCCAGGGTTAAGACGGTGGATAAAGGCACACAGGTCACACCCGAGAGAGAAGCTGTGAGGAAAATACTTAGTATAGATTTTGTCATGTTGGACTTTCTTTTTCTTTTGTGGTAGAAAAAAAATCTGAGGATATATTATATATGTTTTATAATCGCAAAATTTGCTGTTTTTATACCTAATTGGCTCAGTTCTGCATGGGATTCCGTTCACCGTGTTTCTCTGCTCTAACCTCTCACATGAGTGTGAGTGACAACCACGGTGGCATATGAGGTGCAGGCCTTTCTCTGACAACTTCCCTGATTGGCTGGAAGCCTGTGCCATGTTTAAAATAACTTGCTATTAAGCCCATGTTACTAAAACTCTCACATTATCATACTATTTTTTTTTGTGTCAGAATGCTACCTACTACAGGTTTAATGGTAGAATCTGTAATGCCGTCAGATAGTGACCTCTAGGCAGAAGGTATATACTGCTTGGTATTGCACTTTGTTAAACATTTTTCGTTTTGGTCTGGTGTATGAGTTGTAGTTTAGTCACTTATTATACTGTTATTATACATTTAGACATTAGACACTTATTATTAGACATATCTTGGCAGAGCCTGAGGTGTGGCCAGCAATAGCAACTCCTCTATACTCAACTCCAACCCACACATCAAACCAAAACCAAAAATGTAAACAAAGTACAATACCAAACAGGGCTCTTTTACCTAGAGGTTGCTGTTTGACAGCATTACAGATTCTACCTTTTAAATAAGTAACATATTTGACTAATCAAGTTGTGGATGTGTATATATAGGAGATAATTGAGGTGAACTTGAAACTTCCACTTGAACATCCTCAAGAACTTGATTATGGATGATTTACGGTTATGGACCAGGTCAAAATTAATATTCAAGTTTGTAGTCATAGATAATTTATACAACATATCTACCATTTTCCACAGGTGACTGTAAGGGACAGCAAGGGCAGCAAGCCAGAAGATGAGCCTCCTCCTGTTTGGTTCAGATCATACATGGAGAAAGTAAGGATTCATTATAACATACACCCTTGTTTTTTAGTAGTAATAATAATGATAATGATAAAAGAAAAATAATAAGTAGTAATACATTATTATAGTTGTTGTTAATAGGTGTATTTTTGTAGATTCACATTCTATCCACATATCTCCATCCTCTAGTTCAAGGACGAGGTGGTGAAAGAGGTGGTGGAGCGGATGTGTAATGACTTCTCTGGCCAGTGCTGCACCCACAAAGCCACAGATGGGCCCCCCGAGGCTCCCAGAGCCAGTGGCGGGCTGCAGGGGCCCAAGGCTGGACCCTCCACCTCCAATGGGTCTCTTGGTTACACCCCCAACTGCAGTAGCTGCAACAAACTCACCTCAGAGGGAGCTTACAAGTGCAGGTAAGCCCAGCACTCTGGCGTCATTCACTTCCCCTGGTCAGGAGAAGTAAATGAACAATGCTTTCCCCTTCCTCAAAATCCACTGTTGAAATACCCTTGAGCAAGGCAATGAAACCCCCCCCAACTGCTCCAATGCCGCTCAGTCAGACTGTGGTTGTACTTGTACAGGTAACTCCCAGGTGTAAAAAGTCAGAAAACGTGAAGCAAAAAGGGTGCTAGATGGAATCTTTTTTTCCCTTCTAAAACAACTGATGAAGTTAATAAATTAATAAATGTGCCACATCTTCAGAGGAAAAAAGTTGAGGGAATATTGCTTAAGCCTGCTTGATTGTACAGCGATAGTTTGTCCTTCATAACATGACAATCATCAATCCGTGGATGGTACAGGTTTTTCCACACTTTGAATAACTTTGATTGACTGCTGATCTTTCTTCGATGCAAAGCACCTCAGTAACCACCAGCAATAGACCACCACAACACTTCCGGTATTCTGAAATCATGGGAGAGAGAGCGGGGGGAAGAAAATGAATGAATGTGGATGAGAGCCTTTCCATTAAGTGGTTGTATCTATGGCTGTGGGGGTGCGGGAGACATGATCCAATAGACCTTTATACGCCTGACACTGGTTAACAAACTACGTTTTCACTCTGGGCATTTTGGTGTAGAACACATCCTAGCCTTCTACAAAAACCTAGGTGTTCGCAAAGACGATTTTAAACTTGTAATGGTTACAACCGATGAGGTGTTAAAAAAAACTGAACGCCCTCCAACCTAACAAGGCCACTGGCCATGACAATATCCCCTCCAAATTTCTCAGAGACTCAGCAGCCACCATCACCCCAATCATCACGCATAATAAACCTCTCCATAAAACAGGGACACGTCCCCAAAGATTTAAAAATTGCGAGAGTGACCCCCCTGCACAAAAAGGCAGCAAATTAGACCCAGGCAACTACCGCCCTTTTTCTATTCTTACCTCCATCTCGAAAGTTATGGAAAAAATTGTCTACAAACAGGTAGAAAAGTACCTTGCCGATTTACGAATTCCAATCTGGCTTCACAACATTCCACTGACACATGCCTTCTCTATTTGAACGACCACATCAAACACGAGGTGGACGTGGGCAAATACTGCGGCATGGTCATGCTGGACCTCCAAAAGGCTTTTGACACCGTCAATCACTCCATTCTGATTGATAAGCTAAAAGCAAATGGTTTTGATGTACATCAGTGAGCTGGATGCAATCCTACCTGGAGGGGAGAGAACAGATGGTGGAGGTAAACGGTACACTGTCCCCCCCCTCCCAGTGAGCTGTGGTGTTCCACAAGGAAGTATACTAGGACCTTTACTTTTTCTAATTTATGCAAATGACATGACATCAGCTTGTGACTCCAACTTGTTCCTGTTCGCGGATGACTCTGCCCTGCTGGTCTCTGACAGGGACAAGTTGCAGGTTGCAAAAGCCCTCAGCTCTGAACTCGGTAGAATCTGCACCTGGCTTGCTGATAACAAACTATCATTACACCTGGGAAAAACGGAATCCATTCTCTTTGGATCAAATGGCAAACTCAGCAAGGCCAACGGCTTCTCTGTTACAGTGGGTGATAATATTGTCACGAGGAAAGATTAAATTACCTACCTGGGTTCCATCCTAGAGGCAAATCTTTCCTGTGACAAAATGGCAACCAATGTAATAAAAAAAGTCAACCAACGAACAATATTTTTGTACAGGATCTCCTCTCTGATAAATAAGAATACCTTGAAGACTCTAACAGGAGCACTCATTCAAAAACAAGGCTCCAAACATCCCAAAACAAACTGGTCAGGCTACTGCTTGGCCTTACTCCTAAAACCCACCATACCCCTGCCCATTTTGACAATCTAGGATGGCTTAGGGTAGACGACAGAGTAGTGAGAGTACAGCAACTTGCAATGGGCCTGGTCTACAAGATACACTACACCACAAAGATACCCATGTACCTGTCTAAATACTTCTTAAAGGTCAATGAAGTCCACGACCACAACACCAGAGGGAATTCCTAATGCCTGACACCACAATGCACATTTTAAGGCAAGCCATATCAGACAGTATTAAAGCTGACAGTCTCCCCTGCTCATGACAGTCTCCCGTTGCCTGACACCACAAATGCACATTTTAAGGCAAGCCGTATCAGACAGTAGTCTCCTGCTCATGACAGTCTCTTCTGCTCGATACACACACAGTTCAATACCCGACAGTTTTGAACCTGTAATAAACAATAGACAGAAAGCTGTAGCCCAGTGCAATAAAAACCTGACAGTTTGAACCTGTAATAAAAAACAATAGACAGAGTAAAATAATACAGTGCAATAATAGAATAGTAGAATAGAATAGATAGTAAAATTATGCAATAGAATGGAAAGAGTAAAATAGTGCTACAGTACAGTGGAGTGTATTAGAAGGCTATGGTGAAGAGCGTATTTTAGCGTATTTTTGAAAATATTAAGAGATATAGCTTCCCTAATGTCCATAGGTAGTGTGTTCCATAACTTTGGTGCATAGTTTGCAAAGACTGCATCCCCGATTGTCCTTAGATTGTGGCTTGGAACCTTCAATAGACCAGTAGTAGATGATCGCAATGTTCTAGGAGGCACATAGTTGACTAGAGAATTTGCAATGTAGCTTGGTCCTGTTCCATTTAGTGCTTTGTATATAAGGAGGAGGACCTTGAAATCAATTCTAAATGTTACCGGAAGCCAGTGTAGGTACATTTTCTTCTCCTTTTGTTTTTTATTTTTATGATGTTCTCTCTTTCTTACATAGTACTGTATATTTGTATGTCTCTAAATGTTCTGATGAATTGAAAATGGAGGACCCTTATGTAAACAAGTAGGGATGCGGAGTGTCGGAAGAAAATACAAGAAGTCGAAGAGAGAGCAATGGAGAGGCAGCTCGAGACCCAACGTTACTACAGGCAAAATAATATCCGCATTGTGGGACTGGATGAATCAGTCAATTGCACAGACGACAGCTTTCCAACAGTGTTAGTAGATATTTTAGGTAATAACACCCTTCCCACAGCGCCGACAGTGGACCAATGTTACAGAGTCGGTACACGAGGCCAAAGAGGTAACGGTCCAAGAGTTATCATTGTTACCCTGCGCAAGACGGTAATAAGAGACGCCATCATTAGAGGAGCGCGCAATCAAAGGGGGAAACTGAAATATGGTGAAAATTCAATATCTATCTACGAAGATATATGTAAGGAGGCCATCGCTCAGCGTTTCCCCTACAAGGATGTGATGCAGAGAATGTTTAAGAGTGGTCTCAGGCCAATCCTTAACTACCCGGCACTATTATCGATCTTGGGAAAAGACGGTATTAGGCAGGGAATACGCACGCCTAAAGCCGCCGAAGATTACATGAAGCAACATGGATCTGGTCCCCCCGGGGCAGGACGCAACACTGGCTCAGAACAGATAAGCCTATTCATCTCTCTCTTTCTCTTTGTATTTTAGTAATTTTATTAGAATGACTTTACCACGGCTCAACAAAAGTAACAGATGATATGCACGCTGGCAACAATAAGGCACAAGATGTTTAATATGGCTCGTAAGGCATTATATTTACAGTCTTCTGGTCTCTGTGGAGACAATAATCCAACATTGACATTATGAACATTCTGGAACATTCTGGGCTCCTCTCTCGACTGCTCAGGGACACAAAGGAATATCCCGGAAAATACTTGAAGGTCATGACCCCTGGGTAGGAAGATCATTCTGGAACATAACAGCAGTGTTTACATATTTACTAGTATTATACAACCTTCTAGAATATAATGCACCCCTTCAACGAAGGCCTGTAAATTTAACACTAACATCTGGTGTGAATAAGCATAGGATCCAAGGACTGAAGTTTAATTAGGCTTTAATAAGGCTAAAAAAAGACATTAGCCACATCTAAATGTATAAGCACGACAAGGTTATTCTAATATTTTAAATAATTACTCTACTGATTTAGAGATTTGCACAATGTAGCTCTAAAAGTCTCTGTTTTTCTCTTTTTTCTCTTTACTCAATTTTATTTTCTCTGTTTTTCTCTGAGTTTTATTTTAGTTCTCACTCTTTTTTTTATTTTTTTATCTTTCATTGTTATTTTTTTTCATTTTAAGGTGTTAGTGTTTATCTCCACTCTTTTCCTTTTTTCTGATGTTTCCTACATAAGTTAGTAGAAGGTTCAAATGAATATATTAATGAAGGTATATTTTTCATTTTTCACACTATTGTTAGTACATTAATGGGAAGGCGCAAGACCAAAAGCGACATTCTATTGAATTAGAATGAAAGTTTTAGATCCTATGGCAATTAGCATAGGAAGAGTAGGATTACAAAGCCCAATTTGGGTAATCCGGTGGCCTAAGGGAGGGAGTCATACGTGTAGGATGTGTCTATGGGACACAATCCTGTACGACTCTCGGTGGGATGGGGGGAAAGGGGATTTTTATTTGTATATATGTATGTTTTTAAGCTCGGCTCTCAACGGGACCTCACTAGTTGGATGTATATCTATTGTTGCCTCGCACTCCAGAAGCATTACCAACAACTACACAACAACATGTATAGATTATGGCTAGTTTGAATATAATGATCTGGAACACTGGGGGAATAAATAACCAACACAAACGCAAAAGCGTGCTCACACTGATGAAAAAAGAACAGGTGGACGTTGCTCTGCTAAGCGAAACGCACGTTCTAGAGAAAGACATAGATACGTTAGCGGACAACACGTATCATAATATTAGTCGCTCTTCTTTTGGTACGAGAACTCGGGGTGTAGCCATAGTCGTTAGACGTAAGTTGAATATTGAATTAAAGGGAGTATGGTCTGATGTAGATGGTCGGATAACTATAGCTAAGATTGTACACAGGAACAGGAAAATAGCGTTGGTAGCGGTATACGCCCCAAATTTGTACGAAGTGGGTTTCTTCACTACACTAACCAAAGCAATGTTGGACCTTCCCGATTACTCATTTATAATAGGTGCGGATTTTAATGCCATTTGGAATCCAAGGATGGACAAATCTTACCTCGCCTTTTCCAGCGAACAAAAGAATTCATCTAATGCATTAAAGGATTGGTCGAAGATTACAGGTGTAAATGACTTATGGCGATCACTTAATCCCACGACCCGAAAGTACTCTTGTCGATCTGCGAGACATAACACATTATCCAGAATAGATTATGTCTTTGCATCCCGAGACTATTTGATAACTATGAAGTGGAAATGATACCCAATGCAGATCACTGTTATTTACTCCTAAAAGGAACATTTGGTATTTTCTTGGCATTTAGCCTAAGGCCAACCTTGGCGCACTCCGTCTCCACTCTGCACAGGAGTTCCTGTGCCTGCTCCACCTGGTCAGAGAGCAGGCTGATGTCGTCCGCGTAGTCAAGGTCTGTTAGGACTATGGCGGGGTGTCGTCTCGATCTCCTTGGGGTTATTGTGAGACCAAGTTCCTGCTCCCGTCCATTGATGGCCTTCCTGAGCGCATAGTCGAGGACTATGACGAAAAGGAAGGGGGCAAGGGTGTCCCCTTGCATCACTCCAGCCAGGATGTCAAATTCTTCACTGTTGCCGTCTGGGGTTACCACCTTGGCCCTTGTACCCGTGTGCATGGTCCCTATGGCCCGGAGTAGATTGGGAGGGACTCCGTAGGCCTTGAGTATCCTCATCATCACGGCTCTGTGTATCGAGTCAAAAGCCTTTTTGAAGTCGATAAAGCACAGTACCGCTGTCGGGTATTCTTCTTAACCTCCTCGATGATTCTTCTCAAGGCCAAGATCTGGGCCACAGTGGTCCTCTTCTCTCGGAAACCATTTTGGTTCTCCCTGAGGTGGGGGTCGATGGCTTTCCTTATCCGGTTTAGTATCATGCGATTGTACATCTTTGCAAGAAAACCGAGGTCATAATGTATAACATCCTCCCGGATCATCCACCTCTAAGGACAACAAGAGGCTCTGCTCTAAAGGAAGTCAGTGATTTCAAGTACCTGGGCTCGTGGGTCAACTCGTCCGAGCAAGACCTTAAAGTGAGGAAGGCACTTGCGTGGAGGGCTCTGAACGGCATGACCAGTGTGTGGAAATCCAACCTCCCCCGTCAAATCAAGCTCAACTTCTTTCATGCAACAGTTGAGTCTGTCCTTTTGTATGGCAGTGAATGCTGGACCTTGAAGCCCACCCTGCAGAAGTCCTTGGATGGGTGCTACACCAGAATGATGCGTGTGGTGCTCAACATCAACAGGGATGAGCATGTCACTAATGCAAACTTGTATGGGGGGGTGCTAAATGTGAGCGATAAAGTGGCAGTCAGGAGAATGAGGCTGGCAGGTCACTGCCAGAGACACCATGAGATGCCAACCAGCAAACTTGTGCTGTGGGAACCAACACACGGGCATCGATCACGAGGACGTCCCACGTTAACCTACGTGGACGTACTCAGGAGAGATGTGGGAACAGAAAGCACCGGCGAGCTAGCCAGATGCATGGAGGATCGGGATGACTGGAAGCACCGATGGAGGGCCCGTCCGAGGACGACCTAGATAGATGGTATACTATCTTCCCGAGCCCCAAGATGGCGATTTAACTCGATGCTGCTTAATAACAAGGAATTCATTACACAACTCAAAGAAGCTCTTACAGTATTCCTACGGGAGAATGCAAACTCGGTGCAAGACCCCAGAATAATATGGATGTCGGTAAAGGGAATGATCAAGGATTTCACTGATAGCTTTTCCTCCAAAATGCGCAAGAATCGATGCACAAAACTGGCTGAACTGGAAACGCTTTACTCAACGTTATTTAATTCTTTACAATACAACAACTCAACTCGACTAGAAAATCAAGTTAAGGTACTAAAAAAAGAGATCAATGCCATATACAGACAACAATCGGAAATACAAATACGTAGCACAAGACAACAGCAGTACTCCCAAGGTTCTAAACCTAGTCACCTATTAGCCATGCGATTAAGAATTAATGCAAGATTTGCAGATATAACTACCATTAGAGCACAATAAGTACTTGAAACAGACCCTGAAAAAATAAACGTGACATTCAAAGAATTCTACTCCAACTTATATAAATCAGAAACGACCTTCGATCAAAACAAAATGGACACATATCTTAATCAAATTATTCTCCCTAAACGTTCAGAGGATGACGCTAAACAGTTAGAAACACCGATCACACTAGAGGAACTCAAGAAGGCCATATCCGAAATGCAAAGTGGTAAGGCTCCTGGAAGAGACGGTATCCCACCAGAAATGTACCTCTCTTGTTGGGACATAATTGGACCCTTATTACTAAATATGATCTTATACTCATTACTCAGTCAAGGAGGGGAACTTCCATAAGAACGACAATATTGCACTCATAACAGTCCTCCTTAAAAAAGACAAAGACCCCACCGAGTGCGGTAGTTACAGACCCTTAAGCCTCCTCGGAACCGATATCAAATTGTACTCTAAGGTATTAGCCATCAGATTACAAAAGCATATGACGTCTTTAGTTCATCCGGACCAAACTGGCTTCATAAGAGGCCGCTTGATCACTGATAACATAAGACGATTACTGCACGTACTAGATGCTGACAAGGACGACACCATACCTAAGGCGATGCTGTCCCTGGATGCAATGAAAGCTTTTGACAGGCTGGAATGGTCGTATCTATGGGCAGTATTAGAAAGGATGGGGTTAGGGCGGTTAGGTGGCGTAGCGGAGATTGCGTTCGTCACCAACCCCGGATTCGCCTGTTCGAATCCAGCTCACAGCTCCGGGGTTGTCACCAGCTTGGCTGGCCGTTCACACTAATACAATTGGCTGTATTAGAGGGTGGGAGAAGCTGGCGGGGTGGGTCCGGGTCGTTGTAAACAGCGACTCCTACAGTTCGGTCGGGGCGCCTGCTAAGCGCGGATAGGACCTGAGTGGGATAGTGTGATCCTTCCACACGCTACGCCCTCTCAGGGAGGATCCACGCTGCCAGGTGAAAAGAAGCGGTTGATTGGCTGGACGTGTGTCGGAGGAAGCACGTGATAGCCTCCACTCTCCCAGATGATCTGACTGTGGGGGGTAAGTGCGCAGCGACCAGGAAGGGGATTGGGAATTGGCATACGACTAACATTGGGATGGGAGAAAATCGAAGGAAAATCGAGGGGGAAAAATATCAAAAAAAAAAAAAGAGAGGATGGGGTTAGGTAAAGGTTTCATTGATATGATTAAAGTAGTATACAAAGACCCATCGGCCATGATTACAACAGGTATAATCGCCTCCGGAATCTTTCCGGTATCACGCTCAGCTAGACAGGGTTGCCCTCTTATTCCCGGACTATTCGATCTATCATTAGAACCTTTAGCACAATATATAAGACAATCCCAATCCATAGAACCAATCGTAATCAAGGGCACACAACATAAAATTAGTTTATATGCGGACGACGTAATACTGTTCATGCAAAACCCCAACACCACACTGCCTCATCTGCTCAAGTTGATTGAGAACTTTGGAGATTTATCGGGATTCAAGATAAATTGGCCGAAGTCGGCTTTCCTTCCACTTAACGCCCCTGCAAAAAAAGATATAACCCTCCCAGGAGAGATACCTATGGTAAAACATTTTAGATGTTTGGGAGTGGAAATATTCCCCACCATAAGACAAACGGTGAAGCACAATTAGACAAAAATCCAAAACAAAATCAAAGACGACCTTGATAGGTGGGCAAAACTTAAAAACTCAGTACAGGCACGGATATCAATAGTTAAGATGGACGTACTACCTAGAATCAACTTCTTCAGCTCAATGCTACCGTTACCCCCTCCAGAAGGTTACTGGAAAAAATTACACTCCTCCACATACAAATTTATTTGGAATAACAAACCACCACGTATAAAAAGATCCACCGCACAGAGAAATAAAGCAGACGGTGGCATGGCATTTCCAGATTTTTTCCACTATTTTAATGCGTACACATTAAGACCATTGACAACATGGTTTGATCCCCAAGCATTAGTATCCTGGAGAAAATTAGAAGAAAACATAGTAGCCCCACATAGACTGAAGGACATAGCATACACTAAACTATCAATCAAGCATTGCGAACGGAAATTTGGCCCCATAATTACTCATGCGATCCGGATATGGCGTGAAACACAAAAAAATATCCTAACCCACATAAATGGCACAATCATACTCCCTTATTCAATAACAATGCACTCTTGATTGGAAAACAACCTATAAGATTCCCTATATGGGAAAAGCAAGGCATACACTCATTAGGGGATGTTTTTAACAAACAGGGTTTCTGTAGTTATGAAGAAATACGGAAAAAATTTAATCTCACCAAGTCCACACCTTTTTTACATACAGTTATTGTTATGTTTGAAGACTCAAGGTGTTCCATTAACAAAACCAATTGAACACCACAGATTCCACAAATTCTTCTATGAAAGAGAGACATCAAGAGGTTTTGTTTCAGATTTTTATCATCAATTACTAACGTCCTCATATGAAACCCTCCACCTAGACTCCGTCTGGAGGAGGGATATACCAGACCTGGAAAGTGATTTTGATTGGCAAGAAGCCTGGGCAAATGTTCGACTCACATCAAGGAACCCGGACCATCAACAAATCAATCTTAACTATATTCACAGGACATACTTGACTCCTATAAGACTGAAAAAAATGGGTCTTATACAAGACTCCAAATGCTCCTTATGTACAAATGGGGACGAGGGGACATTTATGCACATGTACTGGGACTGCCCACCAGTTAAGATATTCTGGAAAGAGGTGACCCAGCAATTATCAAATCTCTTAACTTGGAATATACCTGTACACCCCTCTGTATTACTGCTGAATGATGTTTTTGAGTGTGCAGTACATCCACAGCTAAAGAGATTGGTTTTATCGGGTATCACAGTGGCTAAAAAGCTGATAGCATCACGATGGTTCCAACCGGAAAAAATGTGCCGAAAGGTCTGGATTATTACATATCTTGATGTGATCTATCAAGAAATATCTACAGCAAGAATTTTGGGTCTCAATGAATCCAAAATGACATTGTGGTTAGAAGTGGTGGAGAAAATAAAAGCTAGCATATAATGGTAATGTCTGGTTAGGAGCGAGGGAAAATGGATGGATTATCCAATGGGGGGTCCGGGAGGGGGGGGTACGAGCTGGAGCATATGTGTGTAGGTTTTTAGATAACAGGTATTAAGGGTATATCCTATATAAGACAATTAACTAAAATGTGATTTCATTGGATGTGCACTGTCAACTAATGCTTGTATATCTTATCGTGTGTTGTCATGTTTGTTTATGTGTTTGTTTAAAAAATAATAAAAAAATAAAATACAAACAAGTAGGGATGCACCGATATGAAAATTTGCCACAGATACCGATTGTTCAACTAACACAATCGGCTGATACCGATACCGATATTTGTGGCAAATCTTTTTGTAATATATATATATATATTTTTTTTTATTAAACTACTGTATATTTGTGTTACAAATTGTGCTCACCGATATGAACATAGGCCTCTTTACTTATTTAAAAAAAGGAAACATCAAGAAATAGCACTATCTCTCTCCCAGTATGGTCTGCCGGGCTGCAGCTAGATACTAGTTCTCCCAGTATGGTCTACCGGGCTGCAGCTGGATACTATTGTCTCAACCAGAGCTCTCAACCAATGAAATTTTGATTGACAGTCGATTCTGCCAATTACGTCACACACCGCTTGCACCCGCCTCTGCTGTTACCACCAATCGGCAAGCGCGTATACATTTTTTACTTCCGCTTTTGTCCGCCATTGATTTTGACAAGAGCTGAGCTCGTCTACAACAACAACAACGTTAGATCCCCGCGGCGGCGCGGCCGACGTTTAGCTTTTAGCTCCGCAGGATGACTAAACGAGGCATAATGATTTTACTGCAACGAATGTTATAATAAAACAAAGCCTTTCTATACATGTGTCTGATTGAAAACTTTATTAACAGATTGCAGAATGGGTAAAACTCAGGGCTCTATGAGCAATGGAAGGAATTGAGCTAGTATGAACGAGTAATGCTTGCTACGTTCGGGTAAATAATATGCTGATGTTATTGAACGTGTAACACTAACTATATAACGTTAATGCCACAAAACGAATGCATTTGTTAATCATAAGTAGTAACTTTGATGCAGTAGCTTGTGTGTGTGTGGGCCGGGGGCGGCGTTGTGCAGGTCGCGACGCGACTGAACTTTTTTTTGCCTTTTGACGCGACACAAATTGATGGATATTTATCGGCTACTGCCATCGGCACATTCGATTGCAGTCAACAAGGCACTTATCAGCCGATACCGATACCCGACCGATACATCGGTGCACCCCTATAAACAAGACAAGTCTTTTTCTGGTCTTCATCTTTAGCAGTTGTTTTATTGAGCTGTACTGTATTGTACCCATTCTGCAATCTGTTAATAAAGTTTTCAATCAATCAATCAAACATGGAGAGACCAATCCCAAGTCGATCGGCACTTTCTCGGCCAAGCTATAGTCACTTTTCCACACCTACTCCCGAACTCTGCATGTGCAGATTGATAAACTTAGATCTCAATCACAATCCAGAGAGACTCCGTGGGCAATCTGCGCATGCAGAGTTCGAGAGTAGGTGCGGAAAAGTGACTAGCTTGGCCAAGAAAGTGCCGATCGACTTTGGACTGGTCTCTCCATATTCAGGAGTATACATGTCTATTGGATCATGTCTCCAGCACCCCCACAGCCGTAGCTACAACCACTTAAGGCTCTCATCCACATTCATTAATTTTCTCCCCCCGTTCTCTCTCCCATGAGCTCAATGTAACGCGGAAGTGCAGTGGTCTATGTCACCAACTCGTTCGCATGCGCCACAGTGTGCCCCCTTGTGGTGGCTTGCAGCTATGGCACTTTGTGTTAAGACCATGGCATCATCTATGCCAGGGGTTCTCAAACTTTTTTATACCACAACCCCATTTTATTTAGAAATTTTTTTGGCGACCCCACACTTAATGTATTGTGTAATTTCAACATGGAATTAAGGAATATCAAAATAAAAGCACACGTTGTTGAACTTGATCATGCATATTTATTAGAACATTTTATTACCGCACTATGTTATTAATACACATTTATAAAAAGAAGCATATTTAGCCTAAATGTGTTGCCAGAACATAAAAAAAAAGAAGATATATATATTTTCTTTTTTACTTGCCAATGCGCAACCCCCTCTCCATGTCCTTTGTTTCAGCGTGTGTCCATCCTGCATCCTTTGTGAGCTCTGCAGACACAGCCACGACCCCAGCCACAACCTGGTGAGAACCAAGACCCCTCTGTCCATCCCAGAGCACGGCTTGTCCGGAGAGTTACGGTAAGTCCACCAAATCCATCGGAACATAATTACCATAATTAACAATAGGATAACCTTTCCCGTAAGAATTTTGCTTTTGCTTGTTTGTTACCAGGCCCTGCAAGTCTTAATTCTGGCTCCTTTTACAGCAGTGGAGGAATAAGTGAAGCATGACAATAAAAAAAAGAACACTTCATTAAAGATAGAATATAGGATTTATTTAAATTGGTAAAATCTTGGATATATTCATATCACTGCTGTCGAGTGAAATTGACGTATCTCCACAAGGGTAGACTTTTCAGGAATCTATTCAAAAACAACCCCATTATCAGATTGACACCTGGGCATTTATGAAGTTCTAGTTTGGATTTTGAATGGGTTTTATGGCATGTAGTCACAACATAAAGAACAATGAAAATGTTTCTAGTAAAAACATGGACATTGAAAAAATCGGAGATAGGTTTTCACTTGACGGTAGAGATATATTTTCATGAAGATGTAAATCAAATCGGAATGACTCAAAATCAAGAAAAAAAGGTCTTCCATCTAATACTTACTGTGTTAAAAGAACACGTCAACATTATTGGACGTCTTCTCCAAGTCAGTCAGACAAGAAGATGGATATCAATTTCCTCTGTGCATTCAGTAGAAATCTATCTGGCTGGAAGCTAGCCTAGCACAGCACAAATTAATGGAAGCGCATACAGATATACTAGCCTAGCTGGTGGCCAAAAACACCTCTCCTGGTGTTTTAAGCTAGGCTAGCTTGCAGCCGGATAGCTTTCTACTGGACGCACAGAGAGGAAATTGATATCTATCTTCTACTGTATTCCGGAGAAAGCGGTAAGTACATTTCCCATAATGTTGGTGTGTCCCTTTAACAAAACAGGTAGTGGAGCATCATTGTTGATTGATGTGTATTGTTCCTAATTAATTAATAAATAAATCAAATGTAAGTGAAACTTAAAGCCATAAATAGGCCATCCTCACTGGCCTGTCTCAAACTCTGGCCCTTTTTTTCTTGATCCTCCAATCACAACCGCTGATTTCCTTGGACAAACTTTGCGCTCTTTTCATGACTTTGTGTCAGAGGAAAGCAGCCGTCACGACTGGAGGATCAAGAAGCAGTGGAGTTTGAGACCGGTCCTTTTGTGTTCTCCACTAGGTTCCCGCGGCGAGGAGACCGGACAGTGCGGAAGGCCGAGCGACAGCGGCTCAAAGCTGAGAGGCGGCAGCTGAAGGACGAGGTGAAGGAGATCAAGAAGAAGCTGAGGGTGGAGAAGAGGGGCCTGCAGTGGAGCAGTGCCGCCACCTCCGCCAGAACCAACATGACTTCAGCCTCCACACAGGCCCCGGCCCTGACCCCCGCCGCTGCCCCGGAAACGGCCCCGGGTCCAGCAGCCCAAGCCCAAGATCCCGTCCTGGCTTCGGTCCCCGACCCCCAGGCCTCCAGTCCAGAGTAAGCGCCACCTCGGGAGGGCGTCCGACAGTGCTGGGTGCTCCTAGGCCCAGCATGGATGCAAAAAAAAAAAAAAAAAAAAAAAAATGTTTTTCTCAAGAAAAAAAAATCTAAAATATGCCATCTTTGTAATCTAGTCTGTATGAGTGTAGCGCTGACTGCTCTGGTGATGGAATATGATGGAATATGATGGAACTACCTCACAATATAAAAAAAAACTGCTGCTGCTGCTGCTTCATAGATTTTCTAAAGAAAAAAAATGCTTTTGAGCTGAAAAAAAAATCTGGGATCCTGCTGTTTTGATTCGTAGAGAACAAAAGAGATGGGTCTTTTTTTTCTTTTTTAAGAAACCAGGGCTATTTTCAACAATGCTCTGTACACTTGAAACTAGGGGTCCCGGGCTCTCGCACACCACCTTGGTGCCCACTATGGCTGCCTTGTTTCTGGATGAAAATCTGCCCGATGGGACCCGTCTGGAGCCCGGTACCAAGTTCATCAAGTACTGGAAGATGAGGAACTCCGGTACTATCAGCTGGACCTCAGAGACCAAGGTATCGCTCCAGAAGACTGGCCCTCTCTCTCTGCCCCCGTTTACTGCCTCTACCCTACTCTCAGTCCCTACTATGCCTACTCCCTAGCCTGAATGCTTCACCTAACGCCAGCTAAGATTTCTTACCTAACCTAAATTTCTCTCAAATGCCTTTCTGTTTCCAGCTGTGTGTTATTGTTTTTATTGTTTTTTCAGTTGAGTTGAATCAGTGTTTGGGTTTTGGTTTTCGTGTCTTGTGTTACTGTTTGTCTCCCATGTGTCCCTCCCTCGCGCATGTGTATTTCTACCGTCCCATCTGCATGCGCGCGTGTCCCCCTGTTGCATGTGTATTCCTATCGCGTGTGTGTGATGCGTGCGTGCGTGTGCGTGCGTGTGTGCGTGTGTGTGCGTGCGTCTCTAGCTGAAGTTCATGTGGGGCAACCTCGGCCTGGCGTCGGAGGAGAAGCGGGAAGTGGCCGTGCCGCTGCTGCAGCCCGGCCAAGTGGGCGTGGTCAGCGTGGCGTTCGTCGCCCCGGTGATGGAGGGGACCTACACCTCCCACTGGCGGCTGGCGCACTGCGGGGCTCAGTTTGGCCCACGCGTCTGGTGCAGCATCGTGGTGGAACCCGGTACCGGCTGCAGCATTCGCCATCAGAGCAAGAGGCCGGCAAGTCTACTGACCACCATGGCTTTTCCATATCCTGTTTGGTTATGCCTTGTCTCCGTTAGCTATGTTTCAGCCTGACCGGGTCTAGCCAGGGTCTAGCGTATGGTATGGTTGGGTTTGTGTCTCCATTGCATTTCTCTTGTAAACTCTATGGTTGCTAGGCAACCTTTAAAAAATTCACACTGCCAACTGTAGTACACAAGCTAAACCATCGTGATACAACCCAGACAGGTTTGGCCAGGTTCTAAAGACAATGGAGACACTCACTGTGTGCCAGACGGGCCACAGCACAGCTACACCCTGGCTAGTGGATTATACCAAGAATCTTGTTAACACTTTCCGTGCCAGCAGGGGGAGCCAAAAATAGCGCTTGAGTGCCAGCGCTGTATTGGAGGGCGATCACATTTGCAAACGCATAAACTATATCTTAAATTATGGCTATGTGTCTAATACGTCCGTCGCTTATCAATGACTTGTTTGCAGTCAACATTGTCGAAACGGATTGTTTTTTAATCGGTTCATTTCCGTTTTATACCATTATGAAAAACGCTTGTTTTTTTTAAACTTCCAGAAAAAAAAAAGATTCTGCACGAATCGTTCAAAATCGTTTCAAATAAACGCTAGATTATCGATAGTATATGTGTACTTATGCACGCTAGAGAAGCGGGCTGAAAAATCGTTTATCTTATGTCCTGATTAGCACACACACACTCACAGCCACACACACACATATGGGACACGCTGAGATATAGGTGAAAAGAGCTCTGATTATCCCAAGACTGGTAAAATAGATTCCTTACCTCAGATCAGATGTTCTCCAAAAAGATTATTCCAATTCCTGATCGCCATTCCAAATATCGATCGCGTTTATTGATCCAACGCTGGGTACTGGAAACAGATATTCCACGCTGTTCTGAGGGTGGGCAATGACTGGGATCGTCTCCGGTTACATGTGGATTCCGGACTCTTTTTTTCCCATCCATTTCATTCAGTCCAATCCAATGGGTTCAATACCATCTGGAGAGACGATAGGGGGCGGATTTTTCCTGTTCGAGCTCAGACAGATCCCCACTGGTAACGTGAGGCTAGATTGATGAAAAATGAATGGAAATCGATAATAAAAAAAATAACGATTAAATAACGAGATTTCTCGTTATTTCTTTTAATAATTAATTAATAATTCATCCTGCTATGCTGTAGGACTGTGTGGCACTCTGTCTGAGACCGCAACGGTCCGATACCACCGCCTAACGCCTTGCGGCCGCTATTGCATTCTATTTGAAACGATGTGGTTTGTTTCCTGGGCCGAGCTGCAGCCTGCAGGCGGGGTCTAAACACTCCAGCAAGACAATCGCTTATAGGGATGGCATCGACGAGGGTCCCCGCTAGAGTTGTTCCGATACCGATACTGGTATCGGAAAAGCCGCCGATACTGGCTAAAATGCTGGTATCGGTATCGGCGAGTACCCTCTAATGCTGCGCTCCGATACCATATGACGTAATTTATCAACAACACTGTGGTCTGTTGAGTAAGCATTATAAAACAAACGTGTGCTTAATCGATTAAAGTGTCAATGCCATTTGTCATTTTAACAGCAGATACTTTCTTAAATGTCATCGTCCCGACAGAGCGGTGTTGACGGCGAGCTCATGGGTTCGCTTGGTGGCTGGTGTTTAGCATTGAACGGCTAACCGAAAGCTAGCTTTAACATTACCTTGGCTAAAGTTGGGGCTATTCATATAATCCAGCAATAATGGCTGCAGACCTGCAAGCAAAGTACAGCAAGTTGGCAAAGGAGTATTCCAAGTTAAATCACAATGTCACCAGTAACGTCATTCATTCATTCATTCAACGTTACAGTCTTCTATGGTCTTCCCATATACCGGTAGCTCATGCTAGCTAACGGTAACGTGTCATTGCACAATTGCACGTCGCGTACACAATTAATGACATGTTGCGGACAGTCATATCGGCGACAATGTTTAGCTTTTAGTGCCAAATGATAAGAGTCTGAGGCGGAGTCTCAAAAGAGAATGTTGAATATTTATTGTGCAAAAATCAAAACAGATCCGACTGCTACTGAACGGAGCCTTGTAGACAGACTGAGTAGGGTATATCTGCAGAGCCAGTGGGTAGCGAGTGCAGCAACGTATAATGTCCGTGTGGATCATTGGAGTAGGGTATATCTGCAGTGCTGAAGCCCCATACTCATTGATTAATGATACTAATACAAATCTATACAATCACCTGTTGTTGAATAAATACCATTACTTTCTAGTTATGACTAAAAAACAGTATATATAAAACAGTATTTGTTAAAAAAAAAAAAAAAATTATATTTATAAAAAATTTATATAATATCGTTTTTTTTTTTTTTTATGTATGCACTGGTATCGGATAAGTATCGGTATCGGCCGATACCCAAAGCTTAGGTATCGGAATCGGATCGGAAAGGAAAAAATGGTATCGGAACATCTCTAGTCCCCGCCCCCCCGTTAATTTTCTTTGGTGGACAACGTTGGACACACGATCGCGATCAGTATTTGGAATGGCGATCAGATAATTGGATTATTCTTTTTGCAGTCCATCATAGACAAGGTAAGGACTATATATTATCAATCTTGCGTTGATCCGATAATTTTTTTCCCGCGATCGCAGCATGTGTCTGTGCTGTGTGTGTGGGCCGTGTCCCCATGTGTCTGTGGTGTGTGTGTCGGCCGTGTCCCGTTGGTTGCGATCAAAGCATGGAGGGCCGGTGATGATGATCATGAAACATAATACCGATAATCTAGTGTTGATTTCAGGATGATTATTGATCCAGGCACGATTTATTGTGGAATGCAGTAAAGTGCTGTTTGGCGGAGTTTCCTGGGATTACACAGAATCACTCTATAACTATACTCATATTCACCACGGTATAAAACGGAAATGTATGGATGAAAGAATTATCTGTTTTTTGCATGTTGACCGGAAGAAACTCACTGACAATCGACGTTGTTATTAGATCCATAGCTATAATATATATATATATAATATAGTTTTAGCACTACAAACACCGGCATCTACCCCCATTGCATTACAGCGCTGGCACAAACGGCCATACACCCACAGCGACCTCTGGCGTCCAATGTGTTAAAGGTTAATTCAACTGCAAAGCAACATCAAACTTGTTTACCAAACTAAGGCATAACTTGATTAATTATCTCTATGTGGGTGATTGCCGAAGCTATCTCTGCTCAGAAACATCGGCAGCAGGAGTGCTAATATGGCAAAACTATACAATCACAATACCACAACCTAGAGTTTCCCTCTTAACTCTTTCATTTAGTCATTTCAGCGCCACCGGGTCTAGCCATCTTTGTTCCTACTGCACCACCGCTCTAAGAGATAGGGATTCATGGCGGTGTTTACAGGGCTATATCTATATTCTATATTATAGCTATGGAGACAATACTATGGCTCATTTGACATCAACTATCCATCGTTCAACATGTGAAAGAGAATTGCTTTTTTCATGTATACGTTTGCGTGTTATACCGTGGTGAATATTGTATAGTTTCAGAGTGATCCTGGCTAATTCCTGAAAATGGCGCTATGGAGAAATACGTGAATTTTGCTAAAAGCATTGGCGTTGCTTGCCTGGACACGCAATTATTTCCAATTCAAAGGTATATAATAGGTATTATGTTTCATCATGAATGCATGAAAGGGAGGGGGCGGTAATTTTTTGATGCTTTGATCATCGCCAGCGGCATACGTTTTGTAGTATGTTACATAATCGTTGTGATCGATGTGAAAATCGGTTGGATCAACGTAGGATTGATTTCATATAGTCCTTACCTTTACTAGGAGGTATCCCAAAAAGAATATTCCAATTGTCTGATTGCGATTTCCAGTATTGGTGTCCATCGTGTCCCCAACATAATCCGGCACAACACATGCATCGAGGGGTATTGGACGCGTTTCAATGGTCGGGTGAACCGCTAGACTTGCCTGATCCAAAATACTGCTCCCGGATGGAATTAAATGTAACACCCGGTGTGAAAAAAGGTTTCAAAGGGTGATCGATACTGCCACCTAGCAGGATGCGGCCGGTATTGCACTCTAGCAATCTCCGAATGATTTCCTATGGTAACCCCAAGGTCCGTGTGCCTGAAATTAATAAAAAATCGAATAAAAGAAATAACGATGGGGGAGCTCCAGTAGCTCACCACGTACCGCGAGTGCTATTTCAGCGCCGTGGACAACCGCGCTCGCGCGGATCTGGGGCTGAGCGCGTTCGAATCCCGGACGGCAGCCGTGCCTTTCCCAGAGTGTCTACCCCCCCATCTGAACCCTTTCAGCCTGCATCTGTCGGTCGAACTTGACCAAGTATGAATGAGAAGAAAAAGCGATAAACGCTAAAAGAACCAGGTGACTGGTCAAAGTTAAAAAAAAAAAAAAAAATAACGATGAAAACCCGACTATACTCGGGTATGGCGCTCAACCGCTGGCGAGATAACCCGACTATCCTTGGGTCTGGCGTCCAATGAGTTAAGATAACATCAGGCCTTCCACATGCATTTCTTTTTAAATATTTGACACGTGTTCACGTTCTGTGCTGCTGTTGCCTGGACAGTGGACACGGAACTGATGGACTTTGGGTTTTGTTCCGATCAAATATGTTTCCGGATATCTTCTTGGGTGAATGGTAGAATCCCAGTAACCGCGTTAACCGTCTCTGTGTTCCAGAGGGAGGAGGAGGGGCCGGAGGAGAAGGAGGAGGGGTCCCGGGACAGTGGGACTGGCCTGTCTGTTGACCTCCGACACAGAGACTACTACTTCCCTTCGGTTGATCTGCTGACTGCACAGGTACACACTAGGACTGAACAATAGGAATTTATATAATTTATCATTTATATTGAAATATGAAAAATATCGATATCTCAGGCTACAATACGGGCATTTTCTTTTAATACATGTTAATAATACACACGATCAATGAGTGAGTTAGTCAGAATGATAAGTGTCTGGAAGACACGCCTCCCTCACCATCTACCACTGTGTAAAATTAAAGTGTTCCATTCCAAGCTTAAAGGAACACGCCAACTTTTTGGGAAATTAGCTTATTTGCCATCTACCCTGGAGTTAGACAAGCAGATACATACCCTTTTCTTCTCTGTGCATGCATTAGGCTTAGGGAACAGCCGCACCGTTAGCCTAGCTTTAAAAAAAATCAACAGGGCTTTTGAGGTGATGAAATCACTGTACCCAGGCAGCAGTGGTTCGGCAGAAGAAAATTCCAAGTATATATCTGCTTAGAAAACGAAAATGTAAATAAAATGTTCTCCACATGGTAAATACACAGGTCACACACAGGTTAAGTTTTGGAGTTGTATTTGGAGTGTATTTCGTGTAGGAACTAGGCTACACTGGCACACCTACTTCCAGGGAATGATGCTAAGCTAGGCTAACGGTGCAGCTGTTCCCTAAGCCTAATGCATGCACAGAGAAGAAAAGGGTATGTATCTGCTTGTCTAACTCCAGGGTAGATGGCAAATAAGCGAATTCCCCAAAAAGTCGGCGTGTTCCTTTAAAACACAACCATACAAGACAACAAAAAGCAAGGTAAAGTTATATCCCAGCTGCAATATATCTAAAAAATAATCAGCATGTGATTTGTCAACATTTTCCATATCATGCCCAAGTACACACTTATGAAACCATCAACTAATACATCTTCGGAATGGTTTATATAACATTGGAATGTCGAGAGGCTTGAGTGCCTGCTTGACTGTACATACATAATTTACAAGGTGACGTAAAAACAAGAGTGGGTTTGCGTCCAGTTTGCTCACTTCCTCAACCCAGAATGCCCTTTTCTCAGATCTGTGTGTATTGTTTGAATTAAGTTAAATCTCTGTTTTGAGTAGACACTTGGAACTGCCTTAAAAGTGGTAGTGTAATCTTCAAGATAAAAGTGTGTGTGTGTGTGTGTGTGTGTGTGTGTGTTGAGGACATTCAATGCTATGCCTCTGCAGACCTTTAGTTTGAGCCGTTTGTTCTGTTTTGAATTTAGAACATTGTGCGCATCTTATGTTTCCTAGGATCTGTTGTCATTTGAGCTACTGGATATAAACATTGTGCAGGAGTTGGAGAAAGTTCCCAACAACACTCCAGTTGGTAAGAACTACAGCAGCACGTGACATCGTAATGAATGGAACACTGTTAAGTTTCCATTTACTTTGTTTTAAATATCGTGGTCGAGCACAAGAGGCAGGTTTGTTAAATTGTTTTTTCCCTGCCGTAGATCTGACGCCCTGCATGTCCCCTCTGCCACATGACGCGCCCGCTGCGGAGAAAGACGGCACTGTGCTGCTGAAGGAGGAAACGGAGCTCAAAGGGGTCAGGAACCTGTTTGGTAAGACGGGAGTGAATACTCAACACCCACACCTACACCTACGTAGTCACCTATATCCACACATTTCCTCAAACCAAGGCCCCCAAACAAATACTTTGTTTGATTGATTGATTGAACAATTGTACAACTGTACAAGCAAAACTGTACATTGGAATATTGACAACCATACTTGGTCATTTACTGTACATTGGAGGGGGTTGGGTTAGGACATTTACATGGGCCAGTTTCGAATTGCAGTCTCCCGTAGGTGTTCTTTGAGTGTTTTTGAAAGTGGGTAATGATTCACATTCCTTTACAGCTTTGGGTAGGGCGTTCCACATTGATGTGGCATAATTGTTCTCAACGAGTCACAGGATTAGCAGCACAGACAGGTTTTAAAACCTGCACCATGTTGCTGAACAAGTTTTAAACCCAGTGGTGTTTCCCATACGAATCCTTCTGGCTGCACGTGGCGCAAATGAAAAGCGGTGCACGAAGAGTTAATGTATAGATGTAGCAGTACTGTCTATCTGTATGTCGTGTATGTCATATATATGTTATGATGAATTGAAAATGGGGGACCCTGATGTAAACAAGACAAAAGTCTTTCTCTGGTCTGCATCCCCTTAACAATTGTATTTATTGAGCTGTACTGTACCCATTCTGCAATCTGTTAATAAAGTTTTCAATCAATCAATCAATCTATGCTTGAAGAAATGCCGTTTTCTCCTTGTCTAAGCAATTACCTCCCATGGCCACAGGGGGGTGCCATTGTATGACAGTTCAACATATTTTTTTATTTAAGTTTTGCTGTCAGGTCTACCATAGTATATATCAGTGGTTCCCAAACCTCTCCTCGAGGCACCCCAGCCGTTCCATGTATTTGTTCAATTCCACCATTCTATGCTTGGGAAGTACTGGTATATATTATATGTTATAGTTAGTGGAGACTGTTCATGGACATCTCTGTCCTCCACGTTTCCTGTGGTCAGGAGAGAAGCCGAGGCCTCAGAGAGAGCTGCCGGACCCCCCGACCCACGAGGATGTGGATGAGGAGATCAGCGGGGCCCAGTTCCTCTGTGAGACCATCATTCGCTCCCTCACCCTGGAGGAGGCCCCTGACCACAAGCCACTGTGTAGGGCGCTGCCGCGCGGCATCCGTAGGCCACTGGGTGAGGTGGCCTTTTGGTTTTCCTACAGTGTGGTTGATCACTTCGCCAATATAAATGGTTCTGAAGTTCCTTTTGAAACAACTATTCTATTCCATTCTAAAAAGTTCTAGGAGTTAGCAGAAGAAACATTTAACTGCATGTATGATTGTGTGTGATGAATAAAGACTATTCATTTTCTTTCCTTCCCCATACAGCCCGGGTCCCTGGCTTTTGCCTTGATAGGACAGTAGCGGCTGAGAAGACGGAGAGATCCCCAGATCCGAAGGTTAGCGCCATGAGGGCAGAGAGCTCAGTCCCTCCTCTCCACCTGGGCCTCAACCAGATCATCCTGCTGCAAGAACACAGGACCCCAGGTATGGGAACCACTCTCTTAATTCATCCTGCGCTTTGTACCCACGGGACCTGCTGTTTTTAGCAGACTGCTTTCCTCAATGCGCAATCTCACATAGCAACAAGCATAGCAACCCACTGCAACGGAATATGTCCATCAGCACTGTGATAAGGTGGGTTGGTCTTCTCTGGCAGAGAGGCGTAATGATCGTTGGTATTTGTTTATCTATAAGGCCATTATCGGAAAGCGACCACCTTATATTGCAATGATGCTAGATTGGAACTTTGTACCCTGTCTAACATGGTCAATACATACAGACATGTGGTAAAAAATGCGAAGCAGCGCCAACTGAGGACATTTAAAGTATCAGGGAAGATACTCCAGTCCTTCTACTCTGGGGCTGTGGAGAGCATCCTGACTGGGAACATCACTGCCTGGTTTGGCAACTGCACTGCCCAGGACAGGAAGGCTCTACAGAGAGTATTGTGCTCCGCTGAGCGCACTACGGGTATTTCACTACCACCCCTGCAGGACTTGTACACCAGGAGGTGCAGATTCAGAGCCTGCAGAATAGTAAAGGACCCTCACCACCCCAACAATAGCCTGTTCAAGCTGCTGCGGTCAGGCAAGCGCCTCCGCATACATGCAGCAAGAACAGAGAGACTCCGACTCAGCTTCTTCCCCCAGGCCATCAGAACACTGAACACAGAATCTCTCCACACACAAGCACACATGAACACACACAAGCACACACACAAACACACACACACACACACAAACGCCACACATCCTCACTTGCACTCTCTCACGCACCCCACACACAAATGCACTACAAAAAAGGTCACTTTAAAAACATAACTGTATATTTGTATATTATTGTATATAGTACTCATTACCTTTATTTTATTTTAAGCTTAGCCTTGCGTTTTATTCGTATTACTTTTTATCATATCATATCTATTTTATTATCTATTATATTTTATGATTCAATTTTATAATTTATATTTTTGCACAATCGAGGCGGGCATGGCCACCTTCATTTCACTACATGTCTTGTGTATGTATGTGACAAATAAAACTCTTGAATCTTGAATGAACCCACTCGACTGGCTTATGCTTAAAGGAACACGCCAACATTTTGGGAAATTCGCTTACTGTCTTCTCCAGAGAGAGAAGATAGATACCAGTTTCCTCTCTGCGTTCAGTAGAAAGCTATCTGGCTGCATGTTAGCCTAGCTTAGCACAATGAATGGAAGCGGACATGGCCGGTTAGCCTTCGGGAGAGGTGTTAGTTGGAAAGTCTTTGTCCGAGAAGAACTGATTTTCTAAATCAATGTTGGGTTATTATTAGATAATTCTAGTCACATATGAATAACACATATGAATCTTAGTTAGTTAGACTCGATTACCACGGCAGTGATCGAAGCTCGGAAGCATTGGAGTCCTATCTGATACATATTTGTTCTCTACTACTTTTCCGTCAGAGATTTTCCTGGTGGTGCCGGATAAAGAAACCCAGAGGATCAATCCCCATGCACTGACGGAGGAGGAGGAGGAAGAGGAGGAGGAGGAGGAGGAGGAGGAAGAGACGGAGAAAGAAGAAGCAAAGAGGGAGAATAAACATGAAGAGAAAGAGGAGGACGGAGGAGGAGACGACTGGGACGAGGTGAGCGCAACATGTTCCGGTGGCTTTGCAGAGCGGGTTGGGTGTCTATTCACCCTCAAGCAACAGGTTAATAGGCTGAATAGGAAAGCCTGGCCTCATGTTCGTCAATATTTGAATGGGGAAGAAAATCCACATCTTGATTTGAATAAAAAGTACCAAAGAGAGCCCTGTTATAAGCAGGCTGTAATCGGAAGGATTCTACTGGTTGTACTAGGTTAGTAGGTTATTTGTAGTTTTTAGCTGCAACCAGCAGCTCTATAGGTTGCTCTGCTGTCTGTTGGTCGGTCCACAAACATTTTCCCCATCCTCGCAGGAGGCTGGACTTGGCCATGGGGTCAAGTGTCTGTGTGTATTCATGCCAATTGGGTAAATGGGGCGTGGCAATGGGAGTGGCCTATCGCAAACAGGCACAAAACCTGAGCGAATGTGTTCTGCAGATTTTATTCATTTGCGGATTCCCAGTTCACATTAGAACGCAGTGGTGTACAATAAAGCACTATCCCAAATTGATTTGATGGATGCATTTTGGAATTCAAAAGTAAGTTGAAAAGTAAACCTGGATATTTAAGTGAGCCGTCAGCCATTCAACCCACGGCAACTGTCAACAATCTCTCTTCCTCTGTCATCTCAGGTGAGCAGCCAGACCTCCTCAGTCTCCTCCATCGACGACTACATCATCGTCCTCCCCGACTGTTTTGACACTAGCCGACCACTGGGAGAGTCCATGTACAGCTCTGCTCTATCGCAGCCCGGCACCACTGCAGCCGCAGTCAATCAGGAGGAAGAAGAGGAGGAGGAGGAAGAAGAAGAAGAGGAGGAGGAGGAGGAGGAGGAGGATGATGATGATGATGATGATGATTATGAGGAAGAAGAGGAGGATGATGATGATGATGAGGAGGAGGAGCAGGAGGAGGATGAACCGAACCCTCAGCCAGACGAGCCGGGTCGGGCGGCGCTGGAGGGAGAGAGGCAGGAAGGGACGGAGGTGGATACTGTGATGGTTTCCGCTGTGACCGTTTTGCCGCCACCTGTTTACCCCGTCCACGGCAGCGTGACCCAGATGCTGTGCGCCTCTCAGACCCTGGACGCGGTGACCCTCACCCCCGAGGTGCTACTGCCACCGACGCCGTCACCGCTTCCCCACATCCTGCTGCCCCCCCCTGCCCTCTACTCGCCCAGGTGACATGTATTCCCATCCTCATGAAGGAACTCTCAGTTCCAACTTCCTTATATTGTAAAAGTGTATCGCACGGCTTTTAATCGTTTGATTGACCTTTAACTATAGTTACTCACCTACTAGTTGATTATTTATCGTGGTGATTTTTGGCTGTTTGTGTGTTAGGTCCGAGGCACTATACCTGGCTGAAGACCCCAGTCCTGCCTGTGACCCATATGAGCCACCCCAACCAGCGGTCCATCTAAATAGTGAGTCACTCATTCCACCACAATAATCACCTTTACACCGATGGCCCTGGTTAACTAATTCGGGGCCATCCACGTAATATTACGCGTTTGCCCGACAACCGTTGGGTGCCAGCCACGTAATATTACGTTTTTGGTATTAACTATTTGATATTAACTCATTCAACACCAGCCACGAGAAAAGTCGGGTTAACTCGCCAACCGTTCAGCGCCAATCACGAGAAAACTCGGGTTTTAATCGTTATTTCTTTTATTAGCTATATCCATTCATTTTCATCCGTCCAGCCTGATGTTATCATTGGGAATGGGTCTGAGCTTGCAAAAGGGCAAATACCGCTGCCTACGCCTTCCAGCAGGTATTGCACTCTTTTAGAAATGGTGTAGTTTCTTTTCAGGGCCGATCTGAGCCGTGCGGGCGGGGTTTAAATACTCAGACGAGGCAGGCCTTTACAACGATGGCATGGTACACTAACCCCGCCCGCCCGTTCATGTGTAACGCTCGGTAATGTGGGACGAACCTCCACGAGCAGTATTTGGAATGGCGATCAGATAATTGGATTATTTCTTTTGCATTACATCAGAGACAAGGTAAGAACACTATATATAAAATCTTGCGTTGATCTGATATTTCTTTCTACCGCCATCGACGCTGTGTGTGTGTGCTACGAGGGCCATTTCATTCTTGCATGAGGAAGGATTATAAGGATAATCTAGCGTTGATTTCAGGAAGATTCGATAATCAGGTAAACGTGTTTAGTGTATTCCACTAAAGGGCTATTATCGCGTCTTTTCCTGGGATTACTAAGAATCACAAACTATATTCAAAACGGTATAAAACGGAAATGTACGGATGAAAAAACAATCCGTTTTGTACATGTTGACTGGAAGCAACTCACTGACAATCGACGGGTGTATTAGACCCATAGCTATAATGTAAGATATATTTTAAGCATTCGCAAATCTCGCAGTCCCCCCATTGATTAAAGCGATGGCGTACTAGCGCCCTCTGGCGTATTAAGCGATGGCGCAGAATGAGTTAATATCCTATTCACTGTCACAGAGCTGTATTTTGGCTGGAAAAGGCATATTGGGACTCCGAAAGTGCAGTACCGGCCAAATCCTGGTAGTGGTGCTGTCTCGAGAATGCAGTAACCCCTGTTGCAGACCTGGTGTCACACTGTTTACGCTCCGGGGCGGACTTTTCTGTCTGAAAGCGAGGACTTCACTCGATCGCATGGAATACTTCTTGGGATGCTGAATTCATTATGCAGTAAAGGATTATGGCATGGGCCAATGGACTTATGATCTACCAGATGGCGATCAAATAATTGGAAAATTCTTTTTGGAATCCAACCGGCCAAAGGTAAGAGCAATTTGACGTCAATTTCAGCTTGATCGTGCAAGGATTTAATAGCCATCCCCCAGATCAGCCTATGTTGTGGTAATAACGAATGCCGTTATTGGCAATCAATTAATCAGAAACTACTTCCCCTGCCCCCCCCCCCCCCTTTCATGCATTCATGATGGAACATAATACCGATCATATGCATTTGAATTTTTAACTGTCGTGTGTAGGGACGAAACACCAATGGATTTAACTAGGGATGCCCCGATCGATCGGCCACCGATCGCTATCGGCCGATAATCAGTATAAATATGCGATCGGTGATCGGTGATCATGCTTTATTTTCGCCGATCGTCAAAACCGATCGAAAAACATGATCCAATTCTTAGCGGAGATCTCGCAGTCACTGCTGACTTCTCTCTCAGACACACAGAGCTGCTTGCAGCATACGGTGCCTCCTCCTCCCCAGCCCCTCCCGCACTCATGTAAACAAGAGCCTCGCAGTCTGCTATAGTCTGGTGCATGCGACGTGCGCTAACGTTGGCTACCTACCTAACGTTACTGTTTAAACTAAATGACCCAGTGACTACATGAGGCATTGTCTAACGTTATCTAGCTGGCTAGCTACTGATAGCTGCTGATATCAACAAATGCTCCAGCAATAGTCGAGTGCATGATAAGTTACCTCTGTTGACTCGGTAGCTCACGTTAGCTCACGTTAGCTCTAAACTAAATAGTTCACTGAGGCGTTGTCTTAACGTTATCTAGCCGGCTAGCAGTAGCTACAGATAGCTCCTGATAGCAATGTCTTATAACATTGATTCGATGCGTATTCGAGCTGAGGGCTTGCTGAATGTGATTTATACCAATACTAGGTCCAGCTGCAGCGCCGGAGAATCCTGGCCGTAGCTGGAGGCTACTCGAGTACACACAGACAGTGGAGCTGTTTGCAGATAGCGAGCATTTTGACTTGTTGCGTGGTGGCGATGTCTCGCTGATAATACAAGTACAAGTCTAATTATATAATATATATATTTTATAAAAATAAAAATAAAATTTATATAAAATAATTTAAATTATTATTTTTTAAATCAAAAACTATCGGGATCGGTATCGGCCGATATGGCTCAAGACGATCGGTATCGGTGGCAAAAAACTTGATCGGGGCATCCCTAGATTTAACGTTATTAGCTTAGCGCCTTATAAATAGCCTTGCAGGAATGATCCCAGATCATTCCGATATAACACTCATATTCACCACGGTATAAAACGGGAACGTATTGATGAAAAAAAGATTTCTTTTATGCATCTTGAATGGAAGGTTCTTACTGTCAATTGACAATGCTATTGGATACATAGCTATAATATAAAATATAGATTTAGCTAGGGCTGGGCGATATGACGATATTATATACACTTTTTAAACGTATCGTGGATATCGTGATGTTTTGCCCTTGCGTTAGAGGCCGCCGCGGCTGAGATGAGACTTACAAGCGCAGTGCTAAATGCTTTCCTCTCCCTCTTGCAGAAAAAAAAGTCAGTCACACACACACTTGCCCAAATTACGTCATCTACACGCACGCAAGCGCACACACCTAGCCAGAGAGGCGGTGGTTCGGTGCTAGGGATGCCCCCCGAAACCCAGGAGTATTGATAAGCTCCGACGTTAACAGTACTGCTATCGGTAAATTAGTCTATGAGCGGATTAGCTACGGAGCTAACATAATGTACCATCCATCTGCGACGCAAGAGTGGACACGGAGTAATGTTAATGTTATGTCGAGTTCATACTACACTACACATAATGAACTCGACATAACGTTAACGTTACTCCTTTTCCATGAAGTGTTTAATTAGCAGCAATCTGTGTGGGCAGCTACGTGGCGTAGTGGGCAAGGCTCTCGCCACGAATGACTGAGACGCTGGGCTTGCCTGTTCGAGCCCAGCGCTCCATATTGCTTTCAGTTTAGCTGGTCGTTCATACTAATACACATTGGCCGTATTAGGGGGTGGGAAACTGATGGGTGGGGATCGGGCGTTGTGGACAGCGACTCCTACAGGTCGGTTGGTGCGCCTGCGCAGTAGAATCAGGAAGTGTCGGGGGCAGCGTGAGCCGCCCACGCGTAACGCGTTACTCCTCGCCACTGAGAGATCGAGCTGCGCAGGTCAGGGTTTCCGTTAGAAAAAATTGTTGCCGGTCTCCGTGACCGGCAAGATTTCAATCTACCGGACAAATGAGATTAATTCCGGTCATAGTTTATTGAGCTTTAAAACAATTGATAGGCAGGCTATATAAAGAATGTCATCCTCAAGGCATGTAGATTTATAATAGTATTACTTAAAACTAGGCTACTTTTGCGTATACAGTCATTAATATATTCCAAATAAAAGAAGTCCCTCGATACTCCGTGCTGCTGCTGACTTGAAATAAAATAGACCGCGTATGTGGGCAGTCGGTCCGACACTAAACAGCAGTCTGTTATAATCACATTTTTATGAGCTAACGAATTCCGTTATATTGGACATTTGTATTAATTATATCAAGCGAAGAACTGAGAAAGCAGAGAGACGGCAACATTATCGTGGTTTGCGTGACGACTCTCTCCACCTCGCAACGACTTATTTGCAAAGAGTATGGCGCTGCAGAGCAGCTGATCCAGCTGTTATTGGCTCTTTTCTGGGAACCGCACAGCAGCGCCCCCCACCCAACATTGGCTGAAAATGGCTGAATTGGAGTACTGCTGGAATACTGCATTGGGCTGCTGGTGCTATGGCTCTGCAGCTTCACAAAAGTTCGCACACCCAGCACTAAGCTCTCGGTGACAACGTCGTTGTCATTATTAGAAGCAACGAGGAAACAAATGTAATGATCGTTTCGTTCATCGCATAGGCTATTTAATTTTAGCCTATTTTAATACAATTCAAATAATCAAATTGTGCTTAGACTCAGGGAATTATTTTCACCGGACATTAAGACCGGAGAGATGAAATATGTTGGACTTCAACAGATTTTGCCGGTCAAATACCGGTAATTACCGGCTAACGGAAACGCTGGCGCAGGTGAAAAGATGCGACTGCTGTTACCTCAAGTACCAGAGGGGACTTGTGCTATGTATGACTTAGTCCACATTGCAGCCGGCTTGTGGGAGGCAAGAAACAGCGTTCGTGACAGGGGAGGGTTGAATTTAAGCATTACATCACGCGCAGGAGTGGTTTGTGACCAATAAACCATGCCTAGGGGTGGTCGTTAGGCCCGAGGCGCAGCCGAGGGTCGTTAGACCCCCCTAGGCATGGTTTATTGGTCACAAATCACGACTACAAGTGGTGTAAAGCTTTTATACAACTGCCAGATTCATCCAACCTTATTTCTATACAATAAACACACATTAATCGAAGATTTATTGAAAAAACCATCCGCCAGAAAAAGTAGTTCCCACAACTACAAAAAAGACAAGTTGCCTCCATGTGGAAGCAGCTTGAAGTGCATCCAACCAAACTAACACATCCAACTGTGTATTATTGGAATGATTGAGAGAAGTTGCCTCATGTGGAAGCAGCTTGAAGTGCATCCAACCAACTAACACATCCAACTGTGTATTATTGGAATGATTGATTGAAAATTTTATTACCAGATGCAGAATGGGTACAATACAGTACGGCTCAATACACACAATTGTTAAGGGAATGCAGACCTACTTTCCATAGAACTTCATTCTTAGATGCTTCTATATAAAGTAGGTAAAACAAATTAAAACGTTTTCTTTGCCCTATAGGAAAAAAACGTTTTCTTCGCCCTATTTTTTTTTAAATTTCTTTTAGCCTAAACTTAACCAGTTGGAAACCAGGGGTACTGTTGTGAAGGGCCAGATTAAACCGAATATATATATTTATTTATATATATATATTTAATTGTATTTGTATATTCTCTAATATTCCCTGATATCCCTTGTATATTCCTTGTACAATATGCATTGAATATCCATTCTAGCCTACTGAACATCCCATAATAGTCTCCATTCTACTATTGGTCG